>NW_020175528.1:14273763-14323781 GCF_003031525.2 Neophocaena asiaeorientalis asiaeorientalis
TGACCTGGCCGGTTCAGCAAAGTCCATTTTCTGCCACGTGAGCCCCTGAGGGGTGAGGATTGGCTGACCTGGGCAACCTGATTCTGCCGGCCAGCCCTCCCCAGGTGTGCCTGGGCTGAGGTCAATATAAACACATCTCCAGGCAGCAAGAGCCCCTGCAGCTGTGCCTGACGCCATATCCTCTGCCACGTCAGCAGTGTTGGGGCTGGGCTGGTGGGAGGGAGTGAGGGGCCACGGCATTGTGGGTGGCCCGGTGTGAGTGGGGCTCTGCTGGACTTTCTACAGGACTTGCCAGGCTGCCACCTGCTAAAGAAGTGGATGTGTCACCCATACCTTCCCCTGGAATTTCTTCCCGGGCAGAGGTGAGGAAGGAAAAAAGCAGTGGGGGCCGGGACAGGAGGGGTATGTCAGGCAGGGGAATGGAAAGCTTCCAGAAGAGCGCCCGGGGCCAGAACCATCCTGGCTGGCCTGCAGGCACCAAGTCTGCCTGCATGCTGTCACTAGTGTGGCTCCACGGCCCTTCCTCTAGGCTTTGAAGTCCTTGCACACATTCAGGTTTTACCTGGGAAGGGTGGAAACAGCTCAGCAGCAGCTGGCCTGGGGCTCAGCTCACGTTTACTCACAGACGCTTTGGCACGGTCCCCCAGCTTTGCAATGAGGATGCTCCTTGCGGGGGGGCTGCTGGCTGCATGGGAGACGATTCCCCACCTTTGACCAACTTCAGAATTGTTTACCAATGGAGAAAGTGTCCTGATAGGGTTTTTCTCTGTATAACTGGTGGGTTCTGTTTTTTTTTCTTTTTTGGTTCAAGGTAGATTTTATTCCTCTTTTTTGTATTTATAGATATAAGCACGGAAATAATTCATTCATGTAAATACATCTATGGGAAGGGAAGAACCTTTTTTTCTGTTTTAGTTTTTAAAATTTTATTTTTAAAATTTTTAAATTTTATTTTATGTATTTTTTATACAGCAGGTTCTTATTGGTTATCTATTTTATGCATATAAATGTATACATGTCAATCCCAATCTCCCAACTCATCCCATCCCCCCCCCATGGCTTTCCCCTCTTGGTGTCCATATGTTTGTTCTCTACATCTGTGTCTCTATTTCTGCCCTGCAAACCGGTTCATCTGTACCATTTTTCTAGGTTCCATATATATGCATTAATATACAATATTTGTTTTTCTCTTTCTGACTTACTTCACTCTGTATGACAGTTTCTAGATCCATCGACATGTACAAATGACCCAATTTCATTCCTTTTTATGGCTGAGTAATATTCCATTTTATATATGTACCACATCTTCATCCATTCTTCTGTCTGTGTGCATTTAGGTTGCTTCCATTACCTGGCTATTGTAAATAGTGCTGCAATGAACATTGTGGTGAATGTGTATTTTTGATTTATGGTTTTCTCTGGGTATATGCCCAGTAGAGGGATTGCTGTATCATATGGTAATTCTATTTTTAGTTTTTTAAGGAACCTTCATACTGTTCTCCATAGCGACTGTATCAATTTACATTCCCACCAGTAGTGGAAGAGGGTTCCTTTTCCCCACACCCTCTCCAGCATTTGTTGTTTGTAGATTTTCTGATGATGCCCATTCTAACAGGTGTGAGGTGATACCTCATTGTAGTTTTGATTTGTATTTCTCTAATAATTAGTGATGTTGATGTTCATGTGCGTCTTGACCCTCTCTATGTCTTCTTGGAGGAAATGTCTATTTAGATCTCCTGCCCATTTTTGTATTGGGTTGCTTGTTTTTTTAATATTGAGCTGCATGAGCTGTTTATATATATTGGGGATTAAGCCTTTGTCCACTGATTTGTTTGCAAATATTTTCTCCCATTCTGAGGGTTGTCTTTTCGTCTTGTTTGTAGTTTCCTTTGCTTTGCAAAAGCTTTTACGTTTCATTAGGTGCCATTTGTTTAGTTTTCTTTGTTATTGTATTACTCTAGGAGGTGGATCAAAAAAGATCTTGCTGTGATTTATGTCAGAGTATGCTTCCTAAGTTTTCCTCTAAGAGTTATATACTGTCCGGTCTTACATTAAGGTCTCTAATCCATTTTGAATTTATTTCTGTGTATGGTGTTAGGGAGTGTTCTAATTTCATTCTTTTACATGTGGCTGTCCATTTTTCCCAGCACCACTGATTGAAGAGACTGTCTTTTCTCCATTGTATAGTCTTGCCTCCTTTGTCATAGATTAGTTGACCATAGGTGTGTAGGTTTATCTCTGGGCTTTTTTCTTTTCCTTTTACACCTTTATTGGAGTATAATTGCTTTACAATGGAGTGTTAGTTTCTGCTGTATAACAAAGTGAATCAGCTATATATACACATATATCACCATATCCCCTCCCTCTTGCATCTCCCTCCCACCCCCCGTATCCCACCCCTTTAGGTGGCCACAAAGCACCAAGGTGATCTCCCTGTGCTATGTGGCTGCTTCCCAGTAGCTATTGATGTTACATTTGGTAATGTGTATACGTCCATGACACTCTCTCACTTCGTTCCAGCTTACCCTTCCCCCTCCCCATGTCTTCAAGTCCTTTCTCTACATCTGTGTCCTTAATCCTGTCCTGCCCCTAGGTTCTTCATAAACTTTTTTTTTCTTTAGATACCATATATCTCTGTTAGCATACGGTATTTGTTTTTCTCTTTCTGACTTACTTCTCTGTGTAAGACTGACTCTAAGTCCATCCACCTCACTAAAAATAACTCAGTTTTGTTTTTTATGGCTGAGTAACATTCCGTTTTATATATGTGCCAGATCTTCTTTATCCATTCATCTGTCGATGGACACTTAGGTTGCTTCCATGTCCTGGCTATTGTAAATAGAGCTGAAATGAACATTGTTGTATATAACTCTTTTTGAATTATGGTTTTCTCAGGGTAAATGCCCAGTAGTTGGATTGCTGCGTCGTATGGTACTTCTATGTTTAGCTTTTTAAGGAACCTCCATACTGTTCCGCCTAGTGGCTATATAAATTTACATTCCCACCAACAGTGCAAGAGCGTTGCTTTTCTCCAATAACTGCCTCTCCAGCATTTATTGTTTGTAGATTTTTTGATGATGGCCATTCTGACTGCTGTGAGATGATACCTCATTGTAGTTTTAATTTGCATTCCTCTAATGATTAGTGATGTTCAGCATCCTTTCATGTGTTTGCTGTCAATCTGTATATCTTCTTTGGAGAAATGTCTATTTAGGTCTTCTGCCCATTTTTGGATTGGGTTCTTTGTTTTTGTGATATTGAGCTACATGAGCTGCTTGTAAATTTTGGAGATTAATCCTTTGTCGTTTGCTTCATTTAAAAATATTTTCTCCCATTCTGAGGGTTGTCTTTTCGTCTTGTTTATGTTTTCCTTTGCTGTGCAAAAGCTTTTAAGTTTCATTAGGCTCTGTTTGTTTATTTTTGTTTTTATTTCCATTTCTCTAGGAGGTGGGTCAAAAAGGGTCTTGCTGTGATTGATATCATAGAGTGTTCTGCCTATGTTTTCCTCTAAGAGTTTTATAGTGTCTGGTCTTATATTTAGATCTCTAATCCATTTTGAGTTTATTTTTGTGTATGGTGTTAAGGAGTGTTCTAATTTCATTCTTTTACATGTAGTTGTCCAGTTTTCCCAGCACCACTTACTGAAGACACTGTCTTTTCTCTATTGTATATCCTTGCCTCCTTTGTCATAGATGAGCTAGCCATAGGAACGTAGGTTTACCTCTGGGCTTTCTATCCTGTTCCATTGATCTATATTTGTTTTTGTGCCAGTACCATATAGTCTTGATTACTGTAGCTTTGTAGTATAGTCTGAAGTCAGGAAGTCTGATTCCTCCAGCTCTTATAATTTCCCTCAAGACTGCTTTGGCTATTTGGGGTCTTTTGTGTCTCCATACAAATTTTAAGATATTTTTGTTCTAGTTCTGTAGAAAATGCCACTGGTGATTTGATAGGGATTACATTGAATCTGTAGATTGCTTTGGGTAGTATAGTCATTTTCACAATGTTGATTCTTCTAATCCAAGAACATGGTTTATACCTCCATCTGTTTATATCATCTTTGATTTCTTTCAGCAGTGTCTTATAGTTTTCTGAGTACAGGTCTTTTACCTCCTTAGGTAGGTTCATTCCTACGTATTTTATTCTTTTTGTTTCAGTGGTGAATGGGATTGTTTCCTTAATTTCTCTTTCTGATCTTTCATTGTTAGCGTATAGGAATGCAAGAGATTTCTGTGCATTAACTTTGTATCCTGCAACTTTACCAAATTCATTGATTAGCTCTAGTAGTTTTCTGGCGGCATCTTTAAGATTCACTATGTGTAGTATTGTGTCATTTGCAAATAGTGACAATTTTACTTCTTTTCCAAGTTGTATTCATTTTATTTCTTTTTCTTCTCTGATTGCTGTGTCTAGCACTTCCAAAACTTGTTGAATAATAGTGGTGAGAGTGGACATCCTTGTCTTATTCCTGATCTTAGAGGAAATGTTTTTAGTTTTTCACCATTGAGAATGATGTTTGCTGTGGGTTTGTCATATACGGCATTTATTATGTTGAGGTAGATTCCCTCTATGCCCACTTTTTGGAGTCTTTTTATCATAAATGGGTGTTGAATTTTGTTAAAAGCTTTTCCTGCATCTGTTGGGATGAGCATATTTTTATTCTACAATTTGTTAATATGGTGTATCACATTGATTGATTTGTGTATATTGAAGAATCCTTGCATCCCTGGGATAAACCCCACCTGATCATGGTGTATGATCCTTTTAATGTGTTGTTCAATTCTGTTTCCTAGTATTTAGTTGAAGATTTTTACATCTATATTCATCAGTGATATTGGTCTCTAACTTTATTTTTTTGTAGTATCTTTGTCTGCTTTTGGTATCATGGTGATGGTGACCTCATAGAATGAGTTTGGGAGTGTTCCTTACCCTGAAAATTTCTGAAGAGTTTGAGGAGGTTGGGTGTTAGCTCTTGTCTAACTGTTTGATAGAAGTCACCTCTGATGCCATCTGGTTCTGGAATTTTGTTTGTTGGAAGATTTTTAATCACAGTTTCAATTTCATTACTTGTGATTGGTCTGTTCATATTTTTTATTTCTTCCTGGTTCAGTCTTGGAAGGTTATACATTTCTAAGAATTTGTCAATTTCTTCCACGTTGTCCATTTTATTGGCATAGAGTTGCTTGTAGTAGTCTCTTAGGATTCTTTGTATTTCTGTGGTGTCTTTTGCAACTTCTCTGTTTTCTTTTCTTTTCTTTTTTTTTTTTGCTGTACACGGGCCTCTCACCATTGTGGCCTCTCCCGTTGCAGAGCACAGGCTCTGGACGCACAGGCTCAGCAGCCATGGCTCACGGGTCCAGCCATTCCGCAGCATGTGGTATCATCCTGGACTGGGGCACGACCCGTGTCCCCTGCATTGGCAGGTGGACTCCCAACCACTGCGCCACCAGGGAAGCCCAGCAACTTCTCCTTTTTCATTTCTAATTTTATTGATTTTAGTCCTCTCCCTCTTTTTCTTGAGTCTGTCTAAAGGTTTATCATTTTTGTTTATCTTCTCAAAGAACCAGCTTTTAGTTTTATTGATATTTGCTCTTGCTTTTATTTCATTTATTTCGGCTCTTATCCTTATGATTTCTTTCCTTCTACTAACTGTGCGTTTTGTTCTTCTTTCCCTAGTTCCTTTAGGTTTAAGGTTAGATTGTTTATTTGAGATTTTTCTGGTTTCTTGAGGTAGGCTTGTATTGCTATAAAATTCCCTCTTAGAACTGCGTTTGCTGCATCCCATAGGTTTTGGATTATTGTGCTTTTGATGTCATTTTTCTCTAGGTAGTTTTTGATTTCCTCTTTTATTTCTTCAGTGATCTCTTGGTTATTTAGTAACGTATTGTTTAGCCTCCATGTTTTTGTGTTTTTTAACTATTTTTCCCCTGTAATTGATTTCTAATCTCACAGCATTGTGGTCGGAACAGCTGCTTGATATGATTTCAGTTTTCTTAAACTTACTGAGGCTTTATTTGTGACCCAAGATGTGATCTATCCTGGAGAATGTTCCGTGTGCCATTGAGAAGAAAGTGTAATCTTCTGTTTTTGGATGGAATGTCCTATAAATATCCATTAAATCTATCTGGGCTATTGTGTCATTTAAAGCTTGTTTTTCCTTATTAATTTTCTGTCTGGATGATCTCCATTGGTGTAAGTGAGGTGTTAAAGTCCCCCGCTATTGTGTTACTGTCAATTTCCTACATTTCAGTTATTGTATTGTTCATCTCTATTTGTTTGTTTTTAATTCTTCTAGGTGTTTGTTCCTTAATTCTTCTAGGTCTTTTTAAAGCATTTCTTGTATCTTCTCGATCTTTGCCTCCATTCTTTTTCCAAGGTCTTGGATCATCTTCACTATCATTATTCTGAAGTCTTTTTCTGGAAGGTTGCCTATCCCCACCTCATTTCGTTGTGTTTCTGAGGATTTATCTTGTTCCTTGATCTGGTATAAAGTCCTTTTCATTTTCTCTATCTATCTGTGAATGTGGTTTTCCTTCCACAGGCTGCTGTAGTTCTTCTTGCTTCTGCTGTCTGCTCTCTGGTGATTGAGTCTATCTTAGAGGCTTGTGCAAGCTTCCTTATGGGAGGGACTGGTGGTGGGTAGAGCTGGGTGTTGCTCTGGTGGGCAGAGCTTTATTCTGCTTGTCTGTGGATTAAATAAAAGTTTAATAAAAAGTTTAATCCGTTTGTCTACTGATGCATGAGGCTGGGTTCCCTCCCTGTTGGTCATTTGGTCTGAGGCGACCCAGCACTGGAGCCTACCTTGCTCTTGGTGGGGCTAATGGTGGACTCTGGGAGGGCTCACACCAAGGAGTATTTCCCAGAACTTCTGCTGCCAGTGTCATTGTCCCCATGGTGAGCCACAGCCACTCCCCACATTTTCAGGAGACCCCCTAAAACTAGCAGGTAGGTATGGTCACTTGCCTATGGGGTGACTGCTCCTTCCCCTGGGTCCTGATGTGCAAACTGCTTTGTGTGTGCCCTCCTAGATTGGAGTCTCTGTTGAGACTCTGAGTCTCTGAGTGCAGTTGAGACTCTGAGACTCGGAGTGGAGTCGCACAGTCTCTGGGTCCTGTGAAGCTTCGACGCTTTGTGGTTCTAGAAATCCTATAGGAGACGGTCCACAGCAGGTGAAGCTAATGCTGTCAGTAGAGGTGGTGAAGCCAAAGATCTGCAGTTCTGACTAGAGGTGCCTATGTACATACAGGACAAAATTATCTCGTGTGAATGTAGTTCAGGCACGTTTAAGATGAATGCAGTCATGTTAATGCCTAACAACTTGTATCTTGTGCCTCTCCTCAGGGACCCCCTCCTCAGTTCCTGAGGCTCCTGTAAGTCATCTACAGGGGAATGGAGACTGGGCTCTGTCCAGTCTGAGCCCTTAGTTACCCTGTGTGTATCTTAGGATACTTTGTATTTCTGTGGTGTATGTTGTAACATCATCTCTTTCATTTCTGATTTATTTGGGCCCTCTCTTTTTTTTTTTTAAAAAAAATGTACTACTGTTGTCTTTTATTCTTTACAGAAGTTTAATAAGTGTTTGATCTACTACCCTTACTCTATGTATACTTTTTGCACTGAGATTTTTACTTTTGTTTGTTTGCCTGTTACTATCAATAATTAGTGAGACTTCTTTTAAGCTACCTTCAACATTGCTTATAAAGCTGCTTTATTAGTGATGATAGAGCTTTAATGGAAGTTATGTTCTAGCTGTAAATTAGGATGCAATGTGCCAGTAAAAAGCCCCTTAAATTTATGTCTCATTACTTCTTGTTCTTCTTTTAATTTAATTTTTATTTTTTATCGCAGCAAATTTGATTACAATGTTTTGTTTGTTCTAGGTGTGCAAGATGTGGTTCTTTTACACATATACATGTATCTATACATCTTCAGATCGTTTTCTCATGTAGGTTATGACACAATGTTGAGTAGTCTTCTCTTGGTATTCCGTAGGTCTTTGGTGATTATATATTTCACATGTGTTTCTATATCTATGTTAACCCCAATATCCTAATGTATCCAATCCTCACACCTTTCCATTTGGTGAACCATAACTTTGTTCAATGAATCTGTGATTGCCTTTCTCTGTGGAAATATCTTCATTGGTATCAATTTTTAGCTAACACCTATAAGTGATATTATAGGATATGTGTCTTTTGCTGTCTGACTTAATACAATTTGCCTGATTACCTCTGGAATCATCTACGGTGTTGCAAATGGCATTGTTTCATTTTTTCCCTAGCTAATATTCCATCTGTACATGTACCAGTTCTTCTTTGTCCACTCACCTCTTGATGGACTTTTTGGTTGCCTCCATGTCTTGGGTATTGTAATATTGCTGCAATGCACATTTGCTTGCCGGTGTCTTTCCAATTCTGTCTACTCATGTTATAGGCCCAGGAGTGGGCCTCCTGTATCATATGCTATCTTACGGTTTACCTTTTAAATGCGCCATGATTCTGTTCTCATTAGTGGCTGTTTCCAGGTTACATCCCACTTAAACTTGAGTGTATGCATTTCTCCACAATAGCTTCATCATTTATTGTTTGTAATTTTCTTGCTGATGGATATTCTGACTGGTGTGAGCTGACACCTCTTTGTGGTTGAATTTGCATGTGACTCATAATCGGTTGAAATTGAGCTTTAATGCATGTCCTTTTTATTTTTCAAACTGTGATTACAGCTTAGTTCTTCAAAGTGTTTTCTTAAAGTATGTGTCACATTTTGAAATTTATTGGCCATTACCTCCCTCAAGACGTTTTGAGGGCAGGTTTCATTTACAGCCCTGCAGTACTTATTCACATGAAGTGATCATTAGCACAGGCTTTAAAGCTGCTTTTGCAGGTAACGGCCAGAGTGCAGCAACCTTTCTTCGTTCCCCATGCTGGTACTAGTGAAACAGACCTTCCAGCCAGTGGTCTTCCTTGGTTATAAATTAGAGTGGAATGTGCCCTGATAAACCCCCAAAAGCTTATGTCTCCTTACTTATGTTTGTTTTTTAAATTTAATTTATACTTTTACTGGAGTAATATTCCATTTTGTATATGAACCACTTCTTGGTGCGTTCCTCTGTTGATGGACATTTTCATTGCTTCCAAGTGTTAGCTATATTAAATATTGCTGGAGTGCAAGATTGCCAGCCTGTGAGTTTTTGATTCTCATTTTCTCAGGTGATAGGCCCAGCAGTGGGTGTGACTGATTGACTGGTAGCTCAATGTTTATCTTTTCAAAGCACCTCCATTTTGTTTTCATTAGTGGCTCTTACCACGTCCCCCTTAGAACAGAGGGTACGAATTTCTCCACAATCCTTTCACCATTTATTGTTTACAGCATTTTTGCTAATGGCCATTCTGACTGCTGTGACCTGATAGGTTTTTGTAATTTGGGTTTGCATGTCTTTAAAAATTTCTAAAATGCATCATTGTTCCACGCCTTTTTCTTTTCTGTTAAAAATAAGTGTGAGTACAATATATCACTTGAAATTGTCTTCTTGGAAGGTTGCTCTCTTTTGAATTTTTGGGCGATATTCGACCCCAGGGTTTTCTTTGGAGGGCAGGTGTCATTACAGAACTGCAAGTTTGGTGAATACTTAGTGACCATTAGCACTGGGTTTAAAGCTGCTGTTGTGGGAAACGGCGACAATGAGGCAGCATTTCTCCATTCCCAAATCTGGGTACTAGGGCAGCAGAGCCTTTCTGGAAGTCGTGTTCCTAATTTTTAAGATAGAATGGAATGTGCGAGGAGGAACACCCATAAGTTTATGTCTCATTATTTCTTGGTTTTTAAAATTTATTTACTCGAGGTAATGATTAGATATTGTTTGTCCAGATATACACAGTCTGGTTCATTTGTACAATATATATGTCTATTCATGTTCAGATCCTCTTCCCATGTAAAATATGGTGATCTAGGTTCCATAGACCTCCCTTGCTATATGGTTGGTCCTTTTGATATATGTATTTAATATGTATTTATATATGTATGGTAACCCTAATCTTAATTTTCCATTCCCCCCACCTTTCCTTTTAGGTAATAGTTTGTTTTCTAAGTCTGTGAGTGTCTTTCTCTGTGGAAATATGTTCATTTGTGTTAGTTATTAGATAACGCCTATAAGTGATATCATAAGATATAGGTCTTTTGCTTTCTGACTTACCTCATATTCTGTGATTATCTCCAAGCTCATCTATGGTGCCTCACATAACAGTGTTTCATTGTTTTACATGACTAATATTCTACTGTGTACGTGGACCACTTCTTCTTTATCCTTTCATCTGTTGATGGACATTTTGGTTGCTTCCATGTCTTGGCTATTGTGAATAAGGCTGCAGTGCAGCGTTTGCAGCCTGGGTCTTCTCGATTCTGGTCTTCTCAGGTGAGAGGTCCAGTGGTGTGACTCCTGGATTGAATGGTACCTCAGTTTTTACTTTTAATCGCAGCTCCTTTCTGTTCTCATTATTGGCTGTTACCACTTTACATCTCACCAGCAACTAGAGGGTACACAGTTCTCTAAAACCCCTTCAGAAATTATTGTTTGTAGACTTTTTGCTGATGGTCAGTCGACTGGTGTGAGTTGAAACCTTTTTGTAGATTAGATTTGCATGAGTCCTGAGGTTGAGCTTTTATCCATTTTCCTTTTTTTTAAAAAAGAGAGTGAGTCAAACTTACCTCTTCATACTATCTTCTTGGAAAATTTGCCAGTTTTGAATTTTATTGTCCATTCCCTACCTCAGCACAATTGTTTAGGGCAGGTGTCCATTACAGCTCTGAGTCCTTGTGAATGTTATGAGACAATTAGCTGTGGGCTTAAAGCCGCTCTTGCGGGAAACGGCCACAAGGCGGCAGAATTTCTACATTTCCAACTCTGGGTTTTTGGGCAGCAGAGCCTTCCTGGAAATCCTGTTAGTAGGCTGTACATTAGATTGGAATGTGCCAGGGCACATCCCCAAGTGCTTATATCTCGTTACCTCTTGTTTGTTTTTTAAATTTAATTTTTAATTATTATGAGAGCAAATTTGATAAAAATATTTTGTTTCTCCTAGGTGTACAGAATCTGGTTCACTATATCAATGTATCTGTCTATCTTTGGATCCTTTAGCGTGTAGGTTATTACAGAGTGTTGAGTAGACCTCTCTTGGTATTCCATAGGTATTTTGTGATTATATATTTCATATGTATTAGTACATGTCTGTTAACCCCCATATCCTAATTCATACATTCCTTATACTTTTCCATTTGGTTAAACATAACTTTGTTTTCTGAATCCATTCTCTTTCTTCTCTTGGAAATAAGTTCATGAGTATCAATTTTTAGGTAACACCTATAAGTGATGTCGCAGGATATCTGTCTTTCACTTTCTTTCTTACTTCAATTGGAGTGATTATCTCTAGGTCCTCATATGGTGGTGCAAACGGCACTGTTCCATTGTTTTCCATGGCTAATATTCCATTGTTTACATGGACCACTTCCTCTTTGTGCATTTTTCTGTTGATGGACATTTTGGTTTCTTCCAAATTTTGGTTATGTTAAATGTTCCTGCAGTGCAGGATTGCCAGCCTGTGTCTTTTCCATTCTGCTCTGCTCATGTGGTAGGCGCGTCAAAGGACCTACCAGATCACATGGTAGCCCAATTTTTACCCTTAAACGTACCTCCATTATGTTCTCACTACTGGCTGTTACCAGTTTACATCCCCCCAGCAGCTAGAGGGTACACAGTTCTCTGAAACCCCTTCAGTATTTATTCTTTGTAGACTTTTTGCTGAAGAACATTCTGATGGCTGTGAGGTGAACATTTCTGTAATTGGATTTGCATGGCTTTATTAATTGCTGATGTTGTGCATTTTTCAATTCCCTTTTATTTTAAAGAAAAAAAAAAGACAAAATGTGCCTCTTGAAACTGTCTTCTTGAAATGTTGATGTCCTTTGAATTTTCTCGTCGATTTACGACCCCAGGATATTTTTTGATGACAGGTGTCATTTACAGGCCTGCAATTATTTTGAATATTAAGTGACAATTAGCACTGTTGTGTGAAACGAACAGAAGGTGACAGCACTTCTCCTTACCGAATCTGCTTACTAGGGCAAGAGAGCCATAATGGAATTTGTGTTGCAGGTTGTAAATTAGAACGGAATGTGCCAGGAAAAGTCCCTTAAGATTATGCCTCATAAATTCTTGTTCGTTTTTTTAATTTAATTTTTAATCTTTATCACAGAAAATTAGATTACAATGTTTTGTTTGTTCTAGGTGTGCAAGATGTGGTTCTTTTACACATATACATATATCTGTTGTTCTTCAGATCCTTTTCCCATGTAGGTTATGACACAATGTTGAGTAGTCTTCTCTTGGCATGCCGTAGGTTTTTGATGATTATATATTTCACATGTGTTTGTATATCTCTGTTAACCCCAATATTGTAGTGTATCCAATCCTGACATCTTTCTATTTGGTGAGCCTTAAGTTGGTTTAATGAATCTGTGATTGTCTTTCTCTCTGGAAATATCTTCACTGGTATCAATTTTTAGGTAACACCCATAAGTGATATGATAGGATATGTGTCTTTCACTTTCTTACTTACTACCAGTAACATGATTACCTCTAGATTCCTCTATGGTCCTGCAAATGTCATTGTTTCATCTTTTTCCTTGGCTAATATTCCATCTCTACATGTACCAGTTCTTCTTTGTCCATTCATCTCTTGATGGACGTTTTGGTTGTTTCCCTATCTTGGCTATTGTAATACTGCTGCAATGCAGATTTGCCTGCCTGTGTCTTTCCAATTCTGTCTTCATAGGATATAGCCCAAGAAGTGGGCCTGCTGGATCATATAGTAGCTCAAGTTTACCTTTTAGAGGCACCTCCATTCTGTTCCCATTAGTGGCTCTTACCAGGTTATGTCCCACTTTAAATTGAGGGTATGCATTTCTCCAAAACCTCTTCAGCATCGATCGTTTGTAGTTTTTTTGCTGATGGTTATTCTGAATGTTGTGAGCTGATACCTCTTTGTGGTTGGATTTGCATGTGTCTCATACTCCCTTGATATTGAGCTTTCAGGCATGCCCTTTTATTTTTCAAACTGTTATTAAAGGTGACTTCTTCAAATTGTTTTCTTGAAGTATGTGCCACATTTTGAAAAATTTTGGCCTTTACCTGCATCAAGACATTTTAAGGGCAGGTTTCATTTGCAGTCCTACAGTACTTGTGCATATGAAGTGCCCATTAAACCAGATTTCAAAGCTGCTGTTGCAGGTATCGGCCAGAGGATGGCAGCATTTCCACGTTCCCCACTCTGGTACCTAGGGAAACAGACCTTCCTGCCAGTGGTGTTCCTCAGTTATAAATTAGAGTGGAATGTGCCCTGATATACCCCCAAAAGCTTACGTCTACTTACTTATGTTTGTTTTTTCAATTTAATTTATATTTTTTAGTGGAGTAATATTCCATTCTGTACATGGGCCACTTCTTCTTTGTGCATTCCTTTGTTGATGGACATTTTCATTGCTTCCAAGTGTTGCCTATGGTAAATATTGCTGGAGTGCAGTATTGCCAGCCTGTGACTTTTTTTTTTTTTTAGTGGTACGGGGGCCTCTCACTGTTGTGGCCTCTCCCGGGGTGGAGCACAGGCTCCAGACACGCAGGCTCAGTGGCCATGGCTCACGGGCCCAGCCACTCTGCAGCACGTGGAATCCTCCTGGACTGGGGCACAGACCTATGTCCCCTGCATTGGCAGGCGGACTCTCAACCACTGTGCCACCATGGAAGCTCCAGCCTGTTGTGACTTTGGATTCTCATTTTCTCAGGTGATAGACCCAACAGGGATATGATTCATTGACTGGTAGCTCAATGTTTACCTTTTCAAAGTGCGTGCATTGTGTTTTTAATTAGTGGCTCTTACCACGTCCCAATTAACACCGAGGGTATGCATTTTCCCACAACGCCTTCAGCATTTATTGTTTGCAGAATGTTTGCTCATGGCCATTCTGACTGGTGTAGGCTGATAGGTTTTTGTAATTTGGATTTGCATGTCTTTAATAATTACTAATATTCATCATTTTCCCACACCTTTCTCTTTTATTTAGAAATATAAAGTGTGAGTACAATTTACCTCTTGAAATTGTCTTGTTGGAAGGTTGCCCTCTTTTGAATTTTGTGGTGGATTTTCGACCCCAGGATTTTTTTTGAGGGCAGGTGTCATTTACAGGCCTGCAACAAGTGTGAATATTTAGTGACCATTAGCACTGTGTTTAACGCTGCTGTTGTGGGAAACGGCCACAAGGCGGCAGCATTTCTTCATTCCCAAGTCTGGTTACTAGGACAGCAGAGCCTTTCTGGAAGTCCTGTTACTAGGTTGTAAATTAGAATGGAGTGTGCCAGGAAAAAGCCCCTGAAGTTTATGTCTCATTACATCTTGTTCATTATTTTAATTGGGGTAATGATTAGAATACAGTTTGTCCTAGGTGTACACAATCTGGTTCATTCATACATCATATATATCTATTCATGTACAGATACTTTTTCCATGTAAAGGATTACAGAGTGTTCTGTACACCTCCCTTGCTATGTGCTCGGGCTTTTTGATATATGTACTTAATCTCTATTTGTATAGGTATGGTCAATCTAATATTAATTTATCCATTGCCACCACCCTTCCTTTTAGATATGCATAGTTTGTTTTTTAAGTCTGTGTGTGTCTTTCTCTGTGGAAATATGTCCATTTTTGTCAGTTGTTAGGTAACACCTATAAGTGATATCATAGGATATATGTCATTTGCTTTCCAACATACCTCATGTTCTGTGATTATCTCTAGGCTCATCTATGGTACCTCAAAGAGCAGTGTTTCATTGTTTTCCCTGGCTAATATTCCATTGTGTACATGGAGAACTTCTTTATCCTTTCATCTGTTGATGGACATTTAGGTTGCTTGCATGTCTTGGCTATTGTGAATAAGGCTGCAATGCAGCTTTTGCAGCCTCTGTCTTCTGGATTCTGGTCTTCTCAGGTGAGAGGCCCAGTGGTGGGCCTGCTGCATCGAATGGTAGCTCAATTTTTACTTTTAAACGCAGTTGCTTTCTGTTCTCATTATTGGCTGTTACCACTTTATATCTCACCAGCAGCTAGAGGGTACACAGTTCTCAAAAATCACTTCAGCATTTATTATTTGTAGACTTTTTGCTGATGGTCAGTCGACCTGTGTGAGTTGAAACCTTTTTGCAGATTAGATCTGCATGAGTGTAATAATTCCTGAGGTTGAGCTTTTATCCATTTTCCTTTTTTTTTAAAAGACAGTGAGTAAAACTTACGTCTTCATACTATCTTCTTGAAAAATTTTCCTGTTTTGAATTTTGTTGGCCATTCCCTACCTCAGGACAGTTTTTGAGGGCAGGTGTCCTTTACCGCCCTGAGTCCTTGTGAATGTTAAGTGACCATTAGCTGTGGGTTTAAAGCCGCTCTTGCGGGAAACGACCACAAGGCGGCAGCATTTCTACATTTCCGACTCTGGGTTTTTGGGCAACAGAGCCTTCCTGGAAATTGTGTTAGTAGGCTTCAAATAACAGTGGAATGTGCCAGCGCAAACCCCCAAGAGCTTATATCTCCTTACTTGTTGTTTGTTTTTTTAATTTAATTTTTATTAGGTATCAGAGCAAATTTGATAAAAATGTATCTCCTAGGTGTACAGAATCTGGTTCATCATATCAATGTTTCTATTCATCTTTGGATCTTTTCCCGTGTAGGTTATTAGAATGTTGAGTAGACCTCTCTTGGTATTCCATACGTATTTTGTGATTATATATTTCATATGTGTTAGTACATATCTGTTAACCCCCATATCATAATTCATTCATTCCTTACACCTTTCCAATTGGTTAAACGTAATTTTATTTTCTTAGTCCATGCTTTTCCTTCTCTTGGAAATAAGTTCATGGGTATCAATTTATAGGTAACACCTAGAAGTGATGTTATAGGATATCTGTCTTTCAGTTTCTTTCTTACTTCAAGTTGGGTGATTATCTCTAGGTCTTTATATGGTGGTGCAAACAGCACTGTTTCATTGTTTTCTTGGCTAATATTCCATTGTGTACATGGACCATTTCATCTTTGTGCATTTTTCTGTTCATGGACATTTTTGTTTCTTCCAAGTCTTGGCTATGTTAAATGTTCCTGCAGTGCAGGTTTGCCAGCGTGTGTCTTTTTCATTCTGGTCTGCTCAGGTGATAGGCGCATCAAAGGAACTTCCAGATCACATGGTAGCTCAATTTTTACCTTTAAATGCACCTACATTATGTTCTCACTACTGACTGTTACCTGTTTACATCCCCCCAGCAGCTAGAGGGTACATAGTTCTCTCAAACCACATCAGCATTTATTCTTTGTAGACTTTTTGCTGATGGTCAGTCAACTGGTGTGAGTTGAAACCTTTTTGTAGATTAGATTTCCATGAGTCTAATAATTCCTGAGGTTGAGGTTCTATCCATTTTCCTTTTTTTAACAAGAGAGTAAGTCAAACTTACCGCTTCATACTACCTTCTTGGAAATTTTGCCTTTTTTGAATTTTTTTGGCCATTCCTCACCTCAGGACACTTTTTGAGGACAGGTGTCCTTTACAGACCTGAGTCCTTGTGAATGTTATGTGACCATTAGCTGTGGGTTTAAAGCCGCTCTTGTAGGAAACGGCAACAAGGCGGCAGCATTTCTACATTTCCAACTCTGGGTTTTTGGGCAACAGAGCCTTCATGGAAATCGTGTTAGTAGGCTGCAAATTAGAGTGGAATGTGCCAGGGCACACCCTCAGGAGCTTATATCTCATTACCTCTTGTTTGTTTTTTAAATTTAATTTTTATTTATTATCAGAGTAAATTTGATAAAAATGTTGTGCTTGTTCTAGGTGTACAGAATCAGGTTCATTATATCTATGTATCTATCTATGTATTCATTTTTGGTTCCTTTCCCGTGTAGGTTATTACAGAGTGATGAGCTCAATTTTTAAGCTTAAATGCACCGCCATTCTCTTCTCACTACTGGCTGTTACCAGTTTACGTCCCAGCAGCAGCTAAAGGGTACACAGTTCTCTAAAACCCTTTCAGCATTCATGTTTTGTAGACTGTTTTGCTGATGATCATTCTGACGGTGGTAAGGTGAACGTTTTTGTAGATTGGATTTGCATGGCCTTACTAGTTCCTGATATTGAGCATTATTCCATGCAATATTTTTAAACAAAAAGAAAAAGAAAGAAAAGACAAAATGTGTTCAAAATATGCCTCTTGACACTGTCTTTTTGAAGTGTTGACGTCTTTTGAATATTCTGGCCGATTTACGACCCCAGGAATTTTTTGAGGCCCAGTGTCCTTTACAGTCCTGCACATATTTTGAATATTAAGTGACCATTAGCGCTTGGTTTAAAGTTGCTGTTGTGTGAAACAGTCACAAGGCGGCAGCATTTCTCCTTTACCAAATCTGGTTACCAGGGCAACAGAGCCTTAATGGAAGTCCTGTTTAAGGTTGAAAATTAGAATGGAATGTGCCAGGAAAAAATCATTTAAGTTTATGTCTCATTATTTCTTGTTCTTATTTTAAATTTAATTTTAATATTTTATCGCAGCAAATTGGATAACAATGTTTTGTGTGTTCTAGGTGTGCAAGATGTGGTTTTTTCACACATATATGTATATCTATTCTTCTTTGGATCCTTTTCCCAGGTAGGTTATGACACAATGTTGAGTAGTCGTCTCTTGGTATTCCATAGGTCTTTGGTGATTATATATTTCACATGTGTTTGTATATCTCTGTTAACCCCAATATCGTAATGTATCCAATCCTCACACCTTTCGATTTTGGGAACCATAAGTTTGTTTAATGAATCTGTGATTGTCTTTGTTTGTGGAAATATCTTCTTGTTATCAATTTTTAGGTAACACTGTTACCTAAAAATTGTTAGGTGTCTTTCACTTTCTCACTTACTACCAGTTGCATGATTACCTCTAGACTCATCTATGGTGCTGCAAATGGCATTGTTTCATTTTTTCCTGAGCTAATATTCCATCTCTACATGTAGCAGTTCTTCTTTGTCCACCCATATGTTGATGGACTTTTGGTTTCTTTCATGTGTTGGCTATTGTAATACTGCTGCAGTGCAGATTTGCCTTCCTGTATCATTCCAATTCTGTCTTCTTAGGTTATAGGCCCAGGAGTGGGCCTGCTGGATTGTATGGTGGATCAATGTTGACCTTTTAAAGGCACCTCCATTCTGTTCCCATTAATGGCTCTTACCAGGTTACGTCTGACTTCAAATTAAGGGTATGCATTTCTCCACAACCCCTTCAGCATTGATCATTTGTAGTTTCTTTCCTGATGGTTATTCCGAATGGTGTGAGCCGATACCGCTGTGTGGTTGGATTTACACGTGTCTTATAATCCATTGAAATTGAGCTTTCAGGCATGTCCTTTTATTTTTCAAACTGTTATTACAGCTTATTTCTTCAAATGGTTTTCTTCAAATATGTGCCACATTTTGAAATATTTTGGGCTTTACATGCATCAAGACATTTTAAGGGCAGGTTTCATTTGTAGTCCTGCAGTACTTGTGCATATGAAGTGCCCATTAAACCAGATTTCAAAGCTGCTGTTGCAGGTATCGGCCAGAGGATGGCAGCATTTCCACGTTCCCCACTCTGGTACCTAGGGAAACAGACCTTCCTGCCGGTGGTGTTCCTCAGTTATAAATTAGAGTGGAATGTGCCCTGATATACCCCTGAAAGCTTACGTCTCCTTACTTATGTTTGTTTCTTAAATTTAATTTATACATTTTCAGTGGAGTAATATTCCATTCTGTACATGGACCACTTCTTCTTTGTGCATTCCTTTGTTGGACATTTTCGTTGCTTCCAAGTGTTGCCTATGGTAAATATTGCTGGAGTGTAGTATTGTCATCCTGTGACTTATGATTCTCATTTTCTCAGGTGATAGGCCCAACAGTGGGTATGATTCATTAACTGGTAGCTCAGTGTTTACATTTTCAAAGCATGTGCATTGTGATTTCATTAGTGGCTCTTACCATGACCCAATTAACACTGAGAGTATGCATTTTTCCACAACTGCTTCAGCATTTATTGTTTACAGAATGTTTGCTCATGGACATTCTGAATGCTGTGAGCTGATAGGTTGCGTAATTTGGATTTGCCTGTGTTTAACAATTCTTAATATTCAGCATTTTCCCACACCTTTCTTTTAGGGTTAGAGTAAGGGTTAGGGTTAGGGTTAAGGAACGGGTACAGTATAAGGTACAGGTTATTGTATGACAACGGGTTAGGGTTAGGGTATGTGATGTGGTAAGGGTTAGTGTTAGGGTAAGGGTTAGGGTTAGGGTTAGGGGACGGGGACGGTTTAGGGTACAGGTTAGTGTACGACAACGGTTTAGGGTGAGCGTACGTGTTAGGGTACGGGTTAGTGTTAGAGTACGGGTTAGGATTAGCGAATGTGTTAGTGTAAGGCTTTCGATAAGGGTTAGGGTTAGGATTAGGGGACGGGACGGTATAGCGTACACGTTACGGTAAGACAACGGTTTAGGGTGAGCGTACGTGTTAGGTTACGGGTTAGTGTAAGCATACGGGTTAGGATTTGTGTTCGGGATAGGGTAGGGCTTCGGGTAAGGGTTAGGGTTAAGGTAAGGGTTAGGGTTAGGGTTAGGGGACGGGGACGGTTTAGGTTACAGGTTAAGGTACGACAACGGTTTAGGGTGATCGTACGTGTTAGGGTATGGGTTAGTGTTAGAGTTAGGGTTAGGATTAGGGGACGGGGTAGGGTAAGGCTTCGGGTAATGGTTAGGGTTGGTGTTAGGGCTAGGGTTAGGTGACGGGGACGATTTTGGGTACAGGTTAGGTTACGACTACAATTTAGGGTGAGCGTACGTATTACGGTATGGGTTAGTGTTAATGTACGGGTTAGGATAAGGGGACGGCTTAGGGTAAGGCTTTGGGCAAGGGTTAGGGTTAGGGCTAGGGTTAGGGTTAGGGCTAGGGTTAGGGTTAGGGCTAGGGTTAGGGTTAGGGCTAGGGTTAGGGTTAGGGCTAGGGTTAGGGTTAGGGCTAGGGTTAGGGTTAGGGCTAGGGTTAGGGTTAGGGCTAGGGTTAGGGTTAGGGCTAGGGTTAGGGTTAGGGCTAGGGTTAGGGTTAGGGCTAGGGTTAGGGTTAGGGCTAGGGTTAGGGTTAGGGCTAGGGTTAGGGTTAGGGCTAGGGTTAGGGTTAGGGCTAGGGTTAGGGTTAGGGCTAGGGTTAGGGTTAGGGCTAGGGTTAGGGTTAGGGCTAGGGTTAGGGTTAGGGCTAGGGTTAGGGTTAGGGCTAGGGTTAGGGTTAGGGCTAGGGTTAGGGTTAGGGCTAGGGTTAGGGTTAGGGCTAGGGTTAGGGTTAGGGCTAGGGTTAGGGTTAGGGCTAGGGTTAGGGTTAGGGCTAGGGTTAGGGTTAGGGCTAGGGTTAGGGTTAGGGCTAGGGTTAGGGTTAGGGCTAGGGTTAGGGTTAGGGCTAGGGTTAGGGTTAGGGCTAGGGTTAGGGTTAGGGCTAGGGTTAGGGTTAGGGCTAGGGTTAGGGTTAGGGCTAGGGTTAGGGTTAGGGCTAGGGTTAGGGTTAGGGCTAGGGTTAGGGTTAGGGCTAGGGTTAGGGTTAGGGCTAGGGTTAGGGTTAGGGCTAGGGTTAGGGTTAGGGCTAGGGTTAGGGTTAGGGCTAGGGTTAGGGTTAGGGCTAGGGTTAGGGTTAGGGGACGGGGACGGTTTAAGGGTTAGGATTAGGGGACGGGTTAGGGTAAGGCTTCGTGTAAGGCTTAGTGTTAGGGTAAGGGTTAGGATTAGGGTTAGGGGACGAGGACGGTTTAGGGTACAGGTTAGGGTACGACAACCGTTTAGCGTGAACGTACGCGTTAGGGTATGGGTTAGTGTTAGCATATGGGTTGGGATTAGGGGACGGGGTAGGGTAAGGCTTCGGGCAAGGGTTAGGGGTAGGGGACGGGGACGGGGACGATTTAGGGTACAGGTTAGGGCATGACAATGGTTTAGGGTGAGCGTACGTGTTAAGGGATGGCTTAGGGTAAGGCTACGGGCAAGGGTTAGGGGTAGGGGACGGGGACGGGGACGATTTAGGGTACAGGTTAGGGTATGAATACGGTTTAGGGTGAGCATACGTGTTAAGGTATGGCTTAGTGTTAATGTACGGGTTAGGATTAGGGGATGGCTTAGGGTAAGGCTTCGGGCAAGGGTTAGGGTTAGGGTTATGGCTAGGGTTAGGGTTAGGGGACGGGGACTGTTTAGGGTACAGGTTAGTCTTCGACAACGGTTTAGGGTGAGCGTACGTGTTAGGGTACGGTTTAGTGGTAGCATGTGGGTAAGGATTAGGGGACGGTTTAGGGTAAGGCTTCGGGTAAGGATTAGTGTTAGGGTAAGGGTTAGGGTTTGGGTTAGGAGACGGGGATGCTTTAGGGTACAGGTTAGTGTACGACAACAGTTTAGGGTGAGCGTACGTGTCAGGGAACGGGTTAGTGTTAGCGTACGGGTCAGGATTAGGGGATGGGTTAGGGTAAGGCTTCGGGTAAGGGTTAGGGTTAGGGTAAGGGTTAGGGTTTGGGTTAGGAGACGGGGATGCTTTAGGGGACAGGTTAGTGTACGACAACAGTTTAGGGTGAGCGTACGTGTCAGGGAACGGGTTAGTGTTAGCGTACGGGTCAGGATTAGGGGATGGGTTAGGGTAAGGCTTCGGGTAA
Source organism: Neophocaena asiaeorientalis asiaeorientalis (assembly GCF_003031525.2). Taxonomy (NCBI): domain Eukaryota; kingdom Metazoa; phylum Chordata; class Mammalia; order Artiodactyla; family Phocoenidae; genus Neophocaena; species Neophocaena asiaeorientalis. The sequence continues at coordinate 14,295,537 of NW_020175528.1, forward strand.
GGGTTAGGGTTAGGGTAAGGGTTAGGGTTTGGGTTAGGAGACGGGGATGCTTTAGGGGACAGGTTAGTGTACGACAACAGTTTAGGGTGAGCGTACGTGTCAGGGAACGGGTTAGTGTTAGCGTACGGGTCAGGATTAGGGGATGGGTTAGGGTAAGGCTTCGGGTAAGGGTTAGGGTTAGGGTAAGGGTTAGGGTTTGGGTTAGGAGACGGGGATGCTTTAGGGGACAGGTTAGTGTACGACAACAGTTTAGGGTGAGCGTACGTGTCAGGGAACGGGTTAGTGTTAGCGTACGGGTCAGGATTAGGGGATGGGTTAGGGTAAGGCTTCGGGTAAGGGTTAGGGTTAGGGTAAGGGTTAGGGTTTGGGTTAGGAGACGGGGATGCTTTAGGGGACAGGTTAGTGTACGACAACAGTTTAGGGTGAGCGTACGTGTCAGGGAACGGGTTAGTGTTAGCGTACGGGTCAGGATTAGGGGATGGGTTAGGGTAAGGCTTCGGGTAAGGGTTAGGGTTAGGGTTAGGGCTAGGCTTAGGGTTAGGAGACGGGGACGGTTTAGGGTAGAGGTTAGGGTACAACAACGTTTTATGGTGAGCGTACGTGTTAGGGAACGGGTTCGTGTTAGAGTTTGGGTTACGATTAGGGGATGGGTTAGGGTAAGGCTTCGGGTAAGGGTTAGGGTTAGGGTTAGGGCTAGGCTTAGGGTTAGGAGACGGGGACGGTTTAGGGTAGAGGTTAGGGTACAACAACGTTTTATGGTGAGCGTACGTGTTAGGGAACGGGTTCGTGTTAGAGTTTGGGTTACGATTAGGGGATGGGTTAGGGTAAGGCTTCGGGTAAGGGTTCGGCTTAGGGTTAGGGGTAGGGTTAGGGTTAGGGGACGGGGACGGTTTAGGGTACAGGTTAGGGTACGACTACGGTTTAGGGTGAGCGTACGTGTTGGGGTATGGGTTAGTGTTAGTGTACGGGTTAGGATTAGGGGACGGCTTAGGGTAAGGCTTCGGGCAAGGGTTAGGGTTATGGTTAGGGCTTGGGTTAGGGTTCGGGGACGGGGACTGTTTAGGGTACAGGTTATGGTTCGACTACGGTTTAGGATGAGCGTACATGTTAGGATATGGTTTAGTGTTAGTGTATGGGTTAGGATTAGGGGACGGCTTAGGGTAAGGCTTCGGTCAAAGGTTAGGGTTAGGGTTAGGGTTAGGGTTAGGGGACGGTTTAGGGTAAGGCTTCGTGTAAGGCTTAGGGTTAGGGTAAGGGTTAGGGTTTGGTTTAGGGGACGGAGACGGTTTACGGTACAGGTTAGGGTACGAAAACGGTTTAGGGGGAGCGGACGTGTTAGGGTACGGGTTAGTGTCTGCGTACGGGTTAGGATTAGGGGACGGGGTAGGGTAAGGCTTCGGGGAAGGGTTAGGGTTAGGGGACGGAGACGGTTTACGGTCCAGGTTAGGGTACGAAAACGGTTTAGGGGGAGCGGACGTGTTAGGGTACGGGTTAGTGTCTGCGTACGGGTTAGGATTAGGGGACGGGTTAGGGTAAGGCTTCGGGTAAGGGTTAGGGTTAGGGTAAGTATTAGGGTTATGGTTAGGGAAAGGGGACGGTTTAGGGTACAGGTTAGGGTATGACAATGGTTTAGGGTGAGCGTACGTGTTAGGGTACGGGTTAGTGTTAGCGTACGGCTTAGGATTAGGGGACGGGTTAGGGTAAGGCTTCGGGTAAGGGTTAGGGTTAGGGTTAGGGCTAGGGTTACGGTTAGGGTATGGGCACGGTTTAGGGTACAGGTTAGGGTATGACAATGGTTTAGGGTGAGCGTACGTGTTAGGGTACGGGTTAGTGTTAGCGTACGGGTTAGGATTAGGGGACGGATTAGGTAAGTCTTTGAATAAGGGTTAAGGTTAGAGTTAGGGCTAGGGTTAGGGTTAGGGGACGGCGACGGTTCAGGCTACAGGTTAGGGTATGACAACGGTTTAGCGGGAGCGTACATGTTAGGCTACGGGATAGTGTTTGCGTACGGATTAGGATTAGGGGATGGGTTAGAGTAACTCTTTGGGTAAGGGTTAGGCTTAGGGTTAGGGCTAGGGTTAGGGTTAGGGGATGGGTACGGTTTAGGCTACAGGTTAGGGTACCACAACGGTTTAGGGTGAGCATACGTGTTAGAGTATGCGTTAGTGTTAACGTATGGGTTACGATTAGGGGACGAGTTAGGGTTAGGGTTAGGGTTAGGGTTAGGGTTAGGGGACCGGGACGATTTAGGGTACAGGTTAGGGTACGACTACAGTTTAGGGTGAGCGTACATGTTAGGGTATGGGTTAGTGTTAGTGTACGGTTTAGTATTAGGGGACGGCTTAGGGTAAGGCTTCGGGCAAGGGTTAGGGTTATGGTTAGGGCTTGGGTTAGGGTTAGGGGACGGGGACTGTTTAGGGTACAGGTTAGAGTACGACTACGGTTTAGGGTGAGCGTACATATTAGGGTATGGTTTAGTGTTAGTGTACGGGTTAGGATTAGGGGAAGGCTTAGGGTAAGGCTTCGGTCAAGGGTTAGAGTTAGGGTTAGGTCTAGGGTTAGGGTTAGGGGATGGGGACTGTTTAGGGTACAGGTTAGGGTTCAACAAAGTTTTAGGATGAGCGTACGTGTTAGGGTACGGTTTAGTGTTAGCGTATGGGTAAGGATTAGGGGACGGTTTAGCGTAAGGCTTCAGGTAAGGCTTAGGGTTAGGGTAAGTGTTAGGGTTTGGGTTAGGGGACGGGGACGGTTTACGGTACAGGTTAGGGTACGACAATGGTTTAGTGTGAGCGTACGTGTTAGGGTACGGTTTAGTGTTAGCGTATGGGTAAGGATTAGGGGACGGTTTAGGGTAAGGCTTCGTGTAAGGCATAGGGTTAGTGTAAGGGTTAGGGTTTGGGTTAGGGGACGGGGACGGTTTACGGTACAGGTTAGGGTACGACAATGGTTTAGTGTGAGCGTACGTGTTAGGGTACGGTTTAGTGTTAGCGTATGGGTAAGGATTAGGGGACGGTTTAGGGTAAGGCTTCGTGTAAGGCATAGGGTTAGTGTAAGGGTTAGGGTTTGGGTTAGGGGATGGTTTACGGTAGAGGTTTGGGTACGACAACAGTTTAGGGTGAGCGGACGTGTTAGGGTACGGGTTTGTGTTAGCGTACGTGTTAGGATTAGGGGCCTGGTTAGGGTTAGGCTTCGGGTAAGGGTTAGCATTATGGTAAGGGTTAGGGTTAGAGTTAGGGAAAGGGGACGGTTTAGGGTACAGGTTAGGGTAAGACAACGGTTTAGGGTGAGTGTACGTGTTAGGTTACGGGTTAGTGTTAGCATAACGGTTAGGATTTGTGGATGGGTTAGGGTAGGGCTTCGGGTAAGGGTTAGGGTTAGAGTAAGGGTTAGGGTTAGAGTTAGGGGACGGGGACGGTTTAGGGTAGAGGTTAGGGCACGACAACAGTTTAGAGTGAGCGTACGTGTTAGGTTACGGGTTAGTGTTAGTGTACGGGTTAGTATTAGGGGACGGCTTAGAGTAAGGCTTCGGGCAAGGGTTAGGGTTATGGTTAGGGCTAGGGTTAGGGTTAGGGTACGGGGACTGTTTAGGGTACAGGTTAGGGTACGACTACGGTTTAGGGTGAGCGTACAAGTTAGGGTATGGGTTAGTTTTAGTGTACGGGTTAGGATTAGGGGATGGCTTAGGGTAAGCCTTCGGGCAAGGGTTAGGGATAGGGTTAGGTCTAGGGTTAGCGTTATGGGACGGGTACTGTTTAGGGTACAGGTTAGGGTATGACAACTTTTTAGGGTGAGTGTACGTGTTAGGGTACGGTTTAGTGTTAGCGTATGGGTAAGGATTAGGGGATGGTTTAGGGTAAGGCTTCGTGTGAGGCTTAGGGTTAGTGTAAGGGTTAGGGTTTGGGTTAGGGGACGGGGACGGTTTACGGTACAGGTTAGGGTACGACAATGGTTTAGGGTGAGCGTACGTGTTAGGGTACGGGTTAGTGTTAGCGTACGGGTTAGGATTAGCGGACGGGTTAGGGTAAGGCTTCGGGTAAGGGTTAGGGTTAGGGTAAGGGTTAGGGTTAGGGTTAGGGCTAGGGTCAGGTTTACGGGACGGGGACGGATTAGGGTAGAAGTTAGGGTACGACAACGTTTTAGGGTGAGCTTAAGTGTTAGGGTAGGAGTTCGTGTTAGAGTTCGGGTTAGGATTAGGGGACGGGTTAGGGTAAGGCTTCGGGGAAGGGTTAGGGTTAGTGTAAGGGTTAGGGTTAGGGTTAGGGGACGGGGACGGTGTAGGGGACAGGTTAGGGTACGACAACGGTTTAGGGTGAGCATAAGTGTTAGGGTAGGAGTTCGTGTTAGAGTTCGGGTTAGGATTAGGGGACGGGTTAGGGTAAGGCTTCGGGGAAGGGTTAGGGTTAGTGTAAGGGTTAGGGTTAGGGTTAGGGGACGGGGACGGTGTAGGGGACAGGTTAGGGTACGACAACGGTTTAGGGTGAGCATAAGTGTTAGGGTAGGAGTTCGTGTTAGAGTTCGGGTTAGGATTAGGGGACGGGTTAGGGTAAGGCTTCGGGGAAGGGTTAGGGTTAGTGTAAGGGTTAGGGTTAGGGTTAGGGGACGGGGACGGTGTAGGGGACAGGTTAGGGTACGACAACGGTTTAGGGTGAGCATAAGTGTTAGGGTAGGAGTTCGTGTTAGAGTTCGGGTTAGGATTAGGGGACGGGTTAGGGTAAGGCTTCGGGGAAGGGTTAGGGTTAGTGTAAGGGTTAGGGTTAGGGTTAGGGGACGGGGACGGTGTAGGGGACAGGTTAGGGTACGACAACGGTTTAGGGTGAGCATAAGTGTTAGGGTAGGAGTTCGTGTTAGAGTTCGGGTTAGGATTAGGGGACGGGTTAGGGTAAGGCTTCGGGGAAGGGTTAGGGTTAGTGTAAGGGTTAGGGTTAGGGTTAGGGGACGGGGACGGTTTAGGGTACAGGTTAGGGTACGACAATGGTTTAGGGTGAGCGTACGTGTTAGGGTATGGGTTAGTGGTAGCGTACGGGTTAGGATTAGGGGACGGGTTACTCTAAGTTTTCGGGTAAGGGTTAGGGTTAGGGTTAGGGCTAGGGTCAGGTTTACGGGACGGGGACGGATTAGGGTAGAAGTTAGGGTACGACAACGTTTTAGGGTGAGCATAAGTGTTAGGGTAGGAGTTCGTGTTAGAGTTCGGGTTAGGATTAGGGGACGGGTTAGGGTAAGGCTTCGGGTAAGGGTTAGGGTTAGGGTTAAGGGTTAGGGTTAGGGTTAGGGCACGGGGACGGTTGAGGGTACAGGTTAGTGTACGAAAATGGTTTTGGGTGTGCGTACGTGTTAGGGTACGGGTTAGTGGTAGCGTACGGGTTAGGGTTAGGCTTTGGGTAAGGGTTAGGGTTAGGGCACGGGGACGGTTGAGGGTACAGGTTAGTGTACGAAAATGGTTTTGGGTGTGCGTACGTGTTAGGGTACGGGTTAGTGGTAGCATACGGGTTAGGATAAGTGGACGGGTTAGGGTAGGGCTTCGGGTAAGTGTTAGTGTTAGGGTAAGGGTTAGTGTTAGCGTTAGGGGATGGGGACGGTTTAGTGTACAGGTTAGGGCCTGACAAAAGTTTAGAGTGAGCCTACGTGTTAGGGTACGGGTTAGTGGTAGCATACGGGGTAGGATAAGTGGACGGGTTAGGGTAAGGCTTCGGGTAAGTGTTAGTGTTAGGGGATGGGGACGGGTTAGTGTACAGGTTAGGGCCTGACAAAAGTTTAGAGTGGGCCTACGTGTTAGGGTACGGGATAGTGTTAGCGTACGGGCTAGGATTTTGGGACGTGTTAGGGTTAGGCTTTGGGTAAGGGTTAGGGTTTGGGCTAGGGTTAGGGGTAGGGAAGGGGATGGGTTAGGGTAAGGCTTCAGGTAAGGGTTAGGGTTTGGGCTAGGGTTAGGGGTAGGGAAGGGGATGGTTTAGGGCACAGTTTAGGGTACGACAACGGTTTAGGGTGAGCGTACGTGTTTGGGTACGGGTTAGTTTTAGCGGACGTGTTAGGATTAGGGGACGGTTTACAGTAAGGCTTTGGATAAGGGTTAGGGTTAGAGTTAGGGCTAGGGTTAGGGTTAGGGACGGGCACGGTTCAGGCTACAAGTTAGGGTACGAGAACGGTTTAGGGTGAGCGTACGTGTTTGGGTACGGGTTAGTTTTAGCGGACGTGTTAGGATTAGGGGACGGTTTAGGGTAAGGCTTTGGATAAGGGTTAGGGTTAGAGTTAGGGCTAGGGTTAGGGTTAGGGACGGGCACGGTTCAGGCTACAAGTTAGGGTACGAGAACGGTTTAGGGTGAGCGTACGTGTTTGGGTACGGGTTAGTTTTAGCGGACGTGTTAGGATTAGGGGACGGTTTAGGGTAAGGCTTTGGATAAGGGTTAGGGTTAGAGTTAGGGCTAGGGTTAGGGTTAGGGACGGGCACGGTTCAGGCTACAAGTTAGGGTACGAGAACGGTTTAGGGTGAGCGTACGTGTTTGGGTACGGGTTAGTTTTAGCGGACGTGTTAGGATTAGGGGACGGTTTAGGGTAAGGCTTTGGATAAGGTTTAGGGTTAGACTTAGGGCTAGGGTTAGGGTTAGGGACGGGGACGGTTCAGGCTACAAGTTAGGGTACGAGAACGGTTTAGGGTGAGCGTACGTGTTAGGGTAAGTGTTAGTGTTAGTGTACTGGTTAGGATTAGGGGATGGGTTAGGGTAAGGACTCGGGTAAGGGTTAGGTTTAGGGGTAGGGCTAGGGTTAGGGTTAGGGGACGGGGACGATTTAGGGTACAGGTTAGCATACGACTACGGTTTAGGGTGAGTGTACGTGTTAGGGTATGGGTTAGTGTTAGTGTACGGGTTATGATTAGGGGACGGCTTAGGGTAAGGCTTCGGGTATGTGTTAGGTTCAGGGTTAGGGCTAGGTTTAGGGTTAGGGGACAGGGACTGTTTAGGGTACAGGTTAGGGTATGACGACGGTTTAGGGTGAGTGTACGTGTTAGGGTACGGGTTCGTGTTAGCTTATGGGTTAGGATTAGGGGACGGGTTAGGTTAAGGCTTCCGGTAAGGCTTAGGGTTAGGGTTAGGGTTAGGGTTAGGGTTAGGGGATGGGACGGTATAGCGTACAGGTTAGGTTAAGACAATGGTTTAGGGTGAGCGTACGTGTTAGGTTACGGTTTAGTGTAAGCATACGGGTTAGGATTTGTGGTCGGGATAGGGTAGGGCTTCGGGTAAGGGTTAGGGTTTGGGTAAGGTTTAGGGTTTGGGTAAGGGTTAGGGCTAGGGTTAGGGGACGGGGACGGTTTAGGTTACAGGTTAAGGAACGACAACGGTTTAGGGTGATGGTATGTGTTAGGGTATGGGTTAGTGTTAGATTTAGGGTTAGGATTAGGGGACGGGGTAGGGTAAGGCTTCGCGCAAGGGTTAGGGTTAGGGTTAGGGCTAGGGTTAGGGTTAGGGGACGGGGACTGTTTAGGGTACAGGATTGTTTAAGATTAGGGAACGGGTTAGGGTAAGGCTTCGGGTAAGGGTTACGTTTAGGGTTAGGGCTAGGCTTAGGGCTAGGGGCCCGGGATGATTTATGGTACAGGTTAGGGTACGACTACGGGTTAGAGTTAGCGTACGTGTTAGGGGACAGTTTAGTGTTAGCGTACGGGTTACAATTAGGAGACGGGTTAGGGTAAGGCTTCGGGCAAGGGGTAGGGTTAGGGGACGGGGACGGTGTAGGGGACAGGTTAGGGGACGACAACGGTTTAGGGTGAGTGTACGTGTTAGCGTACGGGTTACAATTAGGAGACGGGTTAGGGTAAGGCTTCGGGCAAGGGGTAGGGTTAGGGTTAGGGTTAGGGTTAGTGTTAGGGTACGGGTTAGGGTAAGGCTTCGGGTAAGGGTTAGGCTTAGGGTTAGGGCTAGGCTTAGGGCTAGGGGACCGGGATGATTTAGGGTACAGGTTAGGGTACGACTACGGTTTAGAGTTAGCGTACGTGTTAGGGTATGGGTTAGTGTTAGTGTATAGGCTAGTATTAGGGGACGGCTTAGGGTAAGGCTTCGGGCAAGGGTTAGGGTTAGGGTTAGGGTTAGGGTTAGGGTTAGGGTTATGGTTAGGGCTTGCGTTAGGGTTAGGGGACGGGGACTGTTTAGGGTACAGGTTAGGGTACGACAATGGTTTAGGGTGAGCGTACATGTTAGGGTATGGTTTAGTGTTAGTGTACAATTTAGGATTAGGGGACGGCTTAGGGTAAGGCTTCGGTCAAGGGTTAGGGTTACGGTTAGGTCTAGGGTTAGCGTTAGGGGACGGGGACTGTTTAGGGTACAGGTTAGGGTTCGACAACATATTAGGGTGAGTCTATGTGTTAGGGTACGGTTTAGTGTTAGCGTACGGTTTAGGATTAGGGGACGGGTTAGGGTAAGGCTTCGGTCAAGGGTTAGGGTTACGGTTAGGTCTAGGGTTAGCGTTAGGGGACGGGGACTGTTTAGGGTACAGGTTAGGGTTCGACAACATATTAGGGTGAGTCTATGTGTTAGGGTACGGTTTAGTGTTAGCGTATGGGTAAGGATTAGGGGCCGGTTTAGAGTAACGCTTCGGGTAAGGCTTAGGGTTAGGGTAAGCGTTAGGGTAGGTATAGGGGACGGGGACGGTTTAGGGGACAGGTTAGGGTACGACAACGGTTTAGGGTGAGTCTATGTGTTAGGGTACGGGTTAGGATTACGGGACGGGTTAGGGTAAGGCTTCGAGTAAAGGTTAGGTTTAGGGTAAGCGTTAGGGTTAGGTATAGGGGACGGGGACGGTTTAGGGTACAGGTTAGGGTACGACAATGGTTTAGGGTGAGCGTACGTGTTAGGGTACGCGTTAGTGTTAGCGTACGGGTTAGGATTAGGGGATGGGTTAGGGTAAGGCTGCGGGTAAAGTTTAGGGTTAGGGTAAGGGTTAGGGTTAGGGCTAGGGTTAGGGTTAGGGGATGGGGACGGGGACGGGGACGGTTTAGGGGACAGGTTAGGGTACGACAATGGTTTAGGGTGAGCGTACGTGTTAGGGTACGCGTTAGTGTTAGCGTACGGGTTAGGATTAGGGGATGGGTTAGGGTAAGGCTGCGGGTAAAGTTTAGGGTTAGGGTAAGGGTTAGGGTTAGGGCTAGGGTTAGGGTTAGGGGATGGGGACGGGGACGGGGACGGTTTAGGGGACAGGTTAGGGTACGACAATGGTTTAGGGTGAGCGTACGTGTTAGGGTACGCGTTAGTGTTAGCGTACGGGTTAGGATTAGGGGATGGGTTAGGGTAAGGCTGCGGGTAAAGTTTAGGGTTAGGGTAAGGGTTAGGGTTAGGGTTAGGGAAAGGGGACGTTTTAAGGTACAGGTTAGGGTACGACAATGATTTATGGTGAGCGTACGTGTTAGGGTACAGGTTAGTGTTAGCGTACGGGTTAGGATTAGGGGACGGGTTAGGGTAAGGCTTTAGGTAAGGGTTAGGGTTAGGGCTAGGGTTAGGGTTAGGGGATGGGGACAGTTTAGGGTACATGTTAGGTTACGACAACGGTTTAGGTGGTGCGTCCGTGTTAGGGTACGTGTTAGTGTTACCGTACGGGTTAGGATTAGGGGATGGGTTAGGGTAAGGCTTCGGGTAAGGATTAGGGTTAGGGTTAGGGCTAGGGTTAGGGTTAGCGGACGGGTACGGTTTAGGCCACAGATTAGGGTACGTCAGCGGTTTAGGGTGACCTTACGTGTTAGGGTATGGGTTAGTGTTAGCGTACGGGTTAGGATTACAGGAAGTGTTAGGGTAAGGCTTCGGGTAAGGGTTAGTGGTAGGGCTAGGGCTGGGGTTAGGGTTAGGGGACGGGGACGGTTTAGGGTAGAGGTTAGGGTACGACAAAGTTTTAGGGTGAGCGTACGTTTTAGCGTACGGGTTCGTGTTAGAGTTCGGGTGAGGATTAGGGGACGGGTTAGGGTAAGGCTTCGGGTAAGGTTTAGGCTCAGGGTTAGGGCTAGGTTTAGGAATAGGGGACCGGGACGATTTATGGTACAGGTTAGGTTACGACAATGGTTTAGGGTGAACGTACGTGTTAGGGTACGGGTTAGTGTTAGCGTACGGGTTAGGATTAGGGGACGGTTTAGTGTAATTCTTTGGGTAAGTCTTAGGGTTAGAGTCAGGGCTAGGGTTAGGGTTAGGGGACGGGGACGGTTCAGGCTACAGGTTACGGTATGACAACGGTTTAGGGGGAGCGTACGTTTTAGGGTGCGGGTTACTGTTTGCGTATGGGTTAGGATTAGGGGACGAATTAGGGTAAGGCTTCGGGTAAGGGTTAGGGGTAGGGTTAGGGCTGGGGTTAGGGTTAGGGGACGGGGACGGTTTAGGGTAGAGTTTAGGGTACGACAACGTTTTAGGGTGAGAGTACGTGTTAGAGTACGGGTTCGTGTTAGAGTTTGGGTTAGGATTAGGGGACGGGTTAGGGTAAGGCTTCGGGTAAGGGTTAGGCTTAGGGTTAGGGCTAGGGTTAGGGTTAATGGACCGGGACGATTTAGGGTACAGGTTAGGGTACGACTATGGTTAAGAGTGTGCGTACGTGATAGGGTATGGTTTAGTGTTAGTGTACAGGTTAGTATTAGGGGACGGCTTAGGGTAAGGCTTCGGGCATGTTTTAGAGTTATGGTTAGGGCTAGGGTTAGGGTTAGCGGACGGGGACTGTTTAGCGTACAGGTTAGGGTACAACTACGGTTTAGGGTGAGCATACATGTTAGAGTATGGGTTAGTGTTAGTGTACGGGTTAGGATTAGGGGAGGGCTTAGGGTAAGGTTTCGGGCAAGGGGTAGGGTTAGGGTTAGGTCTAGGGTTAGGGTTAGGCGACGGGGACTGTTTAGGGTACAGGTTAAGGTACGACAACGTTTTAGGGTGAGCGTACGTGTTAGAGTACGGTTTAGTGTTAGCGTATGGGTAAGGATTATGGGACGGTTTAGGGTAAGGCTTCGTGTAAGGCATAGGGTTAGGGTAAGGGTTAGGGTTTGGCTTAGGGGACGGGGATGGTTTACGGTAGAGGTTGGGGTACGACAACGGTTTAGGGTGAGCGTACGTGTTAGGGTACGGGTTACGATTAGGGGACGGGTTAGTGTAAGGCTTCCGGTAAGGGTTAGGTTTAAGGTTAGGGTTAGGGTTAGGGTTAGGGGACAGCGACGGTTTAGGGGACAGGTTAAGGTACGACAACGGTTTAGGGTGAGCGTACATGTTAGGGTATGGTTTAGTGTTAGTGTACGGGTTCGGATTAGGGGATGGCTTAGGGGAAGGCTTCGGGCAAGAGTTAGGGTTAGGGTTAGGGCTAGGGTTAGGGTTAGGGGACGGGGACTGTTTAGGGTACAGGTTAGGGTTCGACAACGTTTTAGGGTGAGTGTACGTGTTAGGGTATTGTTTAGTGTTAGCGTATGGGTAAAGATTAGGGGACGGTTTAGGGTAAGGCTTCGTGTAAGGCTTAGGGTTAGGGCAAGGGCTAGTGTTAGGGTTAGGGGACGGGGATGGTTTAGGCTACAGGTTAGGGTACGATAACGTTTTAGGGTGAGCGTACGTGTTAGGGTACGGGTACGTGTTAGAGTTCTGGTTAGGATTAGGGGACGGTTTAGGGTAAGGCTTCGGGTAAGGGTTAGGGTTAGGCTTAGGGTTAGGGCTAGGGTTAGGTTTAGGGGACCGGGACGATTTAGGGTACAGGTTAAGGTATGACTACGGTTTAGAGTGTGCGTACGTGTTAGGGTATGGTTTAGTGTTATTGTACAGGTTAGTATTAGGGGACTGCTTAGGGTACGGCTTCGGGCAAGGTTTAGGATTATGGTTAGGGCTAGGGTTAGGGTTAGGGGACGGGGACTCTTTCGGGTACAGGTTAGGGTACGACTACGGTTTAGGGTGAGCGTACGTGTCGTACGTTTTAGGGTATGGGTTAGGATTAGGGGACGGGTTAGGGTACATTTTAGGGAATGACAGTGGTTTAGGGTGAGCGTACGTGTCGTACGTTTTAGGGTATGGGTTAGGATTAGGGGACGGGTTAGGGTACATTTTAGGGAATGACAGTGGTTTAGGGTGAGCGTACGTGTCGTACGTTTTAGGGTATGGGTTAGGATTAGGGGACGGGTTAGGGTACATTTTAGGGAATGACAGTGGTTTAGGGTGAGCGTACGTGTCGTACGTTTTAGGGTATGGGTTAGGATTAGGGGACGGGTTAGGGTACATTTTAGGGAATGACAGTGGTTTAGGGTGAGCGTACGTGTCGTACGTTTTAGGGTATGGGTTAGGATTAGGGGACGGGTTAGGGTACATTTTAGGGAATGACAGTGGTTTAGGGTGAGCGTACGTGTCGTACGTTTTAGGGTATGGGTTAGGATTAGGGGACGGGTTAGGGTACATTTTAGGGAATGACAGTGGTTTAGGGTGAGCGTACGTGTCGTACGTTTTAGGGTATGGGTTAGGATTAGGGGATGGGTTAGGGTAAGGCTTCGGATAAGGGTTAGGGCTAGGGTAAGGATTAGGGTTAGGGTTAGGGAAAGGGGACGGTTTAGGGTACATTTTAGGGTATGACAGTGGTTTAGGTTGTGCGTACGTGTTAGGGTACGGGTTAGTGTTAGCGTATGGGTTAGGATTAGGTGATGGGTTAGGGTAAGGCTTCGGATAAGGGTTAGGGCTAGGGTAAGGATTAGGGTTAGGGTTAGGGTTAGGGCTAGGGTTAGGGTTAGGGTATGGGCACGGTTTAGGGTATAGGTTAGGGTACAACAACGGTATAGGGTGAGCGTACGTGTTAGGGTATGGGTTAGTGTTAGCGTACGGGTTAGGATTTGGGGACGGGTTAGGGTAAGGCTTCGGGTAAGGGTTAGTGTTAGATTTAGGGCTAGGGTTAGTGTTAGGGTATGGGCACGGTTTAGGGTACAGGTTAGCGTACGACAACGGTTTAGGGTGAGCGTACATGTTAGTGTAGGGGTTAGTGTTAGCGTACGGTTTAGTGTTAGCGTACGGGTTAGGATTTATTAGGGGACTACTGTAAGACTTCGGGTAAAGGTTTGGGTTAGGGTAAGCGTTAGGGTTAGGGTTAGGTGACGGGGACGGTTTAGGGTACAGGTTAGGGTACGACAACGGTTTAGGGTGAGTGTACGTGTTAGGGTACGGGGTAATGTTAGCGTACGGGTTAGGATTAGGCGACTGTTTAGGGTAAGTCTTTGGGTAAGGGTTAGGTTTAGAGTTAGGGCTAGGGTTAGGTTTAGGGGACGGGGACGGTTCAGGGTACAGGTTAGTGTACGACAACGGTTTAGGGTGAGTGTACCTGTTAGGGTACGGGTTAGTGTTAGCGTACGGGTTAGGATTAGGGGACGGGTTAGGGTAAGGCTTCAGGTAAGGGTTAGGGTTAGGGTTAAGGCTAGGGTTAGGATTAGGGGACGGGGACGGTTTAAGGTACAGGTTAGTGTACAACGGTTTAGGGTGAGTGTACGTGTTAGGGTACGGGTTAGTGTTAGCGTACAGGGTAGGATTAGGTGACGGGTTAGGGTAAGGCTTCGGGTAAGGGTTATGTTTAGGGTTAGGGCTAGGGTTAGGTTTAGGGGACGGGGACGGTTAAGGGTAGAGGTTAGGGTACGACAACGTTTTAGGGTGAGCGTACGTGTTAGGGTATGGGTTCGTGTTAGAGTTCGGGTTAGGATTAGGGTACGGGTTAGGGTAAGGCTTCGGGTAAGGTTTAGGCTTAGGGTTAGGGCTAGGGTTAGGATTAGGGGACCGGGACGATTTAGGGTACAGGTTTTGGTACGACTACGGTTTAGGGTGAGCGTACATGTTATGTTATGGGTTAGTGTTAGTGTACGGGTTAGTATTAGGGGACGGCTTAGGATAAGGCTTCGGACAAGGGTTAGGGTTATGGTTAGGGCTAGGGTTAGAGTTAGGGGATGGGGACTGTTTAGGGTACAGGTTAGGGTACGACTACAGTTTAGGGTGAGCGTACATGTTAGGGTATGGGTTAGTGTTAGTGTACGGGTTAAGATTAGGGGACGACTTAGGGTAAGGATTCGGGTAAAGATTAGGTTTAGCGTAAGCGTTAGGGTTAGGCTTAGGGGACGGGGACGGTTTAGGGTACAGCTTAGGGTAAGAGAACAGTTTAGGGTGTGTGTACGTGTTAGTTTACGGGTTAGTGTTATCATAAGGGTTAGGATTTGTGGACGGGTTAGGGTAGGTCTTCGGGTAAGGGTTAGGGTTAGGGTAAGGTTTAGGGTTTGGGTTAGGGGACGGGGACGGTTTACGGTACAGGTTAGTGTACGACAACGGTTTAGGGTGAGCATACGTGTTAGGGTACGGGTTAGTGTTAGCGTACGGGTTAGGATTAGGGGACGGGTTAGGGTAAGGCTTCGGGTAAATTTTAGGGTTAGGGTAAGCGTTAGGGTTAGGGTTTGGGGACGGGGATGGTTTAGGGTACAGGTTAGGGTTCGACAATGTTTTAGGGTGAACGTACATGTTAGGGTACGGGTTACTGTTAGCGTACCGGTTAGGATTAGGTGATGAGTTAGGCTAAGGCTTCGGGTAAGGGTTAGTGTAGGGTAAGGGTTAGGGTTAGGGTTTGGGGACGGGGATGGTTTAGGGTACAGGTTAGGGTTCGACAATGGTTTAGGGTGAACGTACATGTTAGGGTACGGGTTACTGTTAGCGTACAGGTTAGGATTAGGTGATGAGTTAGGCTAAGGCTTCGGGTAAGGGTTAGTGTAGGGTAAGGGTTAGGGTTAGGGTTAGGGAAAGGGGACGGTTTATGGTACAGTTTAGGGTACGACAATGGTTTAAGGTGAGTGTACGTGTTAGGGTACGGGTTAGTGTTAGCGTACGGGTTAGGATTAGTGGACGGGTTAGGGTAAGGCTACAGATAAGGGTTAGGGTTAGGGTTAGGGCTAGGGTTAGGGTTAGGGGACGGGGATGGTTTAGAGTACAGGTTAGGGTACGAGAACGGTTTAGGTTTTGCGTACATGTTAGGGCACGGGTTAGTGTTAGCGTACGGGTCAGGATTAGGGGACGGTTTAGGGTAAGTCTCTGTGTAAGTGTTAGGGTTAGATTTAGGGCTAGGGTTAGGGTTAGGGGACGGGGACGTTTCAGGCTACAGGTTAGGGTACGACAACGGTTTAGGGTGAGCGTACGTTTTAGGGTATGGGTTAGTGTTAGCGTACGGGTTAGGATTAGGGTATTGGTTAGTGTAAGACTTCGGGTAAGGATTAGGGTTAGGGTTAGGGCTAGGGTTAGGGTTAGGGGATGGGGACGGTTTAGGCTACAGGTTAGGGTATGACAACGGTTTAGGGTGAGCCTACGTGTTAGGGTATGGGTTAGTGTTAGCTTACGGGTTAGGATTAGGGGACGTGTTAGGGTAAGGCTTCGGGCAAGGGTTAGGTGTAGGGTTAG
Source organism: Neophocaena asiaeorientalis asiaeorientalis (assembly GCF_003031525.2). NCBI lineage: Eukaryota > Metazoa > Chordata > Mammalia > Artiodactyla > Phocoenidae > Neophocaena > Neophocaena asiaeorientalis. The sequence goes on from NW_020175528.1 coordinate 14,310,923, forward strand.
AGCTGGGGTTAAGGTTAGCGGACGGGGACGGTTTAGGGTAGAGGTTAGGGTACGACAAAGTTTTAGGGTGAGCGTACGTGTTAGGGTATGGGTTCGTGTTAGAGTTCGGGTTCGGATTAGGGGACGGGTTAGGGTAAGGCTTCAGGTAAGGGTTAGGCTTAGGGTTAGGGCTAGAGTTAGGGTTAGGGGACCGGGACGATTTAGGGTACAGGTTAGGGTACGACTACGGTTTAGAGTGTGCGTACGTGTTATGGTATGGTTTAGTGTTAGTGTACAGGTTAGTATTAGGGGACGGCTTAGGGTAAGGCTTCGGGCAAGGATTAGGGTTATGGTTAGGGCTAGGGTTAGGATTAGGGGACGGGGACTGTTTAGGGTACAGGTTAGGGTACAACTACGGTTTAGGGTGGGCGTACATGTTAGAGTATGGTTTACTGTTAGTGTACGGGTTAGGATTAGGGGACGGCTTAGGGTAAGGCTTCGGGCAAGGGTTAGGGGTAGGTTTAGGTCTAGGGTTAGGGTTAGGGGACGGGGACTGTTTAGGGTACAGGTTAGGGTACGACAACGTTTTAGGGTGCGCGTACATGTTAGAGTACGGTTTAGTGTTAGCGTATGTGTATGGATTATGGGACGGTTTAGGGTAAGGCTTCGTGTAAGGCATAGGGTTAGTGTAAGGGTTAGGGTTTGGGTTAGGGGACGGGGATGGTTTACGGTAGAGGTTAGGGTATGACAACGGATTAGAGTGAGCGTACGTGTTAGGGTACGGGTTAATGTTAGCGTACGGGTTAGGATTAGGGGACGGTTTAGGGTAAGGCTTCGTGTAAGGCATAGGGTTAGTGTAAGGGTTAGGGTTTGGGTTAGGGGACGGGGATGGTTTACGGTAGAGGTTAGGGTATGACAACGGATTAGAGTGAGCGTACGTGTTAGGGTACGGGTTAATGTTAGCGTACGGGTTAGGATTAGGTGACAGGTTAGGGTAAGGCTTCGGGCAAGGGTTAGGGTTATGGTTAGGGCTAGGTTTAGGGTTAGAGGACGGGGACGGTTTAGGGTAGAGGTTAGGGTACGACAAGGTTTTAGGGTGAGCGTACATGTTAGCGTACGGGTTCATGTTAGAGTTCGGGTTAGGATTAGGGGACGGGTTAGGGTAAGGCTTCGGGCAAGGGTTAGGGTTATGGTTAGGGCTAGGGTTAGGGTTAGAGGACGGGGACGGTTTAGGGAAGAGGTTAGGGTACGACAAGGTTTTAGGGTGTGCGTACATGTTAGCGTACGGGTTCATGTTAGAGTTCGGGTTAGGATTAGGGGACGGGGTAGTGTAAGGCTTCGGGTAAGGGTTAGGGTTAGGAGACGGGCACGGGGACGGTTTCGGGTACAGGTTAGGGTATGACAATGTTTTAGGGTGCGCCTACGTGTAAGAGTACGGGTTAGTGTTAGCGTACGGGTTAGGAGTAGTGGACAGGTTAGGGTAAGGCTTCGGTTAAGGGTTACGGTAAGGGTTAGGGTTAGGAGACGGGCACGGGGACGGTTTCGGGTACAGGTTAGGGTATGACAATGTTTTAGGGTGCGCCTACGTGTAAGAGTACGGGTTAGTGTTATCATACGGGTTAGGTTTAGGGGACGGGTTAGGGTAAGGCTTCGAGTAGGGGTTAGGATTAGTTTAAGGTTTAGGGTTAGGGCACGGAGACAGGGCAGGTTTAGGGTACAGGTTAGTGTACTACAATGGTTTAGGGTTAGCGTACATGTTAGAGTACGGGTTAGTGTTAGCGTACGGGTTAGGATTAGGGGACGGGTTAGGGTAAGGCTTCGGGTAAAAATTAGGGATAGGGTTAGGACTAGGGTTAGGGTTAGTGGACGGGGACGGTTTAGGCTACAGGTTAGGGTAGAAGAACGGTTTAGGGTGAGCGTACGTGTTAGGGAACGGGTTAGTGTTAGTGTACGGGTTAGGATTAGGGGACGGGTTAGGGTAAGGCTTCGTTTAATGGTTAGGGTTAGGGTGAGAGTTAGCGTTAGGGTTAGGTGACGGTGACGGGGACGGTTTAGGGTACAGGTTAGTGTACGACAATGGTTTAGAATGAGCATACATGTTAGGGTACGGGTTAGTGTTAGCGTACGGGTTAGGATTAGGGGACAGGTTAGGGTAAGGCTTCGATTAATGGTTAGGGTTAGGGTTAGGTCTAGGGTTAGGTATAGGGGATGGGGACGGTTTAGGGTACAGGTTAGGTTACAACAAAAGTTTAGGGTGAGAGTACGTGTTAGGGTACGGGTTACTGCTATCGTACGGGTTACAATTAGGGGATGGGTTAGGGTAAGGCTTCGGATAAGGGTTAGGGTTAGGGCTATGGCTAGGGTTAGGGGATGGGGACGGTTTAGGGTACAGTTAGGGTACGACAACGGTTTAGGGTGAGCATACGTGTTAGGGTACGGGTTAGTGTTAGCGTACGGGTTAGGAGTAGGGGACGGGTTAGGGGAAGGCTTCAGTTAAGGGGTAGGGTTAGGGTTAGGGGTAGAGTTAGGGTTAGGGGTAGGGTTAGGGTTAGTCGTAGGGTTAGGGTTAGGGGACGGGGACGGTTTAGTGTACAGGTTATGGTACGACAACGGTGTAGTGTGAGCGTACATGTTTGGGTATGGGTTAGTGTTAGTGTACGGGTTAGGATTAGGGGACGGGTTAGGGTAAGGCTTCAGTTAAGGGTTAGGGTTAGGGTTAGGGGTAGAGTTAGGGTTAGTCGTAGGGTTAGGGTTAGGGGACGGGGACGGTTTAGTGTACAGGTTATGGTACGACAACGGTTTAGTGTGAGCGTACATGTTTGGGTATGGGTTAGTGTTAGTGTACGGGTTAGGATTAGGGGACGGATTAGGGTAAGGCTTCGGTTAAGGGTTAGGGTTAGGGTTAGGGCTTTGGTTAGGGTTAGGGGATGTGGACGGTTTAGGGTACAGTTAGGGTACGACAACTGTTTAGGGTGAGCATAGATGTTAGAGTACGGGTTAGTGTTAGCGTACGGGTTAGGATTAGGGGATGGGTTAGGTTAAGGCTTTGGGTAAGGATTAGGGTTAGTGTTTGGGTTAGGGTTAGGGGACAGTATAGGGTACAGGTTAGGGTACGACAACGGTTTAGTGTGATCGTACGTGTTAGGGTACGGGTTAGTGTTAGTGTACGGGTTAGGATTAGGGGACGGGTTAGGGTAAGGCTTCAGGAAAGGTTTAGGGTTAGGGTTAGGTCTAGGCTTAGGTTGAGGGGACGGGGACGTTGTAGGGTACAGGTTAGGGTACGACAATGGTATACGTGAGCGTACGTGTTAGTGTACCATTTAGTGTTAGAGTACGAGTTAGGATTAAGGGTCGGGTTAGTGTAAGGCTTCGGGTAAGGTTTAGGGTTAGGGTTAGGTCTAGGCTTAGGTTGAGGGGACGGGGACGTTGTAGGGTACAGGTTAGGGTACGACAATGGTATACGTGAGCGTACGTGTTAGTGTACCATTTAGTGTTAGAGTACGAGTTAGGATTAAGGGTCGGGTTAGTGTAAGGCTTCGGGTAATGGTTTCGGTTAGGGTTAGGGTTAGGGTTAGCGGACGGCGACGGTTTAGTGTACAGGTTAGGTTACGACAACGGTTTAGGGTGAGCGTACGTGTTAGGGTATGGGTTATTGTTAGTGTACGAGTTTGGATTAGGGGACGGGTTAGGGTAAGGCTTCGGGTAAGTGTTAGGGTTATGGTTAGGGCTAGGGTTACTGTTAGGGGACGGGGATGGTTTAGAGTACAGGTTAGTGTACAACAACGGTTTAGGGTGAGCGTACGTGTTAGGGTACGGGTTATTGTTAGCGTTCCTATTAGGATTATGGGACAGGTTAGGGTAACGCTTCGGGTAAAGGTTAGGGTTATGGTTAGGGCTAGATTTACGGTTAGGGGACTGGGACGGTTTAGAGTACAGGTTAGTGTACGACAGTGGTTTAGGGTGAGCATATGTGTTAGCGTACGGGTTAGTGTTAGTGTACAGGTTAGGATTAGGGGACGGGTTAGGGTAAGGCTTCGGGTAAGGGTTAGGGTTAGGGTTAGGGCTAGGGTTAGTGTTAGGGGATGAGGACGCTTTAGGTTACAGGTTTGAGTATGATAACGGTTTAGGGTGAGTGTGTTAGGGTACGTGTTAGTGTTAGCGTACGGGTTTGGATTAGGGGACGGATTAGTGTAAGGCTTCGGGTAAGGGTTAGGGTTAGGGTAAGTGTTAGGGTTAGCGTTAGGGGACAGGGACGTTATAGGGTACAGTTTAGGGTACGACAACAGTTTAGGGTGAGCGTACGTGTTAGTGTACGGGTTAGTGTTAGCATACGGGTTAGGATTAGGGTACGGGTTAGGGTAAGGCTTCGGGTAAGGGTTAGGGTTAGGTTTATGGTTAGTGTTAGGGTTAGGGAACAGGGACGGTTTAGGGTACAGGTTAGGGCACGACAACGGTTTATGGTGATCGTGCGTGTTAGGGTGCAGGTTAGTGTTAGCGTACATGTTAGTATTAGGGGACAGGTTAGTGTAAGGCTTCAGGTAAGGTTTAGGGTTAGTGTTAGGGCTAGGGTTAGGGTTAGGGGATGGGGATGTTTTAGGGTACAGGTTAGGGTACGACAACGGTTTAGGGTGAGCGTACGTGTTAGGGTTACGGGTTAGTGTTAGCGTACGGGTTAGGATTACGGGACGGGTAAGGGTAAGGCTTCGGGTAAGGGTTAGGCTTAGGGTAAGGGCTAGGGTTAGGGTTAGGGGACGGGTACGGTTTAGGGTACAGCTTAGGGTACGACAACGGTTTAGAGTTATTGTTCGTGTTAGGGTATGGGATAGTGTTAGCATACGTGTTAGGATTAGGTGACGGGTTAGGTTAAGCCTTTGGGTGAGGGTTAGGATTAGGGTTAGTTTTAGGTTTATGGGACACAGATCTTTTAGGTTACAGGTTAGGGTACGACAACTGTTTAGGGTGAGCCTACCTGTTAATGTACTGTTTAGTGTAAGCGTATGTGTTAGGATTAGGGGACAGGTTATTGTAAGGCTTTGGGTTAGTGTTAGGGTTAGGTTTAGGTTTCCGTTTAGGGGACGGGGATGATTTAGGGTAGAGTTTTGTGTACGACAACGTTTTAGGGTGAGCGTACATGTTACGGTATGTGTTAGTGTTAGCGTACGGTTTAGGTTATGGGACGGTTTACGGTAAGGCTTCGGGTATGGTTTACGGTTAGGGTTCGGGTTAGGGTATGGTTTATGTTACAGGTTAGGGTATGACAACAGTTTAGGGTGAGTATACGTGTTAGGGTACGAGTTAATGTACTGTTTAGGATTAGGGGACGGGTTAGGGTAAGGCTGCGGCTAAGGGTTCGGGTTAGGGTATGGTTTATGTTACAGGTTAGGGGATGACAACAGTTTAGGGTGAGTATACGTGTTAGGGTACGAGTTAATGTACTGTTTAGGATTAGGGGACGGGTTAGGGTAAGGCTTCAGGTAAGGGTTAGGCATAGGGTTAGGGTTAAGGGACAGGTACAGGTTAGGTTTAGGGTTAGGGCTAGGATTAGGGGATGGTTTAGGCTACAGTTTTGTGTACGACAACGTTTTAGGGTGAGCGTACATGTTAGGGTATTGGTTAGTGTTATCATACTAGGTTGGAATATGGGATGGGTGAGCATAAGGCTTCGGGTAAATGTTAGGTTTATGTTTAGGGGACAGGGATGGTTTAGGATACAGCTTAGGGTATGACAACAGTTTAGGGTGAGCATATATGTTACTGTATGATTTAGTGTTAGCTTACGGGTTAGGATTATGGGACGGGTTAGGGTAAGGCTTCGGGTAAGGATTAGGCTTAGGGCTAGGATTAGGATTGGGCGACGGTGATAGTTTAGGTTACAGGTTAGGGTACGACAACGGTTTATTGTTAGCCTACCTGTTAGGGTACAGGTTTGTGTTAGTGTACGGGTTAGGATTAAGGTCGGGTTAAGTTAAGGCTTCGGTTATGGGTTAGGATTAGTGTTAGGGTTAGGGAATGGTTGCGGTTTAGTGTACAGATTATGGTACAATAATTATTTAGGGTTAGCCTACATGTTCGGGTACGCTTTAGTGTTAGTGTATGGGTTAGGATTAGGGTACTTGTTAGAGTAAGGCTTCAGGTAAGTGTTAGGGTTAGGATTAGGGTTAGGGTTAGGCACCTGGTACGGTTTAGTGTACATGTTAGGGTACAACCACAGTTTAGTGTTAGTGTATGTGTTTGGGTACACCTTAGTGTTAGTGTATGGGTTAGGATTAGTTTTAGGGTTAGGGTTAGTTTTAAGGTTACGGTTAGTGTTAGAGTTACGTATCGGGTACTTTTCACGGTACAGTTTAGGGTATGACAACGGGTTAGTGTTAGGTACGTGTTAGGTTATGCGTTATTGTTAATGTATGGGTTAGGGTTAGCGTACTGTGTAGTGTAAGGGTTAGGTTATGGGTTCGGATTAGGATTAGGATTAGAGTTAGTGTTAGGGTTAGGGAATGGGTGAATTGCAGTGCCTCTGTGCTCCATATAAAGTGATGGAAATGTCCAATGGAAGTGTTAGAAACATCCTATTTTACCCGAGGCTTATACACTGCTATATGTTAATTACAGTTTTGCTCACATATCTGTTCATTGATGTTACAATGTTGTCAATTTCTGTTACTGATCCACCAGCATGGGCCCCAACAAGGCTCCCCTTGCCCAGTGTCATTGGAGCCAACAGATCAAGACTGAGTTTGTTTCAGAAGCAAGCGAAACTTTATATTTTCTTCAGAGAATGGAGAGATGAGAGCGTGCACTACCCTATCTGCTGTGTAGGGATCCCAGCAGCATCAGTGGGAGGGAGGGACGGACCTCTCGAGGGGCGGGTTGGCTGCAACTCAGGCTCTGTGTCGTGGAGTCTGCTTGGGGCCCTGGGAGCTGAAATGTTGACCCAGCCATTCTGCATTAGGAAATCTGGTCTGAAGTGCCAGGTGTGGGACCTCTGCATGCGGAACTGTAGGAGCATGTGAAATTAGACAAAGCACAGAGGATAAAAAGGTTAGACTTTATTTTATTGCCCAGATTCTATTTTTATCTCCCAGGAATTTTTCATTGGCTTTGCCAGTGACAAACCACTCCTCTGCTTTTTGTCCTATTCCTCATTCTTGGGGCGCTGTGGGTGCAGACCCCTCTTCTGTAACTGCTTCGTGCTGAGTTAGGAGTCCTCACACTCGTGGGGAGGGGCAGAACTTCTCCCCAGCAGCCTCCACGTGAGGTTGATTGTCCCCAGGTCTCCTGCCTCACTGCTCGTCCACCTGAGCGCCAGCATTGGAAGTGTTATAGATTCTAATGACCTTTAAGGGTCCAGGAAAGAGATGCACAGAGACGCTAAGGGGGCTGGTTTTAACCTGCCCCACATTTGTTCGGCCACCTTAGGCTGACCGTTTCTGCCAGCCTAGATGCTCTGACCAGTAGTCTGCGCTTTCTTCAATTAGGCCCCTGAATTAACGTAAAAACAGCACCAGGTGTCAGAGCCCTGCCCGATCAACTCCCAGACAGTCCAGGGTCAGTGGTGATCCAGGACCATGACGGCCACTGAGTCAACGGCCTTTTGAAGTAGCTAGGAGTCCAGCCGGTCTTATTGGCCACCGTCACCGCGGTGTCTGTAGGTTTTTCTATGGTGACAGTGTGACATACAGTTCCCCCGCCAAGCTTATTCACTCCCCTCTGGATGCAGTAATTCGTGCAAGCAGTAGTCTGCTCTTTTGGGGCACACTCTTGTTTTCTGAGAGAAACTCCAGGTCAAGTGATGGTCACATGAGTCGTCATGGGGGCCCATTGCCCCCGGTGGTCTCACAGGAGGTTGGAGTTGGAGGACCTCTCACTCGAGGTCATTGTGCCCACGGAGTGACCCCTGCATCTTCAGGGCATGTTTGGTGGTTAGGATCACCACGTGGGGTCCTTTTCCCTTTGGAGGGATCTGGTCTTGCAGGCTGCTGATTTCCATGTACTTAGATACCCCCAGTACCCTGGCCGGATGCGGCGGTGAGCCAAGCCATTGGTTACCGTAGTTTATCTTACCTGGAGGGCATTCTTTCGTAGTTCCATTTCATGTGGTCCCAGTTTTTGCACTAATACTCCAAGGGCGATTCACATTCTGTGGGGATGTAAAGTTCAAAGGGCTTAGCTAAATTAGGGAGTTCCAGGGCAAGGGTCTGAACTGACTGCTCTTTGCATTCTTGAAAGGCCGCTTCTGGATTCTATTCGAAAGGATCATCACCTTTTCCTTTCAGTGTTTCATATAGAGGCCCAGCTAGTAGACTGTAGTTAGGGATCCAGATGCAGGAATCCCCGGCATCCCCAGGAACTCCTAAGCTGTCTTCCAGTTTTAGAAGGGGGTAAGGCTGCAAATGGCTTCTTCCCTTTCCTGTGATGGGCTTTTCCGACCTTCTGTGAGGATGAAGCCCAGGCAGGCCACCTTAGTCTGTGATATTTGAGCCTTTTACTTGGACACCCTCTATCCTTTATTGGCTAGGTAGTTCAGAGGCCTCCTTAGTAAGGCTGACGATCAGAACGTCATCTGCATTTTGAAGGAGGGTTCCCTTTTCCAGAGGTAGAACTTTTAGGTGTTTAGCTAAGGTTTCCCCAAAGATGGTGTGGGAATTTTTGAACCCTTGGGGCAGGACTGCCCAGCAGTATTGTTTTAGTTGTATGTTGAGTCCTGCCACTCACAAGCCAAAATTTCTTGTGACTCTGGGACTAATGGAATAGAGAATGAGGCATAATTGCAGTCTAATACATAATACCATGTCCTGGTGCATGGTAGAATGACCAGCAGGGTGTAGGGATTAGGAACTACTGGATGTATAACCTCAGTGGCTTCACTGACTGTCCTGATATCTTTTACCAGGTACCCAGCAGTCCATGGGGACTCTCATGGTCAGGCCAATCCCAGGATATAGAGCTCACCTGGGTAGGGTCACCCCCTACCACGCAGCCCATGGGGCTCTCGTGGTCAGATCCCTCCCAGGATATGGAGCTAATCTGGGCAGGTCCCCAGCAGCCAAAAGGGCTCTCGTGGTCAGGCCCCTCCCAGGATACAGAGCTCCCCTGGCAGGTACCCTGGCAGGGCTGGGCACACAAGAACTGTGCACATAGCCCTCAATGCAGAGAATCCCCAGCTCACCTGTCGCTCAGAGCTGACACAGAGCACGTATGAACAGGACCTGAGCTAACAAACAGCAGCTCCGACAGGTCTGTGACCCTGGGAATCATTCTGTGGGGCTTCCCTCCACCTGGTCTTCCAGAGACTTCCACTGCACCTGGGGCACCATCCCATTGTCTCCACCCACCACCCCTCCTCTCCCTGACTCCTGGGTTCCTGTCATTAGGAGAGGGTTTTCTTGAAGTTGCCTCACACTCATGGGCCAGATGAAATGATTAGAAAACAAGCCAGAGCTGCATCCCATTGTCTGTCCTGACTCTCAGGAGCCCACACCTGTTTCTTGGACCTGGCTAGTTCAGCAAAGTCCATTTTCTGCAACTGTGAGCCCCTGAGGGGTGATGATTGGCTGACCTGGGAAGCCTGACCTTATGGGCCAGCCCTCCCCAGGTGTGCCTGGGTGAGGTCAATATAAACACCGCTCCAGGCAGCAAGAGCCCCTGCAGCTGTGCCTGACGCCATATTCTCTGCCCCATCAGCAGTGTCGGGGCTGGGCTGGTGGGTGGGAGTGAGCGGCCACGGCTTTGTGGGTGGCCCAGTGTGAGTGGGCTTTGTTGGACTTTCTGCAGGAGTTGCCGGGCTGCCACCTGCTAAAGAAGAGGATGTGTCACCCATAACTTATGCTGGAATCTCTCCCCAGGAAGAGTTGAGGAAGGAAATAAGAAGTGGGGGCCTGGACTGGAGGACTATCTCAGGCAGGGAAATGGAAAGCTTCCAGAAGAGTGCCCGGGGCCAGGACAATCCTGGCTGGCCTGCAGGCACGAAGTCGGATGTTGTGCTGTCGCTGGTGTGGCTCCATGGCCCTTCCTCTAGGCTTTCAAGCTCTTGTACATATTCAGGTGTTTTACCTGAGAAGGGTGGGAACAGTTCAGCAGCAGCTGGCCTGGGGCTCAGCTCATGTTTACTCACAGACGCCTCAGCACGGTCCCCCAGCTTTGCAATGAGGATGCTCCTTGCGGGGTGGTGGGCTGCTGGCTGCATGCGAGATGATTCCCCACCTCTGACCAACTTCAGAATTGTTTACCACTTGAGCAAGTGCCCTGATAGGGTTTTCATCTGTATAACTGGTGGGTTCTGTGTTTTTTTCTTTTTTGGTTCAAGGTAGATTTTATTCCTCTTTTTTGTTCTTATAGATATAAGCATGGAAATAATTCATTCATATAAATACATGCATGGGAAGGGAATAAGTTTTTTCCGTTTTTTAAAAAATCTTATTTATTTTTTAACTTAATTTTATTTATTTTTGTACAGCAGGTTCTTACTGGTTATCTATTTTATACATATAAATGTATACATGTCAATCCCAATCTCCCAACTCCTCCCACCACCACCCCCCCACGGCTTTCCCCTCTTGGTGTCCATACATTTGTTCTCTACATCTGTGTCTCTATTTCTGCCCTGCAAACCAGTTTATCTGTACCATTTTTCTAGGTTCCACATATATGCATTAATATACAATATTTGTTTTTCTCTTTCTGACTTCACTCTGTATGACAGTCTAGATCCATCGACGTCTCTACAAATGACCAAATTTCATTCCTTTTTATGGCTGAGAAATATTCCATTATATATATGTACCACTTCTTTATGCATTCGTCTGTCTGTGGGCATTTAGGTTGCTTCCATTACCTGGCTATTGTAAATAGTGCTGCAATGAACATTGTGGTGAATGTCTTTTTAATTTATGGTTTTGTCTGTGTATATGCCCAGTAGTGGGATTGCTGGATCATATTCTAATTCTATTTTTAGTTTTTTAAGGAACCTCCATACTGTTCTCCATAGTGACTGTATCAATTTACATTCCCACCAATAGTGGAAGAGGGTTCCTTTTCTCCACACCCTCTCCAGCATTTGTTGTTTGTAGATTTTCTGATGATGCCCATTCTAACAGGTGTGAGGTGATACCTCTTTGTAGTTTTGATTTGCATTTCTCTAATAATTAATGATGTTGAGCAGCTTTTCATGTGCGTCTTAGACATTGCTATGTCTTCTTGGAAGACATGTCTATTTAGATCTGCCCATTTTTGTATTGAGTTGTTTTTTTTTTTTAATATTGAGCTGCATGAGCTGTTTATATATATTGGAGATTAATCCTTTGTCCATTGATTCGTTTGCAAATATTTTCTCCCATTCTGAGGGTTTTCTTTCCGTTTTGTTTGTAGTTTCCATTGCTTTGCAAAAGCTTTTACGTTTCATTAGGTCCCATTTGTTTAGTTTTCTTTTTTATGGCATTACTCTAGGAGGTAGACCAAAAAAGATCTTGCTGTGATTTATGTTAGAGTATTCTTCCTATGTTTTCCTCTAAGAGTTTTACACTGTCTGGCCTTACATTAAGGTCTCTAATCCATTTTGAATTTATTTTTCTGTATGGTGTTAGGGGGTGTTCTAATTTCATTCTTTTACATGTAGCTGTCCATTTTTCCCAGCAGCACTGATTGAAGACACTGTCTTTTCTCCATTGTATAGTCTTGCCTACTTTGTCATAGATTAGTTGACCATAGATGTGTAGGTTTATCTCTGGGTTTTCCTTCTTTCTTTTTTTTTTTTCTTTTACACCTTTATTGGAGTATAATTGTTTTACAATGGAGACTTAGTTTCTGCTGTATAACAAAGAGAATCAATTATACCTATACATATATCACCATATGCCCACCCTCTTGCATCTCCCTCCCACCCTCCGTATCCCACCCCTTTAGGTGGTCACAAAGCACCGAGCTGATCTCCCTGTGCTATGTGGCTGCTTCCCAGTAGCTATCGATGTTACATTTGGTAATGTATATATGTCCATGGCACTCTCTCACTTCGTCCCAGCTTACCCTTCCCCCTCCCCGTGTCCTCAAGTCCTTTCTCTACGTCTGTGTCCTTAATCCTGTCCTGCCCCTAGGTTCTTCATAAACTTTGTTTTCTTTAGATTCCATATATCTCTGTTAGCATATGGTATTTATTTTTCTCTTTTTGACTTACTTCACTGTGTAGGACAGACTCTAAGTCCATCCACCTCACTACAAATAACTCAGTTTTGTTTCTTTTTATGGCTGAGTAATATTCCATTGTATATATGTGCCAGATCTTCTTTATCCATTCATCTGTTGATGGACACTTAGGTTGCTTCCATGTCCTGGCTATTGTAAATTTACAGTGTCTGGTCTGACATTTAGATCTCTAATCCATTTTGAGTTTATTTTTGTGTATAGTGTTATGGAGTGTTCTAATTTCATTCTTTTACGTTAGTTGTCCAGTTTTCCCAGCACCGCTTACTGAAGAGACTGTCTTTTCTCCATTGTATATCTTTGCCTCCTTTGTCATAGATGCGTTAGCCATAGGTACATAGGTTTATCTCTGGGATTTCTATCTTGTTTAATTGATCTATATTTCTGTTTTTGTGCCAGTACCATATAGTCTTGATTACTGAAGCTTTGTAGTATAGTCTGAAGTCAGGAAGTGTGATTCCTCCAGCTCTGTTCTTCTTTCTCAATACTTTATATCATCTTTGATTTCTTTCATCAATGTCTTATAGTTTTCTGAGTACAGGTCTTTTACCTCCTTAGGTAGGTTCATTCCTACGTATTTTATTCTTTGTGTTGCAATGGTGAATGGGATTTTTTCCTTAATTTCTCTTTCTGATATTTCATTGTTAGTGTATGGGAATGCAAGAGATTTCTGTGCATTAATTTTGTA
>NW_020175528.1:14324192-14324464 GCF_003031525.2 Neophocaena asiaeorientalis asiaeorientalis
ATCATATTTTTATTCTACAATTTGTTAATATGGTGTATCACATTGATTGATTTGTGTATATTGAAGAATTCTTGCATCCCTGGGATAAACCCCACCTGATCATGGTGCATGATCCTTTTAACGTGTTGTTCAATTCTGTTTCCTAGTATTTTGTTGGGGATTTTTACATCTATATTAATCAGTGATATTGGTCTCTAATTTTCTTTTTCTGTAGTATCTTTGTCTGGTTTTGGTATCAGGGTGATGGTGGCCTCATATAATGAGTTTGGGAG
>NW_020175528.1:14325025-14379790 GCF_003031525.2 Neophocaena asiaeorientalis asiaeorientalis
CATCCTTGTCTTGTTCCTGATCTTAGAGGAAATGCTTTTAGTTTTTCACTATTGAGAATGATGTTTGCTGTGGGTTTGTCATATACTGCCTTTATTATGTTGAGGTAGATTCCCTCTATGCCCACTTTTTGGAGACTTTTAATCATAAATGGGTGTTGAATTTTGTCGAAAGCTTTTCCTGCATCTATTGGGATGATCATGTTTTTATTCTACAATTTGTTAATATGGTGTATCACATTGATTAATTTGTGTATATTGAAGAATTCTTGCATCCCTGGGATAAACCCCACCTGATCATGGTGCATGATCCTTTTAATGTGTTGTTCAATTCTGTTTCCTAGTATTTTGTTGGGGATTTTTACATCTATATTAATCAGTGATATTGGTCTCTAATTTTCTTTTTCTGTAGTATCTTTGTCTGGTTTTGGTATCAGGGTGATGGTGGCCTCATATAATGAGTTTGGCAGTGTTCCTTCCCCTGAAAATTTCTGAAGAGTTTGAGAAGATTGGGTGTTAGCTCTTGTCTAAATGTTTGATAGAATTCACCTCTGATGCCATCTGGTGCTGGACTTTTGTTTGTTGGAAGATTTTTAATCACAGTTTCAATTTCGTTACTTGTGATTGGTCTGTTTATATTTTCTATTTCTTCCTGGTTCAGTCTTGGAAGGTTATACCTTTCTAAGAATTTGTCCATTTCTTCCAGGTTGTCCATTTTATTGGCATAGAGTTGCTTGTAGAGGTCTCTTAGGATGCTTTGTATTTCTGTGGTGTCTGTTATAACTTCTCCTTTTTCATTTCTAATTTTATTGATTTGAGTCCTCTCCCTCTTTTACTTGAGTCTAGCTAAAGGTTTATCATTTTTTTATCTTCTCAAAGAACCAGCTTTTAGTTTTATTGATCTTTGCTATTGTTTTTATTTCATTTATTTCTGCTCTGATCTTTATGATTTCTTTCCTTCTGTTAACTTTGGGTTTTCTTCCTCTTTCCGTAGTTCCTTTAGGTGTAAGGTTAGATTTTTTATTTGAGATTTTTCTGGTTTCTTCAGGTAGTCTTTTATTGCTATAAACTTCCCTCTTAGAACTGTTTTTGCTGCATCCCATAGGTTTTGGATCATTGTGTTTTTGTTGTCATTTGTCTCTAGGTAGTTTTTGATTTCCTCTTTTATTTCTTCAGTGATCTCTTGGTTATTTAGAAACGTATTGTTTAGCCTCCGTGTGTTTGTGTTTTTTACGTTATTTTCCCTGTAATTGATTTCTAATCTCATAGCATTGTGGTCAGAACAGCTGCTTGATATGATTTCAGTTTTCTTATATTTACTGAGGCTTTATTTGTGACCCAAGATGTGATCTATCCCAGAGAATGTTCCTTGTGCCATTGAAAGAACATGTAATCTGCTGTTTTTGGATGGAATGTCCTATAAATATCCATTAAATCTATCTGGTCTATTGTGTCATTTAAAGCTTGTGTTTCCTTATTAATTTTCTCTCTGGATGATCTCCATTGGTGTAAGTGAGGTGTTAAAGTCCTCTGCTATTATTGTGTTACCGTTGATTTCCTCTTTTATAGCTATTAGCAGTTGCCTTATATATTGGGGTGTTCCTATGTTGGGTACATATATATTTATAATTGTTATATCTTCTTGGATTGAACCCTTGATCATTATGTAGTGTCCTTCCTTGCTCTTGTAACATTCTTTAGTTTAAAATCTATTTTATCTGATATGAGTATTGCTACTCCAGCTTTCTTTTGATTTTAATTTGCATGGAATATATTTTTCCATCCCCTCACTTTCAGTCTGTATGTGTCCCTAGGTCTGAAATGGGTCTCTTGTAGACAGTATATATATGGGTCTTGTGTTTTATCCATTCAGTGAGCCTGTGTCATTTGGTTGGAGCATCTAATCCATTCACGTTTAAGGTAATTATCGATATGTATGTTCCTATTATTATTTTCTTAATTGTTATAGGTTTGTATTGGTGGGTCCTTTTCTTCTCTTGTGTTTCCCACTTAGAGAAGTTCCTTTAGCATTTGTTGTAGAGCTGGTTTCGTGGTGCTGAATTCTCTTAGCTTTTGCTTGTCTGTAAAGCTTTTGATTTCTCCATCAAATCTGAATGAGATACTTGCTGGGTGGAGTACTCTTGGTGGTAGGTTCTTCCCTTTCATCACTTTAAACTTATCATGCCACTCCCTTCTGTCTTGAAGATTTTCTGCTGAGAAATCAGCTGTTAACCTTATGGGAGTTCCGTAGTATGTTATTTGTCATTTTTCCCTTGTTGCTTTCAATAATTTTTCTTTAATTTTTTAATTTGATTACTGTGTGTCTCTGCATGTTTCTCCTTTGGTTTATCCTGCCTGGGACTCTCTGCGCTTCGTGGACTTTGGTGGCTATTTCTTTGCCCATGCTAGTGAAGTTTTCAACTATAATCTCTTCAAATATTTTCTCGAGTCCTTTCTCTCTCTGTTTTCCATCTGGGGCCCCTATAATGCGAATGTTGTTGCGTTTAATGTTGTCCCAGAAGTCTCTTAGGGTGTCTTCATTTATTTTCATTCGTTTTCTTTATTCTGTTCCATGGCAGTGATTTCCACCTTTCTGTCTTCCAGGTCACTTATCCGTTCTTCTGCCACAGTTATTCTGCTACTGATTCCTTCTAGTGTATTTTTCATTTCAGTTATTGTATTGTTCACCTCTGTTTGTTTGTTCTTTAATTCTTCTAGGTGTTTGTTCCTTAATTCTTCTAGGTCTTTGTTAAGCATTTCTTGCATCTTCTCGATCTTTGCCTCCATTCTTTTTCTAAGGTCTTGGATCATCTGCACTATCATTATTCCGAATTCTTTTACTGGAAGGTTGTCTATCCCCACCTCATTTCATTGTTTTTCTGAGGATTTACCTTGTTCCTTGATCTGGTGTAAAATCCTCTGGCTTTGCATTTTCTCTATCTTTCTGTGAATGTGGTTTTCCTTCCACAGGCTACAGAATTGTAGTTCTTCTTGCTTCTGCTGTCTGCTCTCCAGTGATTGAGTCTATCTTAGAGGCTTGTGCAAGCTTCCTTATGGGAGGGACTGGTGGTGGGTAGAGCTGGGTGTTGCTCTGGTGGGCAGAGCTTTAATCTGCTTGTCTGTGGATTAAACAAAAGTTTAATAAAAAGTTTAATCCGCTTGTCTGCTGATGCATGGGTCTGGGTTCCCTCCCTGTTGGTTGTTCGGCCTGAGGCGACCCAGCACTGGAGCCTTCCTTGCTCTTGGTGGGGCTAATGGTGGACTCTGGGAGAGTTCACACCAAGGAGTATTTCCCAGAACTTCTGCTGCCAGTGTCGTTGTCCCCATGGTGAGCCGCAGCCACACCCTGCCTCTGCAGGAGACCCTCTAAAACTAGCAGCTAGGTATGATCATTCACCTACGGGGTGACTGCTCCTTCCCCTAGGTCCTGATGTGCAAACTGCTTTGTGTGTGTCCTCCAAGAGTGGAGTCTCTGTTGGGACTCTGAGTCTCTGAGTGCAGTTGAGACACTGAGACTCGGAGTGGAGTCGCACAGACTCTGGGTCCTGTGAAGCTTCGATGTTTTGTGGTTCTAGAAATCCTATAGAGGTGGTCCACAGCAGGTGAAGCTAATGTTGTCATAGAGGTGGTGAATCCAAAGATCTGCAGTTCCGACTAGAGGTGCCTATGTACATATAGGACAAAATCATCTCGTGTGAATGTAGTTCAGGCACGTTTAAGATGAATGCAGTCATGTTAATGCCTAACATCTTCTATCTTGTGCCTCTCCTCAGGGACACCCTCCTCAGTTCCTGAGACTCCTGTAAGTCACGTACAGGGGAATGGAGAGTGGGCTCTGTCCAGTCTGCGCCCTGAGTTACCCTGTGTGTATCTTAGGATACTTTGCATTGCTGTGGTGGCTCTTGTAACATCATCTCTTTCATTTCTGATTTATTTGGGCCCCCTCTTTTTTTAAAAAAAATACTACTGTTGTCTTTTATTTTTTACAGAATTTTAATAAGTGTTTGATCTACTACCCTTACTCTATGTATACTTTTTGCCGTGAGATTTTTACTTTTGTTTGTTTTCTTTTTACTGTCAATGATTAGTGAGACTTCTTTTAAGCTACATTCAACATTGCTTATAAAGCTGCTATATTAATGATGACAGAGCTTTAGTGGAAGTCGTGTTCTGGTTGTAAATTAGAATGCAATGTGCCAGCAAAAAGCCCCTTAAGTGTAGGTCTCATTACTTCTTGTTCTTTCTTTTTCCTTTTTATCTCTCTTTTTTTCTTGTTCTTTTTTAATTTTTATTTTTTACCAGAGCAAATTTGATTAAAATGTTTTGTTTGTTCTAGGTGTGTAAGATGTGGTTCTTTTACACATATACATGTATCTATACATCTTCAGATCGTTTTCTCATGTAGGTTATGACACAATGTTGAGTAGTCTTCTCTTGGTATTCCGTAGGTCTTTGGTGATTATATATTTCACACGTGTTTCTATATCTATGTTAACCCCAATATCCTAATGTATTCAGTCCTCACACCTTTCCATTTGGTGAACCATAACTTTGTTTAATGAATCTGTGATTGCCTTTCTCTGTGGAAATATCTTCATTGGTATCAATTTTTAGCTAACACCTATAAGTGATATTATAGGATATGTGTCTTTTGTTGTCTGACTTAGTAAAATTTGCCTGATTATCTCTAGAATCATCTACGGTGCTGCAAATGGCATTGTTTCATTTTTTTCCCTAGCTAATATTCCATCTGTACATGTACCAGTTCTTCTTTGTCCACTCACTTCTTGATGGATTTTTTGGTTGCCTCCATGTCTTGGCTATTGTAATACTGCTGCACTGCACATTTGCCTGCCTGTGTCTTTCCAATTCTGTCTTCTTATGTTATAGGCTCAGGAGTGGGCCTCCTGTATCATATGGTATCTCAGGGTTTACCGTTTAAATGCACCACGATTCTGTGCTCATTAGCATATCTTTCCAGGTTACATCCCACTTAAAGTTGAGGGTATGCATTTCTCTACAACACCTTCGCATTTATTATTTATTTTTAACATCTTTATTGGAGTATAATTGCTTTACAATGGTGTGCTAGCTTGTGCTTTACAACAAAATGAATCAGTTATACATATACATATGTTCCCATATCACTTCCCTCTTGCGTCTCCCTCCCTCCCACCCTCCCTATCCCACCCCTCCAGGCAGTCACAAAGCACCGAGCTGATCTCCCTGTGCTATGCTGCTGCTTCCCACTAGCTATCTACCTTATGTTTGGTAGTGTATATATGTCCATGCCTCTCTCTCCCTTTGTCACAGCTTACCCTTCCCCCTCCCCATATCCTCAAGTCCATTCTCTAGTAGGTCTGTGTCTTTATTCCTGTTTTACCTCTAGGTTCTTCATGACATTTTTTTCCTTAAATTCCATGTATATGTGTTAGCATACGGTATTTGTCTTTCTCTTTCTGACTTACTTCACTCTGTATGACAGACTCTAGGTCTATCCACCTCATTACAAATAGCTCAATTTCGTTTCTTTTTACGGCTTCAGCATTTATTGTTTGTAGTTTTCTTGCTGATGGATATTCTGACTGGTGTGAGCTGATACCTCTTTGTGGTTGAATTTGCATATGACTCATAATCCTTTGAAATTGAGCTTTAAGGCATGTCCTTTTTATTTTTCAAACTGTGATTACAGCTTAGCTCTTCAAAATGTTTTCTTAAAGTATGTGTTACATTTTGAAATTTATTGGCCATTACCTCCCTCAAAACATTTTGAGGGCAGGTTTCATTTACAGCCCTGCAGTACTTGTTCACATGAAGTGACCATCAGCACAGGCTTTAATGCTGCTTTTGCAGGTAACAGCCAGATTGCAGCAGTCTTTCTTTGTTCCCCATGCTGGTACTAGGGAAACAGACCTTCCGGCCAGTGGTCTTCCTCGGTTATAAATTAGATTGGAATGTGCCCGGATAAACCCCCAAAAGCTGATGTCTCCTTACTTTTGTTTGTTTTTTAAATTTAATTTATGTTTTTATTGGAGTAATATTCCATTGTGTATATGGACCACTTCTTGGTGCATTCCTCTGTTGATGGACATTTTCGTTGCTTCCAAGTGTTGGCTATATTAAATATTGCTGGAGTGCAAGATTGCCAGCCTGTGACTTTTTGATTCTCATTTTCTCAGGTGATAGGCCCAGCAGTGGGTGTGACTGATTGACTAGTAGCTCAATGTTTACCTTTTCAAAGCACCTCCATTGTGTTTTCATTAGTGGCTCTTACAATGTCTCCCTTAGAACCGAGGGTACGAACTTCTCCACAATCCCTTCAGCATTTATAGTTTGCAGCATTTTTGCTAATGGCCAATCTGACTGCTGTGACCTGATAGGTTTTTGTGATTTGGGTTTGCATGACTTTAAACATTCCTAAAATTCATCATTTTCCACGCCTTTTTCCTTTCTGTTAAAAGTAAAGTGTGAGTACAATATATCTCTTGAAGCTGTCTTCTTGGAAGGTTGCCCTCTTTTGAATTTTTGGTCGATATTCGACCCCAGAATTTTGTTGGAGGGCAGATGTCATTACAGACCTGCAAGTTGGGTGAATATTTAGTGACCATTAGCACTGGGTTTATAGCTACTGTTGTGGGAAACGGCCACAAGGAGGCAACATTTGTCCTTTCCCAAATCTCGGTACTAGGGCAGCAGAGCCTTTCTGGAAGTCGTGATCCTAGGTTGTAAGTTAGAATGGAATGTGCCAGGAGGAATGCCTATAAGTTTATGTCTCATTACTTCTTGGTTTTTAAAATTTATTTAATAGGGGTAATGATTAGATATTGTTTGTCCAGATGTACACAATCTAGTTCATTTGTACAATATATATGTCTATTCATGTTCAAATCCTCTTCCCATGTAAAATACTACAGAGTGTTCCATAGACCTCCCTTGCTATATGGTCTGTCTTTTTGATATATATTTATAATATGTATTTGCATACATATGGTAACGCTAATCTTAATTTATCCATTCTGTCCACCTTTCCTTTTAGATAAGCATGCTTAATTTCTAAGTCTGTGAGTGTCTTTCTCTGTGGAAATATGTTCATTTGTGTTAGTTATTAGATAACGCCTATAAGTGATATCATAGGATATAGGTCTTTTGCTTTCTGACTTACCTCATATTCTGTGATTATCTCCAAGCTCATCTATGGCGCCTCAAATAGCAATGTTTCATTGTCTTCCATGGCTAATATTCTATTGTGAACGTGGACCACTTCTTCTTCGTCCATACATATGTTGATGGACATTTTGGTTGCTTCACTGTCTTGGCTGCAGTGCAGCTTTTGCAGCCCAGGTCTTCTCGACTCTGGTCTTCTCAGGTGAGAGGCCCAGTGGTGTGACTGCTGGATTGAATGGTACCTCAATTTTTACTTATAATCGTAGCTCCTTTCTGTTCTCATTATTGGCTGTTACCACTTTACATCTCACCAGCAGCTAGAGGGTACACAGTTCTCTAAAACCCCTTCAGAATTTATTGTTTGTAGACCTTTGAGCTTTCACTCATTTTCCTTTTTTTAAAAAAGGGAGTGAGTCAAACTTACCTCTTCATACTATCGTCTTGACAAAATTGCCAGTTTTGAATTTTATTGTCCGTTCCCTACCTCAGCACAGTTGTTTAGGGCAGGTGTCCTTTGCAGCCCTGAGTTCTTGTGAATGTTAAGAGACCATTAGCTGTGGGCTTAGAGCTGCTCTTGAGGAAAATGGCCACAAGGCAGCAGAATTTCTACATTTCCAACTCTGGGATTTTGGGCAGCAGAGCCTTCCTGGAAATCGTGTTAGTAGGCTGCAAATTAGAGTGGAATGTGCCAAGGCACACCCCCAAGAGCTTATATCTCCTTACTTCTTGTTTGTTTTATAAATTTAATTTTTATTAATTATCAGAGCAAACTTGATAAAAATATTTTGTTTCTCCTAGGTGTGCAGAATCTGGTTCATTATATCAATGTATCTGTCATTTATCTCTGGATTCTTTACCATGTAAATTATTACAGAGTGTTGCGTAGACTTCTCTTGGTATTCTATAGGTATTTTGTGATTGCATATTTCATATGTATTAGTACATGTCTGTTAACCCCCATATCCTAATTCACACATTCCTTACACTTTTCCATTTGGTTAAACATAATTTTTCTTCTTAATCCATGCTTTTCCTTCTCTTGGAAATAAGTTCATGAGTATCAACTTTTAGATAACACCTAGAAGTGATGTCATAGGATATCTGTCTTTCAGTTTCTTTCTTACTTCAAGTTGGGTGATTATCTCTAGGTCTTTATATGGTGGTGCAAACGACACTGTTTTATTGTTTTCCATGGCTAATATTCCATTGTGTCCATGGACCACTTCCTCTTTGTGCATTTTTCTGTTCATGGACATTTTGGTTTCTTCCAAGTCTTGGCTATGTTAAATGTTCCTGCAGTGCAGGACTGCCAGCCTGTGTCTCTTCCATTCTGCTCTGCTCAGGTGATAGGCGCAACAAAGGACCTACCAGATCACATGGTAGCTCAGTTTTTACCCTTAAACGCACCTCCATTATGTTCTCACTACTGGCTGTTACCAGTTTACATCCCCCCAGCAGCTAGAGGGTACACAGTTCTCTGAAACCCCTTCAGCATTTATTCTTTGTAGACTTTTTGCTGAAGAACATTCTGACGGCTGTGAGGTGAACACTTCTGTAATTTGATTTGCATGGCTTTATTCATTGCTGATGTTGCGCATTTTTCAATTCCCTTATATTTTAAAGAGAAAAAAAAGAAAAGACAAAATGTGCGTAAAATATGCCTCTTGAAATTGTCTTCATGAAATGTTGACGTCTTTTGAATTTTCTGGTCGATTTACGACCCCAGGACGTTTTTTGATGGCAGGTGTCATTTACCGGCCTGCAATTATTTTGAATATTAAGTGACCATTACCGCTGTTGTGTGAAACGACCAGAAGGCGGCAGCACTTCTCCTTACCAAATCTGTTTACTAGGGCAACAGAGCCATAATGGAAGTTGTGTTGTAGGTTGTAAATTAGAACGCAATGTGCCAGGAAAAGCCCCTTAAGATTATGTCTCATTACTTCTTTTTCGTTTCTTTAATTTAATATTTATTCTTTATCACAGCAAATTAGATTACAATGTTTTGTTTGTTCTAGGTGTGCAAGATGTGGTTCTTTTACACATATACATATATCTGTTCTTCTTCAGATCTTTTTCCCATGTAAGTTATGACACAATGTTGAGTAGTCTTCTCTTGGTATTCCGTAGGTCTTTGGTGATTATATATTCCACATGTGTTTGTATATCTCTGTTAACCCCAATATCGTAATGTATCCAATCCTCACACCTTTCGATTTGGTGAAACGTAAGTTGGTTTAATGAATCTGTGATTGCCTTTCTCTCTGGAAATATCTTCACTGGTATCAATTTTTAGGTAACACCCATAAGTGATATGACAGGATATGTGTCTTTCACTTTCTCACTTACTACCAGTTGAATGATTACCTCTAGATTCCTCTATGGTCCTGCAAATGGCATTGTTTCATTTTTTTCCTTAGATAACATTCCATCTGTACATGTACCACTTCTTCTTTGTCCACTCATTTCTTGATGGACGTTTTGGTTGCTTCCATGTCTTGGCTATTGTAATACTTCTACAGTGCAGATTTGCCTGCCTGTGTCTTTCCAATTCAGTGTTCTTAGGATTGATCCACCAGGCCCACCCCCGAGAAGTGGGCCTGGTGGATCATATAGTAGCTCAAGATTTACCTTTTAAAGGAACCTCCATTCTGTTCCCATTATTGGCTCTTACCAGGTTATGTCCCACTTTAAATTGAGGGTATGCATTTCTCCAAAACCTCTTCAGCATCGATCGTTTGTAATTTTTTTGCTGATGGTTATTCTGAGTGGTGTGAGCTGATACCTCTTTGTGGCTCGATTTGTATGTGTCTCATACTCCCTTGAAATTGAGCTTTCAGGCATGTCCTTTTATTTTTCAAACTGTTATTACAGGTGACTTCTTCAAATTGTTTTCTTGAAGTATGTGCCACATTTTGAAAATTTTTGGCCTTTACCTTCCTCAAGACATTTTAAGGGCAGGTTTCATTTGCATCCCTGCAGTTCTTGTGCATATGAAGTGCCCCTTAGCACAGATTTCAAAGCTGCTGTTGCAGGTATCGGCCAGAGGGTGGCAGCATTTCTGTGTTCCCCATTCTGGTACCGAGGGAGACAGACCTTCCTGCCAGTGGTGTTCCTCAGTTATAAATTAGAGTGGAATATGCCCGGATAAACCCACCAAAGCTGATGTCGCCTTATTTTGTTTGTTTTTGAAATTTAATTTATATTTTTTAGTGGAGTAATATTCTATTCTGTACATGGACCACTTCTTCTTTGTGCATTCCTCTGTTGATGGACATTTTCGTTGCTTCCAAGTGTCGCCCATGGTAAATATTGCTGGAGTGCAGTATTGCCAAGCTGTGACTTTTAATTCCCATTTTCTCAGGTGATAGGCCCAACAGTGGGTATGATTCACTGACTGATAGCTCAGTGTTTATCTTTTCAAAGTACCTGCATAATGTTTTCGTTAGTAGATCTTGCCACGTCCCAATTAACACTGAGGGTACGCATGTTCCCACAACCCTTTCAGCATTTATTGTTTTTAGAATGTTTGCTCATGGCCATTCTGACTGGTGTGAGCTGATAGGTTTTAGTAATTTGGATTTGCATATCTTTAATTATTCCTAATATTCAGCATTTTCCCACACCTTTCTCTTTTATTTAGAAAAAAAAGTGTGAGTACAATATACCTCTTGAAATTGTCTCCTTGGAAGGTTGCCCCCTTTTGAATTTTGTGGTCGATTTTCGACCCCAGTATTTTTTTGGACAGCAGGTGTCATTTATAAGCCTGCAATGATTGTGAATATTTATTGACCATTAGCACTGTGTTTAAAGCTGGTGTTGTGGGAAACGGCCACAAGGCGGCAGCATTTGTCCATTCCCAAATCTGTTTACTAGGGCAGCACAGCTTTTCTGGAAGTCCTGTTACTAGGCTGTAAATTCGAATGGAATGTGCCAGGAAAAAGCCCCTGAAGTTTAAGTCTCATTACTTGTTCGTTGTTTTAATTGTTTTAATCGGGGTAATGATTAGAATACAGTTTGTCCTAGGTGTACACAGTCTGGTTCATTCGTACATCATATATATCTATTCATGTACAGATACTTTTCCCACGTAAAGGATTACAGAGTGTTCTGTACACCTCCCTTGCTATGTGCTCGGGATTTTTATATATGTACTTAATCTGTATTTGTACAGGTATGCTCAACCTAATCTTAATTTATCCATTGCCACCACCTTTCCTATTAGATAAGCATAGTTTGTTTTCTAAGTCTGTTTGTGTCTTTCTCTGTGGAAATATGTCCATTTTTGTCAGTTGTTAGGTAACACCTATAAGTGATATCATAGGATATATGTCTTTTGCTTTCCAACATACCTCATGTTCTGTGATTATCTCTAGGCTCATCTATGGTACCTCAAAGAGCAGTGTTTCATTGTTTTCCCTGGCTAATATTCCATTGTGTACATGGAGAACTTCTTTATCCTTTCATCTGTTGATGGACATTTAGGTTGCTTCCATGTCTTGGCTATTGTGAATAAGGCTGAAGTGCAGCTTTTGCAGCCTCTGTCTTCCAGATTCTGGTCTTCTCAGGTGAGAGGCCCAGCGGTGGGCCTGCTGCATCAAATGGTAGCTCAAATTTTACGTTTAAACGCAGCTCCTTTCTGTTCTCATTATTGGCTCTTATCACTTTACATCTCACCAGCAGCTAGAGGGTACAGAGTTCTCAAAAGACACTTCAGCACATTTATTATTTGTAGACTTTTTGTTGATGGTCAGTCGACCTGTGTGATTTGAAACCTTTTAGCAGATTACATTTGCATGAGTGTAATAATTCCTGAGGTTGAGCTTTTATCCATTTTCCTCTTTTTCAGCAGGCAGTGAGTAAAACTTACGTCTTCATACTATCTTCTTGAAAATTTTGCCTGTTTTGAATTTTGTTGGCCATTCCCTACCTCAGGACAGTTTTTGAGGGCAGCTGTCCTTTACCGCCCTGAGTCCTTGTGAATGTTAAGTGACCATTAGCTGTGGACTTAAAGCCACTCTTGCGGGAAACGGCCACAAGGTGACAGCATTTCTACATTTCCAACTCTGAGTTTTTGGGCAACAGAGCCTTCCTGGAAATCCTGTTAATAGGCTGCAGATTAGAGTGGAATGTGCCAGCGCAAACCCCCAAGAGCTTATATCTCCTTACTTGTTTGCTTCTTTAATTTAATTTTTATTCGGTATCAGAGCAAATTTGATAAAAATGTTGTTTCTCCTAGGTGTACAGAATCTCTTTCATCATATCAATGTATCTGTCTATTCATCTTTGGGTCCTTTCCCATGTAGGTTATTACAGAGTGTTGAGTAGACCTCTCTTGGTATTCCATATGTATTTAGTGATTATATATTTCATATGTCTTAGTACATGTCTGTTAACCCCCATATCGTAATTCATTCATTCCTTACACCTTTCCAATTGGTTAAATGTAATTTTATTTTCTTAGTCCATGCATTTCCTTCTCTTGGAAATAAGTTCATGGGTATAAATTTTTAGGTAACACCTAGAAGTGATGTCATAGGATATCTGTCTTTCAGTTTCTTTCTTACTTCAAGTTGGGTGATTATCTCTAGGTCTTTATATGGTGGTGCAAACGGCACTGTTTCATTGTTTTCCATAGCTGATATTCCATTGTGTGCATGGACCACTTCCTCTTTGTGCATTTTTCTGTTCATGAACATTTTGGTTTCTTCCAAGTCTTGGCTATGTTAAATGTTCCTGTAATGCAGTTTTGACAGCCTGTGTCTGTTACATTCGGGTCTGCTCAGGTGATAGGCACATCAAAGGACCTACCAGATCACATGGTAGCTTAATTTCTACCTTTAATCTCACCTTCATTATTTTCTCACTACTGACTCTTACCAGTTTACATCCCCCCAGCAGCTAGAGGGTACACAGTTCTCTCAAACCAGATCAACATTTATTCTTTGTAGACTTTTTGCTGATGGTCAGTCAACTGGTGTGAGTTGAAACCATTTTGTAGATTACATTTGCATGAGTCTAGTAATTCCTGAGGTTGAGCTTCTATCCATTTTCCTCTTTTTAACAACAGAGTAAGTCAAACTTACCGCTTCATACTACCTTCTTGAAAAATTTGCCTTTTTTGAATTTTTTTTGGCCATCCCTCACCTCAGTACATTTTTTGAAGGCAGGTGTCCTTTACAGCCCTGAGTCCTTGTGCATATTAAGTGGCCATTAGCTGAGGGTTTAAAGACGCTCTTGCGGGAAACGGCCACAAGGCGGCAGCATTTCTACATTTCCAACTCTGGGTTTTTGGGCAACACAGCCTTCCTGGCAATTGTGGTAGTAGGCTGCAAATTAGAGTGGAATGTGCCAGGGCACACCCCCAAGAGCTTATATCTCCTTACCTCTTGTTTGTTTTATAAATAAAATTTTATTTATTTTCAGAGCAAATTTGATTAAAATGTTGTGTTTGTTCTAGGTGTACAGAATCTGGTTCATTATATCTATGTATCTATCTATTCATCTTTGGTTCCTTTCCCGTGTAAGTTATTACAGAGTGATGAGCTCAATTTTTAACTTTAAACACAGTGCCATTCTCTTCTCACTACTGGCTGTTAGCAGTTTACATCCCAGCAGCAGCTAGAGGGTACAGAGTTCTCTAAAACCCTTTCAACATTCATGTTTTGTAGACTATTTTGCTGATTATCAGTCCGACGGTGGTAAGGTGAACGTTTTTGTAGATTGGATTTGCATGGTTTTATTAGTTCCTGATATTGAGCATTATTCCATGCATTTTTTAAAACAAAAAGAAAAGACAAAATGTGTGCAAAATATGCCTCTTGACATTGTCTTTTTGAAATGTTGACGTCTTTTGAATTTTCTGGTCGATTTACGACCCTAGGAATTTTTTGGGGCCCGGTGTCCTGTACAGTGCTGCACATACTTTGAATATTAAGTGACCATTACCTCTTGGTTTAAATCTGCTGTTGTGTGAAACAGCTACAAGGCGGCAGCATTTCTCCTTTACCAAATCCTGTTACCAGGGTAACAGAGCCTTAATGGAAGTCCTGTTCTAGGTAGAAAATTAGAATGGAATGTGCCAGGAGAAATTCCTTTAAGTTTATGTCTCATTATTTCTTGTTCATATTTTTAATTTAATTTTTATTTTTTATAGCAACAAATTGATTACAATGTTTTTTTTTGTTCTATGTGTGCAAGATGTGGTTCTTTCACACGTATACATATATCTATTCTTCTTTGGAACCTTTACCCATGTAGGTTATGACACAATGTTGAGTAGTCGTCTCTTGGTATTCCATAGGTCTTTGGTGATTATATATTTCACATGTGTTTGTATATCTCTGTTAACCCCAATATCGTAATGTATCCAATCCTCACACCTTTCGATTTGGGGAACCATAAGTTTGTTCAATGAATCTGTGATTGCCTTTCTCTGTGGAAATATCTTCATTGTTATCAATTTTTAGGTAACACCTATAGGTGATATACGTTAGGTGTCTTTCACTTTCTCACTTACTACAAGTTGCATGATTACCTCTAGACCCATCTATGGTGCTGCAAATGGCATTGTTTCACTTTTTTCCCGAGCTAATATTCCATCTCTACATGTACCAATCCTTCTTTGTCCGCTCATCTGTTGATGGCCTTTTGGTTGCTTCCATGTCTTGGCTATTGTAATACTGCTGCAGTACAGATTTGCCTGCCTGTGTCTTTCCAATTATGTCTTCTTATGTTATAGGCCCAGGAGTCAGCCTGCTGGATCATATAGTAGCTCAATGTTTACCTTTTAAAGGCGGCTCCACTCTGTTCCCATTAGTGGCTCTTACCAGGTTACATCCCACTTCAAATTAAGGGTATGCATTTCTCCACAACCTCTTCAGCCAGCATTGATCGTTTGTAGTTACTTTCCTGATGGATATTCTGAATGGTGTCAGCTGATACCTCTATGTGGTTGGATTTGCATGTGTCTCATAATCCTTTGAAATTGAGCTTTCAGGCATGTCCTTTTATTTTTTCAAACGGTTATTACATCTTAGTTCTTCAGATGGTTTTCTTGAAATATGTGCCACATTTTGAAATACTTTGGCCTTTACCTCCCTCAAGACATGATGAGGGCAGGTTTCCTTTACAGCCCTTCAGGATTTGTTCATATGAAGTGACAATTAGCGTAGGTTTTAAAGCTGCTTTTGCAGGTAATGGCCAGAGGGTGGAGCATTTCATAATTCTATGAAATGTAACTGAACACAAAATATATATTTTTTCGTTTAACTTTTCATTGTTACTTTTTAAAATTACAATTATAATTGAAGTTCTTTGTAACAAGTGAAATTTTAAAAAATTAAAAGAAAAGATAATATTTTACCACTTGCCATTGTTTCCCATTTACTGAAACGACCAGCATAATGTGTAGATTTCTCATTTTATCCAGGTGTTCTATACATCTGGAATATCATGCTTCTCACTGTAGATAAACAGTTATAGCTCTCACACTTTTTATAGGCTACATAACAGTCCATAGAACAGAAGTACCAACTATTTCAGACTTAGCATTTTGAGGGACACTCAGGTTACTTTCTGTTTTATTTTGTTGTTCTTTTTGGGGGGGGGTAGGAGTTTATTATTTATTTATTTATTTTTGTTGTGTTGGGTCTGAGTTTCCGTGTGAGGGCTTTCTCTAGTTGTGGTAAGTGGGGGACCACTCTTCATCTCAGTGCGTGGGCCTCTCACTATCACGGCCTCTCTTGTTGTGGAGCACAGGCTCCAGATGCAAGGGCTCACTGGTTGTGGCTTATGGGCCTAGTTGTTCCAGGGCATGTGGGATCCTCCCAGACCACTGCTCGAACCTGTGTCCCCTGCATTAGCAGCAGATTCTCAACCACTGCACCACCAAGGAAGCCCCCTATTTTGTTGTTCTGCTAGTTTGTTTTAACCCAAGAAGATATTTTTTTAAATACAAAAAAACAAAATTAAGCTAGGGATAAAGATTAGGGTTTGGATAAAGTTTAGGGTTAGGATACGGGTTAGGATCATTGTGCGGCTTAGAGTATGGTTTAGAGTTAGCATTATGGTATGGGTTAGTGTTAGGGTCCAGTTTAGGGTATGACTATGGTTTAGTGTTAGGGTACGGGTTAGGGTATGGGTTAGTGTTAGGGTATGGGTTAGGATTAAGGTATGGTTTACGTTCAGGGTTTTGGTTAGGTTTAGTGTATGGGTTAGTGTTAGGTACGGGTTAGGGTAAGGGTTAGGATTAGGTTTAATGTTAAGGAACAAGTACAGTTTAGGGTACAGGATAGGGAACAACAATGGTTTAGAGTTAGGGTTCGTGTTAGGGTACAGTTTAGTGTTAGTGTACGGGTTAGGTTTAGGGTACAGCTTAGGGTAAGGTTTAGGGTTAGGGTTAGGGAACGGGTATGGTTTGGGGTACAGTTTAGTGTATGACCACGGGTTAGGATTAGGGTAAGTGTTAGGGTACGGTTTAGTGTTAGGGTACGGTTTAGTGTTAGGGTACAGGTTAGGATTATGGTACGGGATAGTGTAAGGGTTAGGGTTAGGGAATGGGTATAGATTAGGTTACAGGTTAGGGTATGACAATGGGTTAGGGTTAGGGTACGTGTTAGTGTATGGGTTAGGATTAGGGTAAGACATGATGAGGGCAGGTTTCCTTTACAGCCCTTCAGGATTTGTTCATATGAAGTGACAATTAGCGTAGGTTTTAAAGCTGCTTTTGCAGGTAATGGCCAGAGGGTGGAGCATTTCATAATTCTATGAAATGTAACTGAACACAAAATATATATTTTTTCGTTTAACTTTTCATTGTTACTTTTTAAAATTACAATTATAATTGAAGTTCTTTGTAACAAGTGAAATTTTAAAAAATTAAAAGAAAAGATAATATTTTACCACTTGCCATTGTTTCCCATTTACTGAAACGACCAGCATAATGTGTAGATTTCTCATTTTATCCAGGTGTTCTATACATCTGGAATATCATGCTTCTCACTGTAGATAAACAGTTATAGCTCTCACACTTTTTATAGGCTACATAACAGTCCATAGAACAGAAGTACCAACTATTTCAGACTTAGCATTTTGAGGGACACTCAGGTTACTTTCTGTTTTATTTTGTTGTTCTTTTTGGGGGGGGGTAGGAGTTTATTATTTATTTATTTATTTTTGTTGTGTTGGGTCTGAGTTTCCGTGTGAGGGCTTTCTCTAGTTGTGGTAAGTGGGGGACCACTCTTCATCTCAGTGCGTGGGCCTCTCACTATCACGGCCTCTCTTGTTGTGGAGCACAGGCTCCAGATGCAAGGGCTCACTGGTTGTGGCTTATGGGCCTAGTTGTTCCAGGGCATGTGGGATCCTCCCAGACCACTGCTCGAACCTGTGTCCCCTGCATTAGCAGCAGATTCTCAACCACTGCACCACCAAGGAAGCCCCCTATTTTGTTGTTCTGCTAGTTTGTTTTAACCCAAGAAGATATTTTTTTAAATACAAAAAAACAAAATTAAGCTAGGGATAAAGATTAGGGTTTGGATAAAGTTTAGGGTTAGGATACGGGTTAGGATCATTGTGCGGCTTAGAGTATGGTTTAGAGTTAGCATTATGGTATGGGTTAGTGTTAGGGTCCAGTTTAGGGTATGACTATGGTTTAGTGTTAGGGTTCGGGTTAGGGTATGGGTTAGTGTTAGGGTATGGGTTAGGATTAAGGTATGGTTTACGTTCAGGGTTTTGGTTAGGTTTAGTGTATGGGTTAGTGTTAGGTACGGGTTAGGGTAAGGGTTAGGATTAGGTTTAATGTTAAGGAACAAGTACAGTTTAGGGTACAGGATAGGGAACAACAATGGTTTAGAGTTAGGGTTCGTGTTAGGGTACAGTTTAGTGTTAGTGTACGGGTTAGGTTTAGGGTACAGCTTAGGGTAAGGTTTAGGGTTAGGGTTAGGGAACGGGTATGGTTTGGGGTACAGTTTAGTGTATGACCACGGGTTAGGATTAGGGTAAGTGTTAGGGTACGGTTTAGTGTTAGGGTACGGTTTAGTGTTAGGGTACAGGTTAGGATTATGGTACGGGATAGTGTAAGGGTTAGGGTTAGGGAATGGGTATAGATTAGGTTACAGGTTAGGGTATGACAATGGGTTAGGGTTAGGGTACGTGTTAGTGTATGGGTTAGGATTAGGGTATGGGTTAGGTTATGGGTTAGTGTTAGGGGATAGGTTAGGATTAACGTTTGTGTTATGGTATGGTTTAGGGAAAGGGTTGGGATACAGGGTAGGGTTAGGATAAATTTAGTGTATGGCTATGTGTTACTGTTAGGGTACATGTTAGCGTATGAGTTAGTGTTCGTGTACAGCTTAGGGTAAGGGTTAGGTTTAGGGTTAGGTAACGGGTACAGTCTCAGGTACAGGTTAGGGTACGGTAGTGAGATAGGGTTAGGGTACATGTTAAGATGAGACTTCATTGTAGTGCAGATTTGAATTTCCTGCTTGCTTCGTTGGCCAAAATGTGCATATGTGTTTTATCCTGAATATATTCAGGAAAAAACGCATATGCACATTTTGGCCAACTCCATCATTGTCGAATTTCTGCTGCTTTTCATGTGATTTAAAGGCGACTCCAATCGACCTTTCGAACTCAGTTTCCTGCAATTCTGCCTTGCTTTCGAATCCTCTTCTTTGCCTCATCTCAATATATTTTTAACCGATAGTTGTTGTTTATGACTGCAGGTTCGTGAACTGCAGTGCCCCTGAGCTCCATTTTTCAACTCCCTTTTCTGTGAGCTGGCCACAAAACTGCAGGATTGCTTCAGGCCATATTCTAGTTCTGGGGTGGCAGGCTAAGCCTTTGGTTAATTCTTCTTCCTGATGGGAAATTAGAGTGAAAATTAGAGTGAAATGTGCCTGACTAAACACCTACACCGAATCTCTCATTTGCACCCCCTGTTTCCTTTCATTCTTTGCACAACTTGCACACTGTGAGAAATAGGAAATTAAAGGCGCTGACTCTCCAAGTGGCGAGGTTGTTAGTAAAGAGTTTGGAATGGTGAACACGAGCACCAGGAGAGGAAAAATGACGTGCATTTTAGAAACCTTTCCCGATCACACGGTGGACCATCCTCTGGCTTTCCCATGTATGTTTTAGCTGTAGGAAGATTCCCTTAAACCTGGAGAGTTAAGACCCATGGAATGGGTAGCATACTTTATTACTTTAAAGGTCTGCATTCGCTCACCCAGCCGCACCAATCCTCTCAGTCCCAAGTGTTCAGCCTTATGTCTCACCTGGTGGTGGGTGTAGATGTGGTCAATCCAGGTTGCATCACAACCCCTGAACGAATTTTGTAAGAATTTCTCTCTCTTTTGCAGTCTTGGTGTTTTTGTGTTTTTTTTTTTTTGTTTTTGTTTTTTTGTTTTTTTGTGGTACGCGGGCCTAACACTGCTGCAGCCTCTCCCATTTCGGGGCACAGGCTCTGGACGCACAGGCCCAGCGGCCTAGGCTCATGGGCCCAGCCACTTTGCGGCACATGGGATCTTCCCAGACCGGGTCACGAACCTGCGTCCCCGGCTTTGGCAGGCGGACTCTCAACCACTGCGCCACAGGGAAGCCCCTGTGTTTTGTTTTTGAAATTTATTTTTATAATGGGGTTTAGCTGACTTTCACTGCTGTGTTTATGCCGCTCTACACACCCTTGATTCTCTTACGAAGACATATAAATACATAGGTTTTAAGATTCTTACTCGTCAGATATATTCTTCTTCAGTGAATAGGGGGTGTTGAGTCTATTTCTTTGAGCAAGGAGTAGGTCTTGTCTATTACATATTTGGCTTATGGAACGGTATCTGTGCTAATTTCAAACTCTGGTTTTATGCATCACCCAAACTCACCTGTCCCCTTAAGCAGGCATAAGGTGTTTTCTAAATGTGAGACTCTGTTCTGTCTTGTAAATCAGATCATGTGTAGCCATGTTTACATTCCCTCTATAAGTGATATGTTATGACAAGTTCCTTTTTCTGTGGGACTTCTTTCACTTAGAATCATCGTACGAAATACCACTGATTATGCTGCTATGGACATGATGACTTTGATTTCACGGCTGAGTTATATTTCATTGTACATAAGTACCACAATTTCTTTATCAATTTTTCTATGTCGGGGATATTTAAGTTGTACAGTAGTCGAGGTTTTTGTAAACACAGCAGCCCTAAACTTTGGGCTGGCTGTGTCTTATTGATTTTTAGTTTTCCAAAACTATAGGGCCATGAGAGGAAGTGCCCTAGGCTCTGAAGCTTTGCATTTTAGATGTTTCAGGAAACACCATACACTTCTCCAGAGGGGCTGTTGACAATTTACATCCCGACCATCAGCATGACATGGCTCCCTTTTCTCCATGGCCTGTCCTGCCTTTCTGGATTTTACACTTTTTTCGGGTGGCCCTTTTCACCAGGGGGAAGTGAGATTTCATTGTAGTGTGGATTTCCATTTCACGCTTGCTTGGTTGGCCAAAATGCGTGTATGCGTTTTTTCTTGAATATATTCAAGAAAAAACGCATAGGCCCTTTTTGGCCAAGTGCATCATTGCCGAAGATCAGCCGCTTTTCCTATGCTTTAAATGCAATTCCAGTCTACCTCCTGAAATCTCTTTCCTGCAATTGTGCCTTGCTTTCAAGTGCTCTTCGCAGCCTTACCTCGATATATTTTTGGACAATAGTTGTCCTTTATAACTCTGCAGGTTTTATGAAATGAAGTGCCCCTGAGATCCTTTTTTCAACTCACTTTTTGTGTGCTGGCCGCAAATCAACAAGAATCCTTCAGGCCCAATTCTGGTTCCAGTGCGGCACACTGAGTGTTTGGTTAATTCTACATCCTGGTGGGAAAATAGAGTAAACTATGCCCACCCCAAAACCTACAGCTAGTTTCTCATTGGTTCTAACTTTTCCCTTTCATCCTTTGCAGAAATTGCAGAGTGTGCCAAACAGGAGGTTAAATGCATTGACTCTCCAACTGGGGAGATATTTAGTAAAGCGACTGAAATGGCGAACCCGAGTACCAGAGGATGAATAATGAGATGCGTTTTAGAAACCTTGCCCGATCACACTGTGGACCATCCTCTGGGTTTCCAACGCATGTTTTAGCTGTAGGAAGATTCCCTTAAACTTGGAGAGTTGGGACCCATGGAAT
Source organism: Neophocaena asiaeorientalis asiaeorientalis (assembly GCF_003031525.2). Taxonomy (NCBI): domain Eukaryota; kingdom Metazoa; phylum Chordata; class Mammalia; order Artiodactyla; family Phocoenidae; genus Neophocaena; species Neophocaena asiaeorientalis. The sequence goes on from NW_020175528.1 coordinate 14,346,359, forward strand.
GGGTACCATGCAGTATGACTTCAAAGGGTCTGCATTTGCTCACCGAACCTCACCAATGCTATCAGCCCGAAGTGTCCAGCCTTATGTCTCACCCAGCTCTGGGTGTAGATGTAGTAAATCCAGGTTGCATCAAAAGCCCTGAATGAATTATTTAAGAATTGCTCTCTATTTCACTGTCATTGTGTTTTGTTTTTGTAATTTATTTTTATAATGGGATTTAGCAGATTTTCACTGCTGCGTTTATGCTGCTGTACACACGCTTGATTCTCTTATGGAGACATATAATTACATAGGTTTTAAGATTCTTATAGGTCAGTTATATTTCTGGCGTTGAATATGGAGTATTGAGTCCATTTTGTTGAGCAAGCAGTAGGTCTTGTCTATAACATATTTGGATTATTTAACGGTATCTGTGGTAATTTCAATCTCTTGTTTTATGCAGCATCCCAACTCACCTTTCCCCTTAAACAAGCATAAGTTGGTTTTCTGAATTTGACACCGTCTTCTGTTTTGTAGTTCAGTTCATGTGTAGCGAAGTTTACATTCCGTGTATTAGTGATATCTTATGATGTTTCTTTTTCTGTGTGACTTATTTCACTTAGAATCATCGTACCTGAACCCACTCATTCTGCTGCTACGGGTCTGATGACATAGATTTCATTGCTGAGTGATATTCCATTGTACATAAGTACTACAATTTCTTTATCCATTTTTCGCTTTCTGGGATATTTAACTTGTACCTTCGACGAGGTTCTTGTAAACAGAGCCGTCCCAAACTTGGGGTGGCTGTGTCTTTTTGATTTTAATTTCCCTAAGCTATAGGACCATAAGTGGAAGTGCCCTAGTCTCTGTAACTTTGTTTTTTAGATGTTTCAGGAAACACCATACACTTCTCCAGAATGGCTGTTGGCAATTTACATCCCGACCATCAGCATAACAAGGCTCCCTGTTCTCCCTGGCCTGTCCTGCCTTTCTGGATTTTACACTTTTTTCAGATGGCCCTTTTGACCCGGGGGAAGTGAGACTTCATTTTATTGCGGATTTCCATTGCACACATGCTTGGTTGGCCTAAAAGTGCATATGCGTTTTTTCCTGAATATATTCAGGAAAAAACGCATACGCCCCTTTTGGCCAAGTGCATCATTGTCAACGTTCTGCCTCTTTTCTTATGTTTTCATTGAATTCCAGTCTACCTCCTGAAATCTGTTTCCTGCAATTCTGCCCCGCTTTCAAGTCCTCTTCGCAGCCTTACTTCAGTATATTTTTGGACAATAGCTGTCATTTATAACTCTGCAGGTTTGTGAATTACATTTCCCCTGAGCTCCTTTCTTCAACTCCCTTTCTTGTGAGCTGGCCTCAAAACCCCAGGATTGCTTCAGGCCCTCATCTTGTTCCAGCATGGCACGCTGAGTCTTTGGTTAATTCCTCTTCCTGGTGGGAAATGAGAGTTAAATGTGCCTGTCCAGACACGTACAGCTAGTCTCTCATTGGTTCTTCTTATTCCTGTTCATATTCCGCAGAAATTGCAAAGCTCTGCCAAACAGGAGGTTAAACGCTCTGACTCTCCAAGTGGTGAGAGTGTTAGTAAAGTGTCTGGAATGGTGAACCCGAGTACCAGGGGCCGAAAACTGAGATGCATTTAAAAACGTTTCCCGATCATACGGTGGACCATATTCTGGGTTGCCCATGCATGTTTAAGCTGAAGGAAGAATCCATTAAACCTGGAGATTTAGGAGCGTTGGAATGGGTACCATGTAGTATTACTTCAAAGGGTCTGCATTTACTCACCAAACCTCACCAATCCTATCAGCCTCAAGGGCCCAGCCTTATGTCTCACCCAGCTTTGGGTGTAGATGTGGTCAATACAGGTTTCATCACAAGCCCTGAATGAATTATTTAAGAATTGCCCTCTATTTCACTGTCATTGTGTTTTGTATTTGTAATTTATTTTTATAATGGGATTTAGCTGATTTTCACTGCTGTGTTTATGCCATGGTACACGCACTTGATTCTCTTATGGAGACATATAAATACGTAGGTTTTAAGATTCTTACTAGTCCAGTATATTCCTAGGTGTTGAATATGGGGTGATGAGTCCATTTCGTTTAACAAGGGCTAGGTCTTGTCTATTATATATTTGGTTTATGGAACGGTATCTGTGCTAATTTCAATCTCTGGTTTTATGCAGCACCCCAACTCAACTTTTCCCTTAAGCAAGCATAAGTTGGTTTCTAATTTGAGACCCTCTTCTGTTTCTAATTCAGTTACTGTGTTGCCTAGTTTACATTCCATGTATTAGTGATATCTTCTGATGTTTCTTTTTCTGTGTGACTTATTTCACTTAGAATCATCGTACCTGAATCAACTCATTATGCTGCTTCAGGCCTGATGACATACATTTCATTGCTGAGTGATATTCCATTGTATGTAAGTACCACATCATCTTTATCCATTTTTCGCTTTCTGGGATATTTAACTTGTACTGTAGACAAGGTTCTTCTTAACAAAGCCGTCCTAAACTTTGGGGTGGCTGTGTATTTTTGATTTTAATTTCCCTAAGCTATAGGACCATAAGTGGAAGTGCCCTAGTCTCTGTAGCTTTGTTTTTTAGATGTTTCAGGAAACAGGATACATTTCTCCAGAGTGGCTCTTGGCAATTTACATCCCGCCCATTAGCATAACAAGGCACCCTGTTCTCCATGGCCTGTGCTGCCTTCATGGATTTTACACTTTCTTCAGATGGCCCTTTTGACCAGGGGGAAGTGAGACTTCATTGTAATGTGGATTTCCATTGCAGGCTTCCTAGGTTGGCCAAGAAGTGTGTATGCGTTTTTTCCTGAATATATTCAGGAAAAAACGAATACACCCTTTTTGGCCAAGTGCATCATTGTCGAAGTTCTTACTATTTTCATATGCTTTAAAGGCAAATGCCATCTACCTCTTGAAATCAGTTTCCTGCAATTCTGCATAGCTTTCAAGGCCTCTCTATAGCCTTACCTCAATATACTTTTGGAAAATAATTGGCCTTCATAACTCTAAATGTTTGTGAATTGCAGTGCTCCTGAGCTCCATTTTTCAGCTCTTATTTTTGTGATCTGGCCTCATAACCACATGTTTGCTTCAGGCCCTATTCTTGTTCTGGCACACCTTGCTGTGCTTTGGTGAATTCTTCTTCCTTATGTGAATTTACAGTGACATGTGCCTATCAAAACCCCTATAGCTAGTTTCTCCTGGATCGCCCTCTTCCCATTCATTCTCAGCACTAACTGCAGCCTGTGCGATATAGGAACTTAAATGCATTGACTCTCCAGGTGGGGATATTGTTAGTAAAGCTGGTGGAATATCGAACCGGAGCCCCAGGAGAAGAAAAATGAGGTGCGTTTAAGAAACCTTTCCCGATCACATGGTATACCATAAACTGGGATTCCCATGCATGGTTTAGCTGTAGGACGATTCCCTTCAACCTGGAGTGTTTGGACCCTTGGAATGAGTAGCATGAAGTATTGCATTAAATGTTCGGCAGTTGCTCACCAAAGCTCAGCAATCCACCCAGCCACAAGTGTCCAGCCTTATGTTTTATCCAGCTGTGGGTTTATATGTGGTCAATCCATGTTGCATCACCGTCCCTGGAGAAAAGTTGTAAGAGGTTTTCTCTGTCTCTGTGTTGTTTATTTTTTTCAATTTATTATTATATTGGTTACAGCTGGTTTTCAAAGCTCTGTTTCTTGCTGCTGTACATCCACTTGATTCACGTACAGAGAGACATTGATAAATTCTTTTTCAGATTCTTACCAGTCGTATATATTCTTTTCCGGTGACTTGAGTGTGCTGAGTGCAGTTCTTTTAGCTACCGTGTAGGCCTTGTTGATTATCAATTTGGTAATTGGAATGGTATCTTTGCTAATTTCAACCTCCTGGATAATGCCTCACCCCTCCCCACCTTTCCCGTTTAGCAGCCTTATGCGTGTTTTCTACATATTTGACTATGATTTTGTTTTGTAAGTTATTTCATGTGTAGCCATTTTGGATTCCATCTTTAAGTGATACCTTATGATATGTGTCTTTTTCTTTTTGAATTATGTCACTTAGAATGATCATACGGAACTCCTCCGGAGTAGTTACAACTGGCCATATTTCATTGATTTCCAGGCTGAGTAATATTCCTCTCTACATAAGTACCACATCTCTATCCATTTGTTCCCTCCAGAGACATTTAAGTTATATCTTAGTCGAGGATCTTTTAAACAGAGAGGTGGTAAACATTGGGGTGCCTGTGTCCTCTCGATTTTTGTTTTTCCCAAGATATACGTCCATGAGTGCAAGTGCCCTATGCTCTGTAGCTCATTTTTTAGATGCTTTAGTAAACACAATACACTTCTCCAGAGTGGCCGTTGGCAATATACATTTCCACTATAAGCCTCACAGGGCTCCCTTTTCTCCTTGCCCTGTCCTGCATTTCTGGTGTTTACACTTTATGAGGACGGCTCTTCTGACTGATGCAAAGTGATGTGTTTTGTAGTATTGATTTCCAGTGCCCACCTGTTTGGTTGGCTAAAAATGTGTATGCCCTTTTCTTGAATTTATACAAGAAAAGACGCATACACCCTTTTTGGCCAACTGCAATGTTGGTAATGTTCAGCCCCTTTTCTTGTGCTTAATGGCGAGTCCTTTCTACCTCTTCAAATCCCTTTCCTGCCATTCTCCCTTGCTTACAAGTCCTTTTCTCTGACTTTCCTCAAGACATTTTTCAGTGATAGATATTTTGAACTCTTCAGTTTCGTGCATTTTAGTGCCCCTGAGTTCCATTTTTCAACTTGTGTTTATGAGAACTGGCCAGAAAGCAGCGGGATTTCCTCAAGCCCTATTCTGTTTCCATGGCAACCCTAGCCTTTGGTCAATTCGTCTTCCTGATTGGAAATTAGAGTGACATGTGCCTGTCCGAACACCTAGGACTTGTCTCTCATTGTTCCTCCTCCTTCTGCTTCATCCTCTGGACAAATTCCAAACTGTATGCAACAGGATGTTGACAGTGCTGACATCTCCAAGTGGGGAGACTGTTAGTAAAGACGCTGGAGTGGTGAACCCTAGCACCAAGAGATGAGGAGATGAGATGCCTTTTCCAAACTTTTCCCGATCAGACGGTATACCATCCTCTGGGTGTGACAGGCATGTTTTAGGTGTAGGAAGGGTCCCATTCATGTGAGGAGAACACCAGAGCAGAAAGGGTCCCATTAAGGGACCGAAACCCAAACTGGGGAATTTTTTAAGCTACGGCTACACCTATATTCATTAAGGGACTTGGGAAGTAGGCAGAGTCCAAACTTTAGATGATTGGAGTCCTCAGGGTCAGAAGCACTCACCACCGGCTTCCCTTAGGTAACATTTTAACTGTCATTGATAGATGATGTCAGTAAAATTATCTATTCTTTTTCAGATTATTTCCCCTTATAGGTTATTGCAAAATATTGAGCGTAGTTCCCTGTGCTACACAGTTGATCCTTGTTGATGATCTATTTTATACATAGCAGTGTGTATGTGTTAATCCCAAACTGTTAATTTACCCCTCCTCCCACCTTTCCCCTTTGGTAATAATAAATTATAAGATTTTATACTTCTCTGAAATGGGGGAGCTGAAAGAGAGGTATCATTTTCAAAGGAAAAGCATGTAAAACAAGATTGAAGCTTTAACCGTGATTATTAGATGTACATCCTTGGAAAGAAATCACTTCGTTTTTCTAATATTGACCTGACAAATAAGACAAACCTTTTCACTGAACTTGCTTATAATAAAGTGATGGAAATATCAAATGGAAGTGTTAGAAACATCTTATTTTACCCGAGCCTTATACACTGTTCTATGTTAATTATAGTTTGGATCACACATCTGTTCATTGAAGTTACAATGTTCTCAATTTCTGTTACTGATCCTCCAGAGTGGACCCCAACAAGTGTCCCCCTGCCCAGTGTATTTGGAGCCAAAAGGTGGAGACTGAAACTAGTTCAGAAGCAAAGGAGACTTTATATTTTGATCAGAGAATGGAGAGGTGAGAGAATACTCTACCCCAAGGGCTGTGGGCTGAGCTGCTGTGGAGAGATCCTGTCAGAGTCAGTGGGAGGGAGGGGGCGGGGCTCTGGAGGCCCGGGTTGGCTGCAGCTCAGGCTCTATATCGCAGAGTCTGCACTGGGCCCCAGGAGCTGATGTGTTGACCCAGCCATTCTGCACTAGGATATCTGGTCTGAAGTGCTGGGTGTGGAACCTCTGCATCCTGGACCCTAGGAGCACGTGAAATTAGACAGAGCGCAAAGGATAAAAAAGGTTTGACTTTATTTTATTGCCCAGATTCTATTTTTATCTCCCAGGGGTTTTTAATGGGCTTTCCCAGGGATAAACCCCTCGTCTGCCTTTTGTCCCGTTCCTCATTCTTGGAGTGCTGAGGGTGCAGACACTTCTTCTGTATCTGCTGAGTGCTGAGTTGGGAGCCCTCATACCCAGGGGCGAGGGTCAGAACTTCTCCCCAGCAGCCTCCAGGTGACGTTGATTGTCCCCATGCCTCGTGCCTCCCTGCTCGTCTGCCTGAGCACCAACATTGGAAGTGTTATAGATTCTAATGACCTTTAAGGGCTCAGGAAGGAGATGTGCAGAGACGCTGTGGGGACCGGTTTCACACCGCCCCACATTTGTTTGGCCACCTTAGGCTGACCGTTTCTGCCAGCCAAGATGCTCTGACCAGTAGTCTGCGCTTTCTTCAATTAGGCCCCTGAATTAATATAAAAAGAGCACCAGGTGTCAGAGCCCTGCCTGCTCAACTCCCAGACAGTCCAGGGTCAGTGGTGATCAAAGACCATGATGGCCACTGAGTCAACAGCCTTTTGAAGTAAACAGGAGTCAGCCGGTCTTATTGGCCACCATCATCACGGTGTCTGTAGGCTTTGCTATGGTGACAGCGTGATATACGGTTCCCCCGCCAAGACTATTAGCTCCCCTGTGGGTGCAGTAATTCCTGCAATCAGTAGTCTACTCTTTTGGGACACACTCTTGTTGTTTCATGAGAGAAACTCCAGGTCAAGTGATGGTCACACGAGTCGTCATGGTGCCCCGTTGCCCCCGGTTATCTCTCTGGAAGTTGGAGTTGGAGGGCCTCCTCACTCGAGGTCAGTGTGCCCACGGAGCGACCCCTGCAACTTCAGGGCATGTTTGGTGGTTAGGATCACCACGTGGGGTCCTTTTCCCTTAGGAGGGAGGTGGCCTTTTGGGCTGCTGATTTCCAGGTTTTTAGATACCGCCAGTATCTTGGCCAGATGTGGCAGTGGGCCAAGCCCCTTGGTGACCGTAGTTTATCCTACCTGGATGGCATTCTTGCATTGTTCCATTTCAAGTGGTCCCAGTTTTTGCACTAATACTCCAATGGCGATTCACCTTTCACCAGGAATGTAAAGGTCAAAGGGTTTAGCTAAATTAGGGAGTTCCAGGGCAAGGGTCTGAATTGACTGCTCTTTCCATTCTTGAAAGGCCACTTCTGGATTCTATTCAAAAGGATCATCATCTTTTCCTTTCAGTGTTTCATATAGAGGCCCAGCTAGTAGACTGTAGTTAGGGATCCAGAAGCAGCAAACCTTGGCCTCCATAGGAACCCTTAAGCTGTCTTCTAGTTTTAGAAAGGGGTAAGGCTGCAAATGGTTTCTTCCCTTTCCTGGGATGGGCTTCTCCGACCTTCTGTGAGAATGAAGCCCGGGCGGGTCACCGTAGTCTGTGATATTTGAGCTTTTTCTCGGACAACTTCTATCCTTTATTGGCTTGGTAGTTCAGAGGCCTCCTTAGTAGGGCTGGCGATCAGAATGTCGTCTGCATATTGAAGGAGGGTTTCCTTTTCCAGAGGTAGAACTTTTAGGTGTTTAGCTAACGTTTCTCCAAAGACTGTGTGAGAATTTTTGAACCCTTGTGGCAAGACGGCCTGGAAGTATTGTTTTAGTTGTATGTTGAGTCCTACCACTCTCAAGCCAAAATTTCTGTTGACTCTGGGACTAATGGAATACAAAAGAAGGCATCATGGAAGACTAATACAGAATACCATGTCCGGGTGGTTGGTAGAATGACAAGCAGGGTGTAGGAATTAGGAACTACCAGAGGTACATCCTCGGTGGCTTCACTGACTGTCCTGACATCCTTTACCAGGAATCCAGCAGCCCATGGGGCTCTCGTGGTCAGGCCAATCCCAGGATCTGGAGCTCACCTGGGCAGGTACCCCACCGGCACCCTAACCCATGGTGCTCTCGTGGTCAGGCCCCTCCCAGGATATGGGTTTCCCTGGGCAGGTCCCCTGTAGCCCATGGGGCTGTTGTGGTCAGGACCCTCCCAGGATACAGAGCTACCCTTGAAGGTACCATGGCAGGGCTGGGCACACAGGATCCATACACATAGCTCTCATTGCAGAGCAAACCCAGCTCACCTGTTGCTCATAGCTGACCCAGAGCACCTCAGAGCAGGACTTGAACTAACAAACAGCAGCTCCGACAGGTCTGTGACCCTGGGCATCACTCTGTGCGGCCTCCCTCCGCCTGCTCTTCCAGAGACTTCCACTGCACCCGGGGCACAAGGCCTCTGTCTCCACCCACCACCCACCACCCTCCCCGCCTCTCCCTGACTTCTGGGTTCCTCTCGTTAGGAGAGGGTTTTCGTGAAGTTGTCTCCCACTCATGGGCCAGATGACATGATTAGAAAACAAGTCAGAGCTGCAGCCCCTTGTGTGTCCTGATTCTCCGGAGCCCACACCTGTTCCTTGGACCTGGCCGGTTCAGCAAGAGCCAGCCCTCCCCAGGTGTGCCTGGGTTCAGATCAATATAAACACCGCTACAGACAATAAGAGCCCCTGCAGCTCTGCCTGACGCCATTTTCTCTGTCCTGTCAGCAGTCTCTGGGCTGGGCTGGTGGGAGGGAGTGAGAGGCCACGGATTTGTTGGTGGCCAAGTGTGAGTGGGCCTCTGCTGGAGTTTCTGCAGCAGTTGCCAGGCTGCCACCTGCTAAAGAAGAGGATGTGTCACCCATACCTGCTGCTGGAATTTCTCCCTGGGCAGAGGTGAGGAAGGAAAAAAGCAGTGGGGGCCGGGACAGGAGGGGTATCTCAGGCAGGGAAATGGAAAGCTTCCAGAAGAGCACCCAGGGCCAGGACCATCCTGGCTGGCCTGCAGGCACCAAGTCGGCCGGCATGCTATCGCTCGTGTGGCTCCATGGCCCTTCCTCTAGGCTTTCAAGTCCTTGTACATATTCAGGTGTTTTACCTGGGAAAGGTAGGAACAGTTCAGCAGCAGCTGGTCTGGGGCTCAGCTCACGTTTACTCACAGATGTCAGCACGGTACCCCAGCTTTGCAATGAGGACGCTTGTTGTGTGGGGGCTGCTGGCTGAACGGGAGACGATTCCCCACCACTGACGAACTTCAGAATTGTTTCCAACTGGAGCAAGTGCCCTGATATGGTTTTCCTCTGTGTAACTGGTGGGTATTTTTTTTTCTTGTTTTCGTTTTTGGTTCAAGGTAGATTTTATTCCTCTTTTTTGTATTTACATATATAAGCATGGAAATAATTTATTCCTATAAATACATGTATGTGAAGGGAAGAATTTATCTTCTGTTTTACTTTCTCTAATTTTATTTTTTTAATTTTGAATTTTGTTTTAAGTTTTTATACAGCACGTTCTTATTGGTTATCTATTTTATACATATAAATGTATACATGCCAATCCCAATCCCTCAACTCCTCCCACCACCACCCCGCCAACAGCTTTCCCCCCTTGGTGTCCATGCGTTTGTTGTCTACATCCGTTGCTCTATTTCTGCCTTGCAAAACGGTTCATCTGTACAATTTTTCTAGGTTCCACATATATGCATTAATATACAAGATTTGTTTTCCTCTTTCTGACTTACTTCACTCTGTATGACAGTCTCTAGATCCATTGACGTCTCTACAAATGACCCAATTTCATTCCTTTTTATGGCTTAGTAATATTGCATTTTATATATGTACCACATCTTTATGCATTCGTGTGTCTGTGGGCATTTAGGTTGCTTCCATTACCTGGATATTGTAAATAGTGATGCAATGAACATTGCAGTGAATGTCTCTTTTTGATTTATGGATTTGTCTGGGTATATGCCCAGTAGTGGGATTGCTGTATCATGTGGTAATTCTATTGTTAGTTTTTTGAGAAACTCCATATTGTTCTCCATAGTGACTGTATCAATTTACATTCGCAACAATAGTGGAAGAGGGTTCCTTCTCTCCACACCCTTTCCAGCATTTGTTGTTTGTAGATTTTCTGATGATGCCCATTCTAACAGATGGAAGGTGATACCTCATTGTTGAGTCTATTTCTTGGAGGAAGGAGTAGGTATTGTCTATTACATATTTGGCTTATGGAACGGTATCTGTGCTAATTTCAATCTCTGGTTTTATACAGCACCCCAACTCAACTTTCCCCTTAAGCAAGCATAAGTTTTTTATCTAAATGTGAGACTCTGTTGGTTTTGTAATTCGGTTCATGTGTAGCCAAGTTTACACTCCCTCTATTAGTGATATCTTAAGATAATTTTCTTTCTCTGTGTGACATATTTCTCTTAGAATCATCGTACTTAAATCAACTCAATTTGCTGCTACAGGCCTGATGACATTGATTTCATTGCTGAGTGATATTCTATTGTACGTAAGTAGCACAACTTCTTTATCCATTTTTTTTCTTTCTGGGATATTTAAGTTGTACTGGACTCGAGGTTCTTGTAAACACAGCAGCCCTAAATTTTGGGTTGGTGGTGTCTTGTTGATTTTAATTTTCCTAAGCTATAGGGTCATAAGTGGATGTGCCCTAGGCGCTGTAGCTTTGTTTTTCAGACCTTGCAGGATACACCATACACTTCTCCAGAGTGGCTGTTGGCAATTTACATCCAGCCCATCAGCATAACAAGGCTTTCTGTTCTCCATGGCCTGTCCTGCATTTCTGGTGTTTACACTCTTTTCAGATGGCCCTTTTGACCCATTGGAAATGAGACTTCACTGTAGTGCGGATTTCCATTGCATGCTTGCTTGGTTGGCGACAAAGGGCATATGCGTTTTTTCCTGAATATATTCAGGAAAAAACGCATACGCCCTATTTGGCCAAGTGCACCATTGTCGACGTTCTGCCACGTTTCATATGCTTTAAATGCAATTCCAGTCTGCCCCTGGAGTCAGATTCCTGCAATTCTGCCCCACTTTCAAGTCCTCTTTGCAGCCTTACTTCAGTATATTTTTGGACGATAGCTGTCATTTATGACTCTGCAGGTTTGTGAATTACAGTGCCCCTGAGCTCCTTTCTTCAACTCCCTTTCTTGTGAGTTGGCCACAAAACCGCAGGATTGCTTCAGACCCTAATCTTGCTCTGGCACGGCACGTGAAACGTTTGGTTAATTCCTATTTTGGTAGGAAATTAGAGTTACATGTGCCCGTCCAGACACCTACAGCTAGTCTCTCATTGGTTCTCCCTATTCCTGTTCATCTTCCGCAGAAATTGCAAACTGTCCCAAACAGGAGATTGAAGGCACTGACTCTCCAAATAGGGAGAGTGTTAGTAAAGCCTCTGGATGGCGACCCTGAGTACCAGGGGTCGAGCAGTGAGATGTATTTAAAAACGTTTCCCGATCCCACGGTGCACTATACCCTGGTTTCCCCATGCATGTTTTAGCTGAAGGAAGAATGCCTTAAACCTGGAGAGTTGGGACCTATGCAATGAGTACCACGCTGTATGACTTCAAAGGGTCTGCATTTGCTCACCGAACCTCACCAATCCTATCAGCCCCAAGTGTCCACCCTTATGTAACACCCAGCTGTGGGTGTAGATGTGGTAAATCCAGGTTTCATCACAAGCCCTGAATGAATTATTTAAGAATTGCTCTGCATTTCACTGTCCTTGTGTTTTTGAAATTTATTTTTATAATGGAATTTTTTGATTTTCACTGCTGCGTTTATGCCGCTGTACACACAGTTGATTCTCTTACGGAGACTTATAAGTACATAGGTTTTAAGATTCTTACTAGTCAGGTATATTCCTAGGCGTTGAATATGGGGTGTTGAGTCCATATCGTTGAACAACGAATAGGTCTTGTCTATTATATATTTGGGTAATGGAACGGTATCTGTGCTAATTTCAATCTGTGGTTTTATGCAGCACCCCAACTCACCTTTACCCTTCAGCAAGCATAAGTTGGTTTTGTACATTTGAGACCCTGTTCTGGTTTGTAACTCAGTTCATGTGTAGCCAAGTTTACATTCCGTGTATTTGTGATATCTTATGGTGTGTCTTTTTCTGTGTGACTTATTTCACTTAGAATCATCGTACCTGATTCCACTCATTATGGTTCTACGGGCCTGATGACATAGATTTCATTCCTGTGTGATATTCCATTGTACCTATATACCACAACTTCTTTTTCCATTTTTCACTTTCTGGGATATTTAACTTGTACCGTAGAGGAGGTTCTTGTAAACAGAGTCGTCCCAAACTTTGGGGTTGCTGTGTCTTTTTGATTTTAATTTCCCTAAGCTCTAGGACCATAAGTGGCAGTGCCCTAGGCTCTGTATCTTTGTTTTTTAGATGTTTCAGAAACACCATACACTTCTCCAGCACGGCTGTTGGCAAATTACATCCCACCCATCAGCATAACATGGCTCCCTGTTCTCCATGGCCTGTCCTCCGTTTCTGGATTTTACACATTTTTCAGATGGCCCTTTTGACCGGGGGGAAGTGAGACTTCGTTGTAGTGTGGATTTCCATTACACGCTTGCTTGGTTGCACAAAAAGGGCCTATGCGTTTTTTCCTGTATATATTCAGGAAAAAACGCATAGGCCCTTTTTGGCCAAGTGCATCATTGTTGACGTTCTGCCCCTTTTCCTATGCTTTAAATGGAATTCCAGTCTACCTCCTGAAATCGGTTTCCTGCAGTTCTGCCCCACTTTCAAGTCCTTTTTGCAGCCTTACTTCAATATATTTTTGGACGATAGCTCTCATTTATAACTGTGCAGGTTTCTGATTTACAGTGCCCTAAGTTCCTTTCTTCAACTAGCTTGCTTGTGAGCTGGCCGCAAAACCACAGGATTGCTTCAGGCCCTAAACTTTTTCCAGCTTGGCATGCTGAGCCTTTGGTGAATTCCTCTTCCTGGTGGGAAATTAGAGTTAAATGTGCCCGTCCAGACACCTACAGCTACTCTCTCATTGGTTCTCCCTGTTCCTGTTCATCTTCCGCAGAAATAACAAACTGTGCCAAACAGGAGGTTAAAGGCACTGACTCTCCAAGTGGTGAGAGTGTTAGTAAAGCGTCTGGAATGGCGAACCCGAGTACCAGGAGACGAAAACTGAGATGCATTTTAAAAAGTTTCCCGATCACGTGGTGGACCATACTCTGGGTTCTGCATGCATGTTTCAGATGAAGGAGGAATCCCTTAAACCTGGAGAGTTGGGAGCCAGGGAATGGGTACCATGCAGTATTACTGCAAAGCGTCTGCATTTGCTCACCAAACCTCAACAATCCTATCAGCCCCAAGTGTCCAGCCTTATGTCTCATCCACCTGTGGGTGTAGACGTGGTAAACCCAGGTTACATCACAATCCCTGAATGAATTATTTAAGAATTGCTCTCTATTTCACTCTCATTGTGTTTTGTTGTTGAAATTAATTTTTATAATGGGATTTAGCTGATATTCACTGCTGCGTTTATGCTGCTGTACACACTCTTGATTCTCCTATGGGGACATAGAAATACATAGGTTTTAAGATTCTTATAGGTCAGGTGTATTCCTAGTCATTGAATATGCGGTGTTGAGTCCATTTCGTTGAGCAAGGAGTAGGTCTTGTCTATTACGTATTTGTCTTGTGGAGCGGTATCTGTGCTAGTTTCAATCTCTGGTTTTATGCAGCATCCCAACTCACCTTTCCCCTTAAGCAAGCATAAGTTGGTTTTGTAAATTTGAGACCCTCTTCTGTTTTGTAATTCAGTTCATGTGTAGCCAAGTTTACATTCCGTGAATTAGTGATATCTTATGATGTTTCTTTTTCTGTGTGACTTATTTCACTTAGAATCATCGTACCTGAATCCACTCATTATGCTGCTATGGGCCTGTTGGCATAGATTTCAATGCTGAGTGATATTACATTGTACGTAAGTACCACAACTTCTTTATCCATTTTTCGCTTTCTTGGAAATTTAACTTCTACCATAGATAAGGTTCTTGTAAACAGAGCCATCACAAATTTTTGGGTGGCTGTGTCTTTCTGATTTTAATTTCCCTAAGCTCTAGGACCATAACTGGAATTGCCCTAGGCTCTGTAGCTTTATTTTTTAGGTGTTTCAGGAAACACCATACACTTCTCCAGAGTGGATGTTGACAATTTACATCCCGCCCATCAGCATAAGAAGGCTCCCTGTTCTCCCTGGCCTGTCCTGACTTTCTAGATTTTACACTTTTTTCGGATGGCCCTTTTGACCTGGGGGCAGTGAGACTTCATTTTAGTGCAGATTTCCTTTACACGCTTGCTTGGTTGGCCAAAAAGTTCGTATGTGTTTTTTCCTGAATATATTCAGGAAAAAACGCATACGCTCTTTTTGCCAAGTGCATCATTGTTGCCGTTCTGCCCCTTTTCATATTCTTTAAATGCAATTGCAGTCTACCTCCTGAAATCGGTTTCCTCCAATTCTGCCCCACTTTCAAGTCCTCTTCACAGCTTTACTTCAATATATTTTTGGACGATGGCTGTCATTTATAACTGTGCAGGTTTGTGAATTACAGTGCCCCTGAGCTCCTTTCTTGAACTCACTTTCTTTTGAGCTCGCCACAAAACTGTAGGATTGCTTCAGGCCCTTATCTGGTTCTGGCACGGCACGCTGAGCCTTTGGTTAATTCCTCTTCCTGGTGGGAAATTAGAGTTTAATATGCCCGTCCACACACCTACAGCTAGTCTCTCATTGGTTCTCCCTATTCCTGCTCATTTTCCGCAGAATTTGCAAACTGTGCCAAACAGGATTTTAAAGGCAATGACTGTCCAAGTGGGGAGAGTGTTAATAAAGCGTCTGGAATGGTGAACCCAAGTACCAGTGGGCGAAAACTGAGATGCATTTAAATACGTTTCCTGATCACACTGTGGACCATACTCTGGGTTCCCCATGCATGTTTTAGCTGAAGGAAGAATCCCTTAAACCTGGAGAGTTGGGAGCCATTGAATTTCTCCACAACCCCTTCAGCATTCATAGTTTGCAGCATTTTTGCTAATGGCCATTCAGACTGCTGTGACTTGATAGGTTTTTGTAATTTGGGTTTTCATGTCTTAAAAAATACCAAAAAATCATCATTTTCCACACCTTTTTCTTTTCTGTTAAAAATAAAATGTGAGTACAATATATCCGTTGAAATTGTCTTCTTGGAAGTTTGCCCTCTTTTGTATTTTTAGTCGATATTCGACCCCAGGATTTTTTTGGAGGGTAGGTATCATTACAGAACTGCAGCTCTGTTGCATATTTAACGGCCATTAGCACTGTGTTTAAAGCTGCTGTTGTAGGAAACGGCCAAAAGGAGGCAGCATTTCTCCATTCCCAAATTTGGTTACTCTGGCAGGACAGCCTTTCTGGAAGTCATGCTCCCATTTTGTAAATTAGAATGGAATATGCCAGGGAAAATCCCCGTAAGTATATATCCCATTATTTTTTGTTCGTCTTTTAATTTTTTTAAATTGGGGTAATGATTTGAATATTGTTTATCCTATGTGTATACAATCTGGTTCATTTTTGCATTACATATGTATGTATGTATATGCTATATGGTCGGTCTTTTTGATATACGTATTTAATAGGTATTTGTACACGTATGGTAACCTTAATCTTAATTTTCCATTCCCCCCACCTATCCTTTTAGATAAGAATAGTTTGTTTTCTAAGTATGTGAGTTTATTTCCTGTGAAAATAGCATCATTTTTGTCAGTTGTTAGATAACGCCTATAAGTGATACCATAGTATATGTCTTTTACTTTCCGACTTACGTCATGTTCTGTGATTATGTCTAGGTTCATATGTGGTGCCTGAAAGAGCAGTGTTTCACTGTTTTCCATGGCTAATAACCCATTGTGTACATGGAGCACTTCTTCTTTATCCATTCATCCATTGATGGACATTTTGGTTGCTTCCGTGTCCTGGGTATTGTGAAAACTCCTGCAATGAAGCTGTTGCAGCCTGTGCCTCCTCGACTCTGGTCTTCTGAGGTGAGAGGCTCAGCAGTGGGCCTGCTGAATGGAATGCTGGCTCAAATTTTACTTTTAAACGCAGCTCTTTTCTGTTCTCATTATTGGCTCTTACCACATTACATCTCGCCAGCAGCTAGAGGGTACACGGTTCTCTAAAACCACATAAGCATTTATTGCTTGTAGACTTTTGGCTGATGGTCCTTTACTTGCGTGAGTTTAAACTTTTTTGTAGGCTAGATTTGCATGAGTCTAATCATTCCTGATGTTGAGCTTTTACCCATTTTCCTTTTTTTTTTAAATAGTGAGTAAAAGTTGGCTCTTCATACTATCTCCTTGAAAAATTTGCCAGTTTTGAATTTTTTGGCCATTCCATACCTCTGCATGGTTCTTGAGGGCAGTTGTCCTTTACAGTCCTGCGTCCTTGTGAATGTTAAGTGACCATTAGTTGTGGTTTTAAAGCCGCTCTTGCGGGAAACGGCCACAAGGCGGCAGTATGTCTACAATTCCATCTCTGGTATTTTGGGCAACAGAGCTTTCCTGGAAATCGTGATTGTAGGCTGAAAATTAAAGTGGAATGTGCCAGGGAAAACCCCCAAGAGCTTATATCTGCTTACTTCCAGTTTGCTTTTAAAATATAATTTTTATTATTTATCAAAGCAAATTTGCAAATAATGTGTGTGTTCTAGGTGTACAGAATCTGGTTCATTATATCTATGTATTGATCTATTTATCTTTGAATCATTTCCCGTGTAGGTTATTACAGAGTTTTGAATAGACCTCTCTTGGTATTCCATAGCTATTTTGTGATTATATATTTCATATATATTAGTACATGTCTGTTAACCCCCATATCCTAATTCATACATTCCTTACACCTTTCCATTTGGTTAAACATAATTTGGTTTTCTGAATCTGTGAGTGCCCTTCTGTTGGAAATTATTTCATGAGTATCAATTTTTATGTAACACCTATAAGTGATGTAATAGGATATGTTTTTTTCGGTTTCTTTCTTCAAGTTGGGTGACTATCTCTAGATTCTTCTATGGTGGTGCCAGTGCACTGTTCCATGCTTTTCCATGGCTAATATTCTATTGTGTACATGGACGACTTCTTGGTGCCTATTGCTATTGATGGACATTTTGGTTTCTTTCAGGTCTTGGCTCTGGTACATGTTGCTGCAGTGCAGGTTTGCCAGTCTGTGCCTTTTTGATTCAGGTCTACTCAGGTGATAGGCCCATTAATTGGCCTATCAGATCACATGATATCTATCTCAATTTTTACCTTTAAACAAACCTCCATTGTCCTTTCCGTACTGGCTGTTACCAGGTTACATCCCACCAGCAGCTAGAAGGTACACATTTCTCTAAAACCCCTTCAGCATTTATATTTTTTAGCCTCTTTTAGCTGATGATCATTCTGACGACTGTGAGGTGAAAGTTTTTGTAGACTGGATTTGAATGGTTTTATTAATTCCTGGTGTTAAGCATTTTCCCATGCGTTTTTTTTATAACAAAAGAAAGAGAATACAAAATGTGCATAAAATATGGCTCTTGAAATTGTCGTTTTAATATATGCACATCTTTGAGATTTTTGCTCGATTTACGACCCAAGGATTTGTTTTGAGGGTATGTGTCATTTACAGGCCTGCAATTATTTTGACTATCAAGTAACCATTAGCGCTGGGTTTAGAGCTGCTATTGTGTGAAACGGCCACAAGGCGGCAGCAGTTCTCCTTTACCTATTCTGGTTACTAGAGCAAGAGTGCCACAATGGAAGTCATGTTTTAGGTTCTAAATTAGAATGGAATGTGCCAGGAAAAAGCCCCTTAAGTTTATATGTGACTATTTCTTGTTCGTTTTTTTAATTTAATTTTTTATCACAGCAAGGGTGATTACAATTTTTTTGCTAGTTTTAGGTGTGCAAGGTGTTGTTGTTTTACATATATACGTATATCTATTGTTCTTTGGATCCTTTTCCCATTGTAGGTTATGACACAATGTTGAGTAGTCTTCTCGTGGTATTCTGTAGGTCTATGGTGATTTTATACTTCACCTGTGTTTGTATATCTCTGTTTAACCAGGCATCCTAATGTATCCAATCCTCACACCTTTCCATTGGTTAACCATAAGTTTGTTTAATGAATCTATGATTGCCTCTCTCTGGAAATATCTTCACTGGTATCAATTTTTTGGTAACACCTCTAAGTGATATCATAGGATATGTGTCTTTCACTTTCTGACTTACTACAAGTTGCGTGATTACTTCTGGACTCATCTACTGTGGTGCAAATTGCATTGTGTCATCTTTTTCCTTGGCTAATATTCCATCTGTACGTGTACCAGTTCTTCTTTGTCCACTCATCTGTTGGTGGACTTTTTGGTTGCTTCTATGTCTTGGCTATTGTAGTAATGCTGCAACGCACACTTGCCTGTGTCTTTGCAATTCTGTCTTCTTCGGTTATATGTGCAGGAATGGGCCTGCTGGATCATATGGCAGAGAAACGTTTACCTTGTAAAGGCACCTCCATTCTGTTCTCATTAGAGGTTTTTACCAGGTTACGTCCCACTTAAAGATGAGGGTATGCACTTTTCCACAACCCATTCAGCATTTATTGTTTGTGGGTTTTCTGCTTATGTTTATTCTGACTGGTGTGAGCTGATACGTCTTTGTGATTGGATTTGCATGCATCTCATAATCCCTTGAAATTGAGCTTTCAGGCCTGTCCTCTTTTTCTTCAAACTGTGAGTCCAGCTTACCTCTTCAAATGGTTTTCTTGAAGTATTTGCCTCATTTTGAAATATTTTGGCCATTACCTCCCTGTAGACATTTTGAGGGCAGGTTTCATTTACAGCCCTCCAGTACTTGTGCATAGGAAGTGATCATAAGCACAGGTTTTAAAGCTGCTGTGGCAGGTAATGGCCATTGGGTGGGAGCATGTGTGTTTTCCCACTCTGGTCACAAAGGAAACATTTTTGCCAGTGGTGTTCCTCGGTTATACATTAGAGTGGAATGTGCCCCGATCACTCCGCAAAAGTTGATTTTTCCTTACTTATGTTTGGTTTCTAAATTGAATTTATATTTTTTTAATTGGAGTAATATTCCATTGTGTACATGGACCACTACTTCTTTGTGCATTCCTCAGTTGACGGACATTTTCCAAGTGTTGGCTGCGGTAAATATTGCTGGAGTGCTGGATCACCAGCCTGTGTCTTTTTGATTCTCATCCTCTCAGTCGATAGACAGAGCAGTGGGTATAATTATTTGAATGGTAGCTCAATATCTACCTTTCCAAGGCACCTCGTTTGTGTTTTCATTACTGGCTCTTACCATGTCCCACTTTGAAGTGAGGGTACACATTTCTCCACAACCCCTTCAGCATTTATTTTTTGCAGAAGTTTTGCTGGTGGCCATTCTGACTAGTGTGAGCTGATAGGTTTTTGTAATTTGGATTTGCATGTCTTTAATGTGCAGCATTTTTCCACGTCTTGTTTTATTTCTGTTAAACAAAAACAGAAAAAAAAACTGTGACTACAATAAACCTCTTAAAATTGTCTTCTGGGAAGGTGGCCCTCTTTTGAATTTTTTTGTTGATTTTCGACCCCAGGATTTTTTTTGGGAGCAGGTGTCATTTACAGGCTTGCAATGAGTGTGAATATTTAGTGACCATTAGCACAGGCTTTAAAGTTGCTGTAGTGGGAAACGGCCACAAGGCAGCAGCATTTCTCCATTCCCAAATCTGGTTACTAGGGCGGCAAAGCCACTCTGGAAGTCCTGTTCCCAGGTTGTGAATTAGAATGGAATTTGCCAGGCATAAAACCTTAAGTTTATATCCCATTATTTCTTGTTCTTTATTAAAATTTATTTTTAAATCGGGGTAATGATTAGAATATTGTGTGTCCTAGGTATACACAATCTGGTTCATTTGTATATTATATATATATATATATATATATATACACACATACATATATATAATATATTCAACTATAGAAACACTTCCCATGTAAATTATTGTAGAGTGTTCTGTTGACCTCCAGTGCTATATGGTCAGTCTTTTTGATACATGTATTCAATAGGTATTTGTACACGTATGGTAAACCTAATCTTAATTTTCCATTCCCAGCACCTTTACATTTAGATAAAAATAGTTTGTTTTCTAACTCTGGGAAAATAAAATCGTGTGTTAGTTGTTAGCGTACGTGTTAGTGTACGGTTTAGTAGTAGTGTACAGGGTAGGATAGGGGACAGGTTAGAGTAAGGATTCGGGTAAGGGTTAGGAACGGGGACGGTGTAGGGTACAGGTTAGGGTAGGACGATGGGTTAGGGTTACGTTGCGTTTTAGCTTACGGGCTAGCGTCAGTGTACGGGTTAGGGTTCAGCTTAGGGCAAGGGTTAGGGTAAGGGTTATGCTTACGCTTACGGTAAGGGTCAGCATTAGGCTTACAGTTAGGGAACGGGTACGGTTTAAGGTACAGGTTAGCATGCGTACGACAACAGTTTAGGGTTAGGGTACGTGTTGCGGTACGGATTAGTGTCAGTGTACTAGTTACGATTAGGGTACGAGTCAGGGTAAGGGTTAGAGTTAGAGAACGGGTACGGTTTAGGGTACAGGTAAGGGTACGACAACGGGTTAGGGTACGGGTTAGGATGAGAGTAGGGCTTAGCGTCAGGTTTGGGCGGAGGGGTGGGGCGGCACTTCGCTGAGCATGCAAAGAACACATAGAAATAACAGTCTGGGCCTCATGTTCTGTTAAAGGTGTTTGACCAGAGTGCACTTTCAACTGGAGCTAATGAAGAAATGTACAAACTGCATCCTGATGCCCGGAGGGCTCACCTGAAAAGAGGAGGCCATTGCCCTTACCTGTGCAGAAGTGCCGAGGTCAATCTCTATGTACAGGTAGGTCCGAGGTTGGATCCCAGAGCACTTTGAACACAGCATCTGGTTGGAAACGTAAAGGTTTGTTGATTTTTTGGTCGTCGAGTAAGAGAACTGCAGAATTCTCTGTAGGAATGAAGCACTGACTCGATCAATTGGTCCACATTAGTAACTTACAAGAGAATGCAAGCATATTAGAGCCAGCTGAGGGACTCTATGCCCACTATCCCTTTTCTAAGAACCACAGGCCTGAACTCACTCACACACTGAAGCAGCCGTTAGGTACAATGGGACCTCGGCTCCTGGACGCGATGGATTCAGCCAGAGCAGGACGCCAGACTGAAAAGGAGTCAGACTGACTCCCATGAAGTGACTTCTCGGTCTAATTTTAATGCCTAAAAACACACGCACACAAACAAACACTCCTTCTTCTAATACCTGCCTAAATGTATATTAGAATAGTGGTGAGAAATGGTTGCTTTGCAATTTGTCAAGTAGTACCAAGAGCCTTAAAAAACAGGACGGGTTGGTGGTAGTGTACGTGTTATGACTAGGGGACGGGTTAGGGTAAGGCTTCGGGTGAGGCTTAGGGTTAAGAACGGGGACGGTTTAAGGTACGGGTTAGTGTTAGTGTAGAGGTTAGGATTAGTTTATGGATCAGGGTAAGGGTTAGGTTGAGGGTTGGTACG
Organism: Neophocaena asiaeorientalis asiaeorientalis; assembly: GCF_003031525.2. Taxonomy (NCBI): domain Eukaryota; kingdom Metazoa; phylum Chordata; class Mammalia; order Artiodactyla; family Phocoenidae; genus Neophocaena; species Neophocaena asiaeorientalis. The sequence continues at coordinate 14,368,174 of NW_020175528.1, forward strand.
GGTTAGGGTATGACAACACGTTAGGGTATGTGTTAGGGTACAGGTTAGGATTAGGGTATAGTTTGGCTAAGAGGTAGGGTAAGGGTTTTTGCTTAGGTTTAGGGTACGACAACGGTTTAGGGTGAGCGTACGTGTTAGGGTATGGGTTAACGTATGGGTTAGGATTAGTGGACGGGTTAGGGTAAGGCTTCGGGTAGTGGTTAGGGTTAGGGGACGGTTTAGGATACAGGTTAGGGTACGACAATGGTTTAGGGTGAGCGTACATGTTAGGGTACGGGTTAGTGTTAGCGTACGGGTTAGGATTCGGGAACGGGTTAGGGCTAGGCTTCGTGTAAGGGTTAGGGTTAGGTTTAGGGGACGGGGACGCTTTAGGGTACAGGTTAGGGTACGACAACGGTTTAGGGTGAGCGTACGTGTTAGGGTACGGGTTAGTGTTAGCGTTAGGGGACGGAGAAGGTTTAGGGTATAGGTTAGGGTACGACAACGGATAAGGGGGGGCGTAAGTGTTAGGGTACGGGTTACTGTTATTGTACGGGTTAGGATTAGGGGACGGGTTAGGGTAAGGCTTCGGGGAAGGGTTAGGTTTAGGGTTAGGGCTAGTGTTAGGGTTAGGGGACGGGTTAGGGTAAGGCTTCGGGTAATGGTTAGGGTTAGCGTTAGGGATAGGGATAGGGGACGGTTTAGGGTGAGCGTACGTGTTAGGGTACAGGTTAGTGATAGCGTACGGGTTAGGAGTAGGGGACGGGTTAGGGTAAGGCTTCGGGTAAGGGTTAGGTTTAGGGTTAGGGCTAGGGTTAGGGTTAGGGGATGGGGACGGTTTAGGGTACAGTTTAGGGTACGACAACGGATAAGGGGGGGCGTAAGTGTTAGGGTACGGGTTAGTGTTAGCGTAAGGGTTAGGATTAGGGGACGGGTTAGGGTAAGGCTTCGGGTAAGGGTTAGGGTTAGGGTTAGGGTACGGGGACAGTTTTGGGTACAGTTTATGGTACGACAACGGTTTAGGGTGAGCGTACGTGTTAGGGTAAGTGTTAGTGTTAGCATACGGGTTAGGATTAGGGTTAGGGCTATGGTTAGCATTAGGGGACGGGGAAGGTTTAGGGTATAGGTTAGGGTACGACAATGGTTTAGGGTGAGCGTACGTGTTAGGGTATGGGTTAGTGTTAGCGTACGGGTTAGGATTAGGGGACGGGTTAGGGTAAGGCTTCGGTTAAGTGTTAGGGTTAGGGGACGGGGACGGTTTAGGGTACAGGTTAGTGTACGACAACGGTTTAGGGTGAGCGTACGTGTTAGGGTATGGGTTAGTGTTAGCGTACGGGTTAGGATTAGGGGACGGGTTAGGGTAAGGCTTCGGTTAAGTGTTAGGGTTAGGGGACGGGGACGGTTTAGGGTACAGGTTAGTGTACGACAACGGTTTAGGGTGAACGTACGTGTTAAGGTACGGTTTAGTGTTTGCGTATGGGTTAGATGACGGGGACGGTTTAGGGTAAGGCTGTGGGTAAGGGTTAGGGTTAGGTGACGGGGACCGTTTAGGGTACAGGTTAGGGTACGACAACAGTTTAGGGTGAGCGTACGTGTTAGGGTATGGGTTAGTGTTAGCATATGGGTTAGCATTATGGGACAGGTTAGGGTAAGGCTTCGGGTAGAGTTAGGGTTAGTGTTAGGGTTAGGGGACGGGGACGGTTTAGGGTACAGGTTAGTGTACGACAACGGTTTAGGGTGAGCGTACGTGTTAGGGTATGGGTTAGTGTTAGCATATGGGTTAGCATTATGGGACAGGTTAGGGTAAGGCTTCGGGTAGAGTTAGGGTTAGTGTTAGGGTTAGGGGACGGGGACAGTTTAGGGTAGAGGTTAGGGTACGACAGCAGTTTAGGGTGAGCGTACATGTTAGGGTATGAGTTAGTTTTAGCCTCCAGGTTAGGATTAGGAGACGGGTTAGGGTAAGGCTTTGGGTAAGGTTTAGGGTTAGTGGACGGGGACGGTTTAGTGTACAGGTTAGGGTACGACAACGGTTTAGGCTGAGCGTTCGTCTTAAGCTATGGGTTAGTGTTAGCGTACGGGTTAGGATTAGAGGACGGGATAGGGTAAATCTTCCAGTTAGGGTTAGCGTTAGGAATAGGGTTAGGGTTAGGGGACGGGGACGGTTTAGGGGACAGTACGGGTTAGGATTAGAGGACGGGTTAGGGTAAATCTTCCAGTTAGGGTTAGCGTTAGGAATAGGGTTAGGGTTAGGGGACAGGGACGGTTTAGGGTACAGGTTATGGTACGACAACGGTTTAGGATGCGCATACGTGTTAGGGTATGGGTTAGTGTTACGATACAGGTTCGGATTAAGGGACGGGTTAGGGTAAGGCTTCGCGGGAGGGTTAGGGTTATGGTTAGGATTAGTGTTAGGGTTAGAGGACAGGGACGGTTTAGGGTACAGGTTAGTGTATGACAGCAATTTAGGGTGAGTGTATGTGTTTGGATACGGGTTAGTGTTAGCCTACGGGTTAGGATTAGGGGACGGGTTAGGGTAAGACTTCGGGTAAGGGTTAGGTTAGGGTTAGGGTTAGGGTTAGGGGAAGGGGACGGTTTAAGGTACAGGTTGGGGTACGACAGTGGTTTAGGGTGAGCGTACGTGTTAGGGCATGGGTTAGTGTTAGCGTACGGGGTAGGATTAGGGGACGGGTTAGGATAAGACTTCGGGTAAGGGTTAGGGTAGGGTTAGGGTTAGGGTTAGGGGACGGGGACGGTTTTAGGTACAGGTTAGCGTACGACACCGGTTTAGGGTGAGCGTACGTGTTAGGTTACGGGTTAGTGTTACCATACGGGTTAGGATTAGGAGACGGTTTAGGGTAAGGCTTTGGGTAAAGGTTATGGTTATGGTTAGGGCTAGGGTTAGTGTTAGGGGACGGGGACTGTTTAGGGTACAGATTAGTGTACGACAACGGTTTAGGTTGAGCGTACGTGTTAGGGTACGGGTTAGTGTTACCGTACGGTTTAGGATTAGGGGACGGGTTAGGGTAAGGCTTCGGGTAAGGGTTAGGGTTAGGGTTAGGGTAAGGGTTATGGTTAGGGGACGGGGACGGTTTAGGGTACAGGTTAGGGTACGGCAATGTTTTAGGTTAAATGTACGTTTTAGGGTACGGGTTAGTGTTAGCGTACGGGTTAGGATTAGGGGACAGGTTAGGTAAGGGTTAGGGTTAAGGCTAGGATTAGGTTTAGGGGACAGGGACAGTGTAGGGTACAGGTTATGGTACGACAACGGTTTAGGGTGAGCGTACGTGTTAGGGTATGGGTTACTGTTATCGTACGGGTTAGGTGTAGGGGTCGAGATAAGGTAAGGCTTCGGATGAGGGTTTGGGTTAGGGTTAGGGTTAGGGAACGGGGACGATTTAGGGTACAGGTTAGGGTACGACAACGATTTTGGGTGAGCGTACGTGTGAGGGTACGGGTTAGTGTTAGCGTACGGGTTAGGATTAGGGGAAGGGTTAGGGTAAGGTTTCGGGTATGGGTTATGGTTAGGGTGAGTGCTAGGGTTAGGGTTAGGAGACAGGGATGGTTTAGGGTACAGGTTTGGGTACGAAAACATTTTAGGGTGAGCGTACGTGTTAGGGTACGGGTTAGTGTTAGCGTAAAGATTAGGATTAGGGGACGGGTTAGGGTAAGGCTTCAGGTAAGGGTTAGGGTTAGGGGTAGAGGACGGGGACGGTTTAGGTTACAGGTTAGGGTTCGACAATGGTTTAGGGTGAACGTACGTGTTAGGGTACGGGTTAGTGTTAGCGGACAGATTGGGATTAGGGGAAGGGTTAGGGTAAGGGTTAGGGTTAGGGGCCGGGGACGGTTTAGGGTACGGTTTAGTGTACGACAATGGTTTAGGTTGAGCGTACGTGTTAGGGTACGGGTTAGTGGTAGCGTACGGGTTAGGATTAGGGGATGGGTTAAGCTAAGGCTTTGGGTAAGGGTTAGGTTTAAGATTAGGGTTAGGGTTAGGATTAGGGGACGGGGACGTTTTAGGGTACAGGTTAGTGTAAGACAACAGTTTAAGGTGAATGTACATGTTAGGTTACGGGTTAGTGTTAGCGTACGGTTTAGGATTAGGCGACGGGTTAGGGTAAGGTTTCGGGTAACTGTTAGTGTTAGGGTAAGGTTTAGGGTTAGGGTTAGGGGAAGAGTACAGTTTAGGGTACAGGTTAGGGTACGACAATGGTTTAGGTTGAGCGTACGTGTTAGGGTACGGGTTAGTGTTAGCGTACGATTTAGGATTAGGGGACGGGTTAGGGTAAGGCTGCGGGTAAGCGTTAGGTTTAGGGTTAGGGCTAGTGTTAGGTTTAGGGGACGGGGACGGTTTAGGGTACATTTAGGGTACGACAACATTTTATCGTGAGCGTACGTGTTAGGGTACGGGTTAGTGTTACCGTATGGGTTAGGATTAGTGTACGGTTTAGGGTAAGGCTTTGGATGAGGTTTAGGGTTAGAGTTAGGGCTAGGGTTAGGGTTAGGGGACGGGGACGGGGACGGCTTATGGGACAGGATGGTTTACGACAACGGTTTAGGGTGTGCGTACGTGTTAGGGTACGGGTTAGGGTTACCGTATGGGTTAGGATTAGTGTACGGGTTAGGGTAAGGCTTCGGGAAAGGGTTAGAGTTAGGGCTAGGGGTAGGGTTAGGATTAGGGGACGGGTTAGGGTAAGGCTTCGGGAAAGGGTTAGAGTTAGGGCTAGGGGTAGGGTTAGGATTAGGGGACGGGTTAGGGTAAGGCTTCGGGAAAGGGTTAGAGTTAGGGTAAGGATTAGGGTTACGGTTAGGGGACGGGGACTGTTTAGGGTACAGGTTGGTTTACGACAACGGTTTAGGGTGAGCGTACATGTTAGGGTATGGTTAGTGTTAGCGTACGGGTTAGGATTAGGGGACGGGTTAGGGTAAGGCTTCGGGAAAGGGTTAGAGTTAGGGGAAGGATTAGGGTTACGGTTAGGGGACGGGGACTGTTTAGGGTACAGGTTGGTTTACGACAACGGTTTAGGGTGAGCGTACATGTTAGGCTACGGGTTATTATTAGCGTACCGGGTAGGATTAGGGGATGGGTTAGGGTAAGGCTTCGGTAAGGGTTAGGGTTAGGCTTAGGGTTAGGGTTAGGGCTAGTGTTGGGGACAGGGACGGTTTAGGGTGCAGGTTAAGGTACGACAATGGTTTAGGGTGAGCGTACATGTTAGGCTACGGGTTATTATTAGCGTACCTGGTAGGATTAGGGGATGGGTTAGGGTAAGGCTTCGGTAAGGGTTAGGGTTAGGCTTAGGGTTAGGGTTAGGGCTAGTGTTGGGGACAGGGACGGTTTAGGGTGCAGGTTAAGGTACGACAATGGTTTAGGGTGAGCGTACATGTTAGGCTACGGGTTAGAGTTAGCGTACGGGTTAGGATTAGGGGACGGGTTAGGGTAAGGCTTCGGGTAAGGTTTAGGATTACGGTTAGGTTTAGCATTAGGGTTAAGGGACGGGAACGGTTTAGGGTACAGATTAGGGTACGACAACGGTTTAGGGTGAGCATATGTATAAGGGCACGGGTTAGTGTTAGCGAACGGGTTAAGGTTAGGGGACGGGTTAGGGTAAGGTTTCGGTTAAGGGTTAGGGTTAGGGGTAGAGTTAGGTTTAGGGGTAGTGTTAGGGTACGACAACGGTTTAGGGTGAGCATATGTATAAGGGCACGGGTTAGTGTTAGCGAACGGGTTAAGGTTAGGGGACGGGTTAGGGTAAGGTTTCGGTTAAGGGTTAGGGTTAGGGGTAGAGTTAGGTTTAGGGGTAGTGTTAGGGTTGGGGACAGTTTAGGGTACAGGATAGGGTACGACAACAGTTTAGGGTGAGCTTACGTGTTAGGGGACGGGTTAGTGTTAGCGTATGGTTTAGGATTAGGGGATGGGTTAGTGTAAGGCTTCAGGTAAGGATTAGAGTTAGGGTTAGGTTTAGAGTTAGGTTTCGGGGACGGGGACGGTTTACGGTACAGGTTAGGGTACGACAATGTTTTAGGGTGAGCGTACCTGTTAGGGTACGTGTTACTGTTAGCATATCGGTTAGGATTAGGTGATGGGTTAGTGTAAGGCTTCAGGTAAGGATTAGAGTTAGGGTTAGGTTTAGAGTTAGGTTTCGGGGACGGGGACGGTTTACGGTACAGGTTAGGGTACGACAACGGTTTAGGCTGAGCGTACGTGTTAGGGGACAGGTTAGTGTTAGCGTATGGTTTAGGATTAGGGGATGGGTTAGGGTAAGGCTTCGGTTAAGGGTTAGGGTTAGGGTTAGGGGAGAGTTAGGTTTAGGGTTAGTGTTAGTGTTAGGGAACGAGGATGGTTTAGGGTACAGGTTAGGGTACGACAATGGTTTAGGGTGAGCGTACATGTTACGGTACGAGTTAGTGTTAGCGTACGGGTTAGGATTACGGGATGGGGAAGGGTAAGGCTTCGGGTAAGGGTTAGGTTTAGTGTAAACACTAGGGTTAGTGTTAGGGGACGGGGATGGTTTAGGGTACAGGTTAGGGTACGACAACTGTGTAGGGTTATTGTACGTGTTAGGGTATGGGTTAGTGTTAGCGTACGGTTTAGGATGAGGGGATGGGTTAGTGTAAGGCTTCGGATAAGGTTTAGGGTTAGGGTTTGGGTTAGGATTAGGGGACGGGGATGGTTTAGGTTACTGGTTAGGATACGACAAAGTTTATGGTGAGCGTACGTGTTAGGGTACGGGTTAGCGTTAGCGTACGGGTTAGGATGAGGGGATGGGTTAGGGTAAGGCTTCGGGTAAGGTTTAGGGTTAGGGTTTGGGCTAGGATTAGGGGACGGGGATGGTTTAGGGTACAGGTTAGGGTACAACGTTTTAGGGTGAGCGTACGTGTTAGGATACGGGTTAGCGTTAGCGTACGGGTTAGTATTAGGGGATGGGTTAGTGTAAGGTTCCGGGTAAGGGTTAGGCTTACTGTTAGTGCTAGGGTTGGGGGGGATGATTTAGGGTACAGGTTAGGGTACAACGTTTTAGGGTGAGCGTACGTGTTAGGATACGGGTTAGTGTTAGCTTACGGCTTAGGATTAGGGGACGGGTTAGGGTAAGGCTTCAGGGGAGGGTTAGGGTTAGGGTTAAGGTTAGGGTTAGGGGACGGGGACGGTTTAGGGAACTGGGTAGGGTACGACAACGGTTTAGGGTGAGCGTACGTGTTAGGGTATGGGTTAGTGTTAGCGTACGGGTTAGGATTAGGGGATGGGTAAGGTTAAGGCTTCCGGTAAGGATTACGGTTAGGGTTATTTTTAGGGTTAGGCGACGGGGACCATTTAGGTTACAGGTTAGAGTATGACAACGATTTAGGGTGAGCGTACGTGTTAGGGTATGGGTTAGTGTTAGCGTACGGGTTAGGATTAGGGGACGGGTTAGGGTAAGGCTTCGAGTAAGGGTTTGGTTTGGCGTTAGGGTAATGGGACGGGGACGGTTTAGGGTACAGGATAGGCTACGTCAAAAGTTTAGGGTGAGCGTACGTGTTAGGGTACCGGTTAGTGTTAGCGTATGGGTTACGATTAGGGGACGGGGTAGGGTAAGGCTTCGGGTAAGAGTTAGGGTTAGGGTTAGGGGATGGGGACGTTTTAGGGGACAGGTTAGGGTACGACAATGGTTTAGAGTGAGCGTACGTGTTAGGGTACGGGTTAGTGTTAGCGTACGGGTTAGGATTAGGGGACGGGTCAGGGTAAGGCTTCGAGTAAGGGTTAGGGTTAGAGTTAGGGCTAGGGTTAGGGTTAGGGGATGGGGACGTTTTAGGGGACAGGTTAGGGTACGACAATGGTTTAGAGTGAGCGTACGTGTTAGGGTACGGGTTAGTGTTAGCGTACGGGTTAGGATTAGGGGACGGGTCAGGGTAAGGCTTCGAGTAAGGGTTAGGGTTAGAGTTAGGGCTAGGGTTAGGGTTAGGGGATGGGGACGTTTTAGGGGACAGGTTAGGGTACGACAATGGTTTAGAGTGAGCGTACGTGTTAGGGTACGGGTTAGTGTTAGCGTACGGGTTAGGATTAGGGGACGGGTCAGGGTAAGGCTTCGAGTAAGGGTTAGGGTTAGAGTTAGGGCTAGGGTTAGGGTTAGGGGATGGGGACGTTTTAGGGGACAGGTTAGGGTACGACAATGGTTTAGAGTGAGCGTACGTGTTAGGGTACGGGTTAGTGTTAGCGTACGGGTTAGGGGATGGGGTCCGTTTAGGGGACAGTTTAGGGTACGACAACGGTTTAGGGTGAGCGTACGTGTTAGGGTAAGGGTTAGTGTTAGCGTACGGGTTAGGATTAGGGGACGGGTTAGTGTAAGGCTTCGGGTAAGGGTTAGGGTTAGGGTTTAGGTTAGGGGACGGGGATGGGGACGGTTTTCGGGACAGGTTAGGGTACGTCAACGGTTTAGGCTGAGCGTACGTGTTAGGGAACCGGTTAGTGTTAGCGTTCGGGTTAGGATTAGGGGACGGGTTAGGGTAAGGCTTCGGGTAAGGGTTAGGGTTAGGGTTTAGGGTAGGGGACGGGGATGGGGACGGTTTTCGGGACAGGTTAGGGTACGTCAACGGTTTAGGCTGAGCGTACGTGTTAGGGAACCGGTTAGTGTTAGCGTTCGGGTTAGGATTAGGGGACGGGTTAGGGTAAGGCTTCGGGTAAGGGTTAGGGTTAGGGTTTAGGGTAGGGGACGGGGATGGGGACGGTTTTCGGGACAGGTTAGGGTACGTCAACGGTTTAGGCTGAGCGTACGTGTTAGGGAACCGGTTAGTGTTAGCGTTCGGGTTAGGATTAGGGGACGGGTTAGGGTAAGGCTTCGGGTAAGGGTTAGTGTTAGGTTTGGGGTTAGGGTTAGGGTTAGGAGACGGGGACGGTTTGGGGGACAGCTTAGGGTACGACAACGGTTTAGGGTTCGCGTACGTGTGAGGATAAGGGATAGTGTTAGGTTTAGGATTAGGTTTAGGGTTAGGGTTAGGGGATGCGAACGGTTTAGGGGACAGGTTAGGGTTCGACAACATTTTAGGGAGAGTGTACGTGTTAGGGTACGGGTTAGTGTTAGCGTACGGGTTAGGATTAGGGGACGGGTTAGGGTAAGGCTACGGGTAAGGGTTAGGGTTAGGGTTAGGGGACGGGGACGGTTTAGGGGACAGGTTAGGGTTCGACAACATTTTAGGGAGAGTGTACGTGTTAGGGTACGGGTTAGTGTTAGCGTACGGGTTAGGATTAGGGGACGGGTTAGGGTAAGGCTACGGGTAAGGGTTAGGGTTAGGGTTAGGGGACGGGGACGGTTTAGGGGACAGGTTAGGGTTCGACAACATTTTAGGGAGAGTGTACGTGTTAGGGTACGGGTTAGTGTTAGCGTACGGGTTAGGATTAGGGGACGGGTTAGGGTAAGGCTACGGGTAAGGGTTAGGGTTAGGGTTAGGGGACGGGGACGGTTTAGGGGACAGGTTAGGGTTCGACAACATTTTAGGGAGAGTGTACGTGTTAGGGTACGGGTTAGTGTTAGCGTACGGGTTAGGATTAGGGGACGGGTTAGGGTAAGGCTACGGGTAAGGGTTAGGGTTAGGGTTAGGGGACGGGGACGGTTTAGGGGACAGGTTAGGGTTCGACAACATTTTAGGGAGAGTGTACGTGTTAGGGTACGGGTTAGTGTTAGCGTACGGGTTAGGATTAGGGGACGGGTTAGGGTAAGGCTACGGGTAAGGGTTAGGGTTAGGGTTAGGGGACGGGGACGGTTTAGGGGACAGGTTAGGGTTCGACAACATTTTAGGGAGAGTGTACGTGTTAGGGTACGGGTTAGTGTTAGCGTACGGGTTAGGATTAGGGGACGGGTTAGGGTAAGGCTACGGGTAAGGGTTAGGGTTAGGGTTAGGGGACGGGGACGGTTTAGGGGACAGGTTAGGGTTCGACAACATTTTAGGGAGAGTGTACGTGTTAGGGTACGGGTTAGTGTTAGCGTACGGGTTAGGATTAGGGGACGGGTTAGGGTAAGGCTACGGGTAAGGGTTAGGGTTAGGGTTAGGGGACGGGGACGGTTTAGGGGACAGGTTAGGGTTCGACAACATTTTAGGGAGAGTGTACGTGTTAGGGTACGGGTTAGTGTTAGCGTACGGGTTAGGATTAGGGGACGGGTTAGGGTAAGGCTACGGGTAAGGGTTAGGGTTAGGGTTAGGGGACGGGGACGGTTTAGGGGACAGGTTAGGGTTCGACAACATTTTAGGGAGAGTGTACGTGTTAGGGTACGGGTTAGTGTTAGCGTACGGGTTAGGATTAGGGGACGGGTTAGGGTAAGGCTACGGGTAAGGGTTAGGGTTAGGGTTAGGGGACGGGGACGGTTTAGGGGACAGGTTAGGGTTCGACAACATTTTAGGGAGAGTGTACGTGTTAGGGTACGGGTTAGTGTTAGCGTACGGGTTAGGATTAGGGGACGGGTTAGGGTAAGGCTACGGGTAAGGGTTAGGGTTAGGGTTAGGGGACGGGGACGGTTTAGGGGACAGGTTAGGGTTCGACAACATTTTAGGGAGAGTGTACGTGTTAGGGTACGGGTTAGTGTTAGCGTACGGGTTAGGATTAGGGGACGGGTTAGGGTAAGGCTACGGGTAAGGGTTAGGGTTAGGGTTAGGGGACGGGGACGGTTTAGGGGACAGGTTAGGGTTCGACAACATTTTAGGGAGAGTGTACGTGTTAGGGTACGGGTTAGTGTTAGCGTACGGGTTAGGATTAGGGGACGGGTTAGGGTAAGGCTACGGGTAAGGGTTAGGGTTAGGGTTAGGGGACGGGGACGGTTTAGGGGACAGGTTAGGGTTCGACAACATTTTAGGGAGAGTGTACGTGTTAGGGTACGGGTTAGTGTTAGCGTACGGGTTAGGATTAGGGGACGGGTTAGGGTAAGGCTACGGGTAAGGGTTAGGGTTAGGGTTAGGGGACGGGGACGGTTTAGGGGACAGGTTAGGGTTCGACAACATTTTAGGGAGAGTGTACGTGTTAGGGTACGGGTTAGTGTTAGCGTACGGGTTAGGATTAGGGGACGGGTTAGGGTAAGGCTACGGGTAAGGGTTAGGGTTAGGGTTAGGGGACGGGGACGGTTTAGGGGACAGGTTAGGGTTCGACAACATTTTAGGGAGAGTGTACGTGTTAGGGTACGGGTTAGTGTTAGCGTACGGGTTAGGATTAGGGGACGGGTTAGGGTAAGGCTACGGGTAAGGGTTAGGGTTAGGGTTAGGGGACGGGGACGGTTTAGGGGACAGGTTAGGGTTCGACAACATTTTAGGGAGAGTGTACGTGTTAGGGTACGGGTTAGTGTTAGCGTACGGGTTAGGATTAGGGGACGGGTTAGGGTAAGGCTACGGGTAAGGGTTAGGGTTAGGGTTAGGGGACGGGGACGGTTTAGGGGACAGGTTAGGGTTCGACAACATTTTAGGGAGAGTGTACGTGTTAGGGTACGGGTTAGTGTTAGCGTACGGGTTAGGATTAGGGGACGGGTTAGGGTAAGGCTACGGGTAAGGGTTAGGGTTAGGGTTAGGGTTAGGAGACGGGTACGATTTAGGGGACAGTTTATGGTACGACAACGGTTTAGGGTGAGCGTATGTGTTAGTGTAAGGGATAGTGTTAGCGTACGGGTTACGATTAGGTGACGGGTTAGGG
>NW_020175529.1:0-10884 GCF_003031525.2 Neophocaena asiaeorientalis asiaeorientalis
ACAACAGTGAGAGGCCCGCGTACAGCAAAAAAAAAAAGTTATTCAGAGAGAAGGATAATGATAATGGTCAGAAACTTGGATCTACGTGAAGATTGGAAAGCATGAGAGAAGGAATAAGTGAAGGTAAAATTAAAACTTTTATTTTTCTTATTAACTGAGTTAATAGATGCATCTTTCAAAAGAATAGCAATGTATTTGATGATTATAGTTTATATATAAATGAAATTAGCACCAGCAAAGATGCAAGGGATGGGAGATAAGAATTAGGATTACTTCGTTATTATAAAGTACTTGGACTACCTGTGAAGTGATATGGTGATATTCAAAAGTGGACTTGGAGTAGTTGTAAATGTATATTGCAAACTCTAGGGCAACCACTGACAAAAAGTTAAAAGAAGTATTATTGATAACTATGAAAGGAGATAAAATGGAATCGTAAAATAATTAAAACCACAAGAGACAGAAAAAGAGTGGAAAACAAAAATAGGAACAAATAACAAGGGTGATAACTAGAAAACTAATAAATATGATGAATATTAACTCAGCTATATCAACAGTCACTTTGAATGTCAGTGGTCTGAATGCACCAATTAAAACAGATTGTCAGAGTGGATCCAAAAAAAAAAACAAAACCCCAACTATGTATTGTCTACAAGAACCCCTCTTTAAATATAAAGACACATATATATTAAAAGTTAAGGGATGGAGGGACTTTCCTTGTGGTCCAGTGGTTAAGACTTTGCCTTCCAATGCAGGAGGTGCGGGTTGGATCCCTTGCTTGGGGAACTAAGATCCCACATCATGGCCAAAAATCCAAAACGTAACAGATTTAATAAAGACTAAAAATGGTCTACATCAAAAAAATTTTTAATTAAAAAAAAAAGGGACGGAGAAAGATGTATATGTCAACTTTCAGCTAACCTTAATCAAAAGAAAGCTGGAATAGTTATATTAACTTCAGACAGAGTAGACTTCAAAACAAGGAAAATTATCAGAGATAATTACATAATGGACCATAGTAATAAATAGGTCATTTCTCCAAGAAGACAAACCTTAATGTGTATGCATTAAGTGTCAAAATACATGAAGCAAAAACTGATAGAACTGCAAGAGGATGGACATTTTGACCAGTGTGAGATGATAACTAACTGAAGTTTTGATTTTCATTTCTCTAATGATTAGTGATGTTGAGTATCCTTTCACGTGTTTGTTGGCAATTTGTATATCTTCTTTGGAGAAATGTCTATTTAGGTCTTCTGCCCATTTTTAGATTGGGTTGTGTTTTTTTTTTTTTTTTTTTTTTATTTTTTTTTTTTTTTTGGTTTTTTTTTTGTTTTTTTTTTGATATTGAGCGGCATGAGCTGCTTGTCAGTTTCTTTGTTTGCAAACATTTTCTCCCATTCTGAGGGTTACCTTTTCATCTTGCTTATGGTTTCCTTTGCTGTGCAAAATCTTTGAAATTTCATTAGGTCCCATTTGTTTATTTTTGTTTTTATTTCCATTTCTCTAGGAGGTGGGTCAAAAAGGATCTTGCTGTGATTTATGCCATAGAGTGTTCTGCCTGTGTTTTCCTCTAAGAGTTTTGCAGTGTCTGGCCTTACATTTTGGTCTTTAATCCATTTTGGGTTTATTTCTGTATACAGTGTTAAGGAGTGTTCTAATTTCATTCTTTTACATGTAGCTGTCCAATTTTCCCAGCACCACTTATTGAAGAGGTTGTGTTTTCTCCATTGTATATTCTTGACTCCTTTATCAAAGATAAGTTGACCATATGTGCATGGGTTTATCTCTGGCTTTCTACCCTTTTCCATTGATCTGTATTTCTGTTTTTGTGCCAGTACCATACTGTCTTGATTACTGTAGCTTTGTAGTACAGTCTGAAGTCAGAGAGCCTGATTCCTCCAGTTCTGTTTTCTTTCTCAAGATTACTTTGGCTATTTGGGGTCTTTGTTTTCCCATACAAATTGTGAATAATTTTTTTCCAGTTCTGTGACAAATGCCACTGGTAATTTGGTAGGGATTGCATTGAATCTGTAGATTGCTTTGTGTTGTATAGTCATTTTTACAATGTTGATTCTTCCAATCCAAGAACATGGTATATCTCTCTGTCTGTTTGTATCATCTTTAATTTCATTCATCAGTGTCTTATTGTTTTCTTCATACAGGTTTTTTGTCTCCTTAGGTAGGTTTATTCCTAGGTATTTTATTCTTTTCATTGCAGTGGTAAATGGGAGTGTTTCCTTAATTTCTCTTTCAGATTTTTCTCATTATTGTATATGAATGCAAGAGATTTCTATGCATTAATTTTGTATTTTGCTACTTTACCAAATTCATTGATTTAGCTCTAGTAATTTTCTGGTAGCATCTTTAGGATTCTCTATGTATAGTAGCATGTCATCTGCAAACAGTGACAGTTTTACTTCTTCTTTTCTTATTTGGATTCCCTTTATTTCTTTTTTTCTCTTATTGCTGTGGTTAAAACTTCCAAAACTATGTTGAGTAATAGTGATGAGCATGGGGAACCTTGTTTTGTTCCAGATCTTAGTAGAAATGGTTTCAGTTTTTCACCACTGAGAACAATGCTGGCTGTGGGTTTGTCATATATGGCGTTATTATTTTGGGGTAGGTTCCCTCTATGCTTACCTTCTGGAGAGTTTTTATCATAAATGAGGGTTGAATTTTGTTGAACGCTTTCTCTGTGTCCATTGAGATTATCATATGGTTTTTAGTACTTCAGTTTGTTAATATTGTTTATCACATTGATTGTTTTGCATATATTGAAGAATTCTTGCATTCCTGGGATAAGCCTTACTTGATCATGGTGTATGATACTTTTAATGTGCTGTTGGATTCTGTTTGCTATTTTTTTTTTTTTTTTTTTTTTTTTAGTGGTCTCTCCCATTGCGGAGCACAGGCTCTGGACACTCAGGCTCAGCGGCCATGGCTCAAGGACCCAGCCGCTCTGTTACATGTGGGATATTCCCAGACCGGGGCATGAACCCATGTCCCCTGCATCAGCAGGCGAACTCTCAACCACTGCACCACCAGGGAAGCCCTGTTTGCTACTATTTTGTTGTGGATTTTTACATCTATGTTCATCAGTGATATTGGCCTGTAGTTTTCTTCTTTTTTTTTTTAACATCTTTGTCTCGTTTTGGTGTCATGGTAATGGTGGCCTCCTGGAATGAGTGTGGGAATATTCCTCCTTCTGCTATATTTTGGAAGAATTTGAGAAGGATAGGTGTTAGCTCTTTTCTAAATGTTTGATAGAATTCTCCTGTGAAGCCTTCTGGTCCTGGGCTTTTGTTTGTTGGAAGACTTTTAATCACAGTTTTAATTTCAGTGCTTGTGACTAGTCTGTTTATATTTTCTATTTCTTGCTGGTTCAGTCTCAGAAGGTTGTGCTTTTCTAAGAATCTGTCCATTTCTTCCAGGTTGTCCATTTTATTGGCATATAGTTGCTTGTAGTAATCTCGTATGATCCTTTGTATTTCTGCAGTGTCAGTTGTTACCTCTCCTTTTTCTCTTCTAATTCTGTTGATTTGAGTCTTCTTCCTTTTTTCTTGATGAGACTGGCTAATGGTTTACCAATTTTGTTTATCTTCTTAAAGAACCAGCTTTTAGTTTTATTGATTTTTGCTTTTGTTTCATTTATTTCTTTTTGATTTATTTCTGATGAGCAAGATATCTTTAAGAAATTTTCTGAAATATGTGTTTATTCCTCTGGAATAATCAGGGACAAATTGTAGATCTTCATAATAGTGAGGTAACCATTTGCTTTCTTTGCCTTTCTTAAATGAGTGCTATTAGTTTTGATATTTTCAATTATAGAATCCCCCATTTGAAAGCACACACCAAGTATCCACATGGCAGTACCTACAAGTGAGTTCATACTGCATGGAGACTGATAAGCAAGGCTTTATTTGGAATGTGACTTTCTTGGAAACATCACCTTTCTGTATCCATATTTCTCACTCTAGCTTTTGTTGAAAACTTTACAACTGTGTCTTCTGCATAAGGCCAAAGAATTCCATTAAAGTTGAAGTAGAAGCCCTTATCCCTGTTGCATTCATTGGTTCAAATCAGCACCAGCTGGAATTTTTTATGGTCTGTGCTTCTACAAACCAACATATTGAGGTCATTTCTGCTTTTTTCTGTCAGTTGCATATGATGGAAAATGTCAATTTGTAATGAGCAACAACTCCAAAAAGTGGCATGGACAACTAATTTAAGCTGACACATGTGGCTCCTATTCACTTTGATGGTTTCATATATGCCCAGACATAATGTGCCTTCCAGAAATGCTGAAGGTGCTCTCTTTTAACCTTTGTGAGAACATTTTACCTCCTGGCTTTGATGGCTTATTATAGTTTCAGCCATTTTTGAAATTTCAAGATATGTTATATTCTGACAATTATACACACACACACACACACACACACACACACACACACACACACACACACATATATATATATATTCTGATATTTTAATCTGAATATTACTTTTGGAAAATATGAAGTTCTCCTCATTCTATTTTTAATGTCCATTTTTGGATTCTAAAATCTGGCATAGAAATGGAAGAAACTAAATTTATAGAATTACTTAAATGATTTTCCTAACACAAGAGACATAGCAGGGGGACCTTGAAGATGCCGGAAGAGTAAGACGCGGAGATCGCCTTCCTCCCCACGGATACACCAGAAATACATCCACACGTGGAACAACTCCTACAGAACTCCTACTGAAGGCTGGCAGAAGACCTCAGACCTCCCAAAAGGCAAGAAACTCCCCACGTACCTGGGTAGGGCAAAAGAAAAAAAGAAAAAACAGAGACAAAAGAATAAGGACGGCACCTGCACCAGTGGGAGGGAGCTGTGAAGGAGGAAAAGTTTCCACACACTAGGAAGCCCCTCCGCGGGCGGAGACTGCGGGAGGCGGAGGGGGGAGTTTTGTGACCGCGGAGTAGTGCACAGCGACGGGTGTGGAGGGCAAAGCGGGGAGATTCCTGCACAGACGATCGGTGCCGACCAGCACTCACCAACCCGAGAGGCACATAGCAAAATTTGATCATAATTGCCTTCCACCTCTTAATAATTGTTTTTTAATCAGATGAAAGTCCAATTTCAAAGTGATGTTGATGATAACTTTCTTTCTTTCTTTCGAATTTTTCAATGTTATTTTATATATTTTTTTTATACAGCAAGTTCTTATTAGTTATCTATTTTATACATATTAGTGTATATATGTCAATCCCAATCTCCCAATTCATCCCACCACCACTCCCCCCGCCACTTCCCCCCCTTGGTGTCCATATGTTTATCCTCTACATCTGTGTCTCTATTTCTGCCCTGCAAACCGGTTCATCTGTACCATTTCTCTAGGTTCCACATATATGTGTTAATATATGATATTTGTTTTTCTCTTTCTGACTTACTTCACTCTGTATGACAGTCTCTAGATCGATCCACATCTCTAAAAATGACCCAGTTTCATTCCTTTATATGGCTGAGTAATATTCCATTGTATATATGTACTTCATCTTCTTTATCCATTTGTCTGTCGATGGACATTTAAATTGCTTCCATGACCTGGCTACTGTAAATAATGCTGCAATGAATATTGGGGTGCATGTGCCTTTTTGAATTATGGTTTTCTCTGAGTATATGCCCAGTAGTGGGATTGCTGGGTTATATGGTAATTCTATTTTTAGTTTTTTAAGGAACCTACATACTGTTCTACATAGTGGCTGTACTGTATCAATTTACGTTCCCACCAACAGTGCAAGAGGATTCCCTTTTCTCCACACCCTCTCCAGCATTTGTTGTTTGTTGATTTTCTTATGTTGTCCATTCTAACTGGTGTGAGGTGATACCTCATTGTAGTTTTGATTTGCATTTCTCTAATAATTAGTGATGTTGAGCAGCTTTTCATATGCTTTTTGGCCATCTGTATGTCTTCTTTGGATAACTAACTTTCATTCTAGTAATATAAGTTACATGATCGGCTGAAAGTAAATTCTGTTTAATGACATATTTAATGTTTCAGCAGTAAGCTTTCATCTTTGCCAATTATTTTTTAGAAGATATGTTGTACTTTTATTATAGTGATTTTTACAGATGTTTTTAAACACTTGTCTAAATGTATTATAGAATAGTTGTCCCATCCACTCCACGAAATAACACTTTTGTCAACTACCTTTAACGCAGTACACATGTTATCAACTTTAGAATATGTGGGGTTTTTCTTTTCTAATTTTGTATTCTCAGTTTTAATTTCCAATACAGTAAATATCAATGGAAACACCCCACATAAACAACAACTTTTTGATGCCTTCTCTATATTTTAAGGGTGTGAAGAGATCCTGAGACCAAACAGTATGGGACCCACTGGCATATCTATTTGTAAAACTGAAACAAAAGTCTCACAAGAGAACAGTTACCCATCTGTTAGGTGATACACCCAGTTTTCTCCTTTATTTTTTTCTATTTCATCCTATAACAAATTCTGGTCATGCCCACGAATGGCTCATTAGCTACAGCTTGAAAACATTCAAGTAAAGCATGAGGGTAGTATAATATCTTTGTGGGCACTTTTTACTTAAATTAAACATGGTTATTGTTGGAGAAAGTATCTAAGGTCACATTGCCCCTGAGGATCAGGTTCCATTTCTAAATTGATTTGGATATACTGTGAAGTTAATGAAGCTTGGCTTTATGGCCCCTCATGTACACAGACCTATTCTAGGGTCCTGTACCTATTTTTTATGGATAATTTGGAATTCTTCTTTTTAAAGATGGCCACCCAATCTGTATAAGCTTCAGGCCTTACCAAACCTAGATCCATGCCTGCTTCTAAACCATTTTTACCCCAGTATATAAGCTGGATTGTTTTAAAATAAATGCTTTGCTTTCCTAACTAAAAACAATGGTAGCAATTAGAAACACAGCTGTTGTTTGCATCAGGTCCCTTTAAAGAAACCCACACGAGTTACTTATCTCAAGAGAAAGGGATTTGATTCTAAGAATACATGTGCCTTGGAACTTGGGAACCATCCAGAACAAGTCTGTCCCTTTTTCCCTTAGCAGCCCTATAGACTCTGGTTCTTTCTTTTTTTTTTTTTTTTCTTTTTTTCTTTTTTTATAATAGATCTTTACTGGAGTATAATTGCTTCATAATACTGTGTTAGTTTCTGTTGTACAACAAAGTGAATCAGCCATATACAGAATGTGTGTTTTTAAACAATGATTCTAACTACATTACAGAAGAGCAGTCACAACCTACCCCTCAAATAACACTTTTCTCTACATAGCAAGTTGGTTGCATTCTTATAACCATCTTTATTTCAGTCATTTTTATTTATTTATTTATTTATTTTTGTGGTACTCGGGCCTCTCACTGCTGTGGCCCCTCCCGTTGTGGAGCACAGGCTCCGGATGCCAGCGTCCATGGCTCATGGGCCCAGCCGCTCCACGACATGTGGGATCTTCCTGGACCGGGGCACGAACCCGTGTTCCCTGCATCGGCAGGTGGACTCTCAACCACTGCGCCACGAGGGAAGCCCTCATTCATTTTTAAACATTTAAATTCATTTAAAAAAGCAATCACGTCAATGGTAATCACAGTTATGTTGATTAATATTTTAAGAAATGAAGATTTTTATGTTAATTTTTAATAAAAACACAATATCTGAAATGTAGAATTCTATTTCTCTGGCTCCTTTACTTTTTTTTTCACCTTTTCTAATTCTTGATATGGGGTTTTTCCTTCATTAAATTCAATACGGGAAATATCAGTATCTACTGAAGAATGGAAATTATGATCTCATTAAAAAAATATAGAGAGACACCATGTAAGGAGAACAACAACAATGAAAACACATAGTGGAAACCCAAAAGTATAGGCTACTTATAATATAATTGAGAATACAAGGCAGTATTTTCTTCTTCTACAAAATGTTATGAATAATTTCACATGTGTAGAGGGAAATTTCTCAGAAATTCAATCAAAAATGATATACTGAGAAACACCTATTATCTCTTTCCTTTATAATCTATCAGGTTATAACTTGTGAAATATCAACCTTAAAGTAAAATCAAATAAAGAACAGTCATAAAATTCTACCTAGTATAACCAATTTTCATTAATGCAATGGACTGTGGTAAATGAAATTTGGGGGAAAAAACCTCTTTTCTTAAACGTCCACAGCTCATTTACCTCTTCCACGATAAAGTCAGGAAGGCTTATGTGGATATAGAAAAGTAAGGAAGGAGAGGAGATATAGAGAACATGGAACTCTACATGTAGAAATAAGACTAAGAGGTTAGGTGTCTAGGCAAGATCTAATTCATGTTCCCTGTTCTAGTCAGTGTCCCTTGCTCCTTGCCTTTGTGTGTGTGTGTGTGTGTGTGTGTGTATGTGTGTGTGTATGTGTGTGTGTATGTGTGTGTGTGTGTGTGAGAGAGAGAGAGAGAGAGAGAGAAGGGAGTTTCTAAATTCCACTATTGCTATTTTCTTTTGAGGTTTATTTTTGCAGGCTCTCTCTCCAGGTTGCCTCCATCAAAGACTGTCACATTTGAGCATGCCCTTAGTCAGGTTGTGATTAGAAGTCAGACTTTATGGACTTCTCTCTGTGGTCTTGTAATTGCCTACATGAGAACAATCACTCAAATCAGCTAGAACAATCACCTATATCAGTTGGAAACCATTTTTTTTTTATTTAAATGAACACATCAGTTTAAACACATTTATTTGAACAGCTATTTCTGTTGGAAAGAAATCATGTGTTATCCCAAAATGTCTTGAATAGAAGAATGGGATGCATAGTTTTAGGACCACAATATTGGAGATAATTAGAAGAAATGCCTTGTTCTCTTTATGTTGCTAAGTGAAATGATGTGAAAAATCAACAGTTGGTGACCCCTTTGAGGAAAATCTTCAAATCCCAGCCTGTCAAATATTGTTTAGCATACTTGCAGCCTTTTATCCTTCATAATAAACAGAATGAAAATCTATTTTGGATTTACTAAATAGATTTTATTTTCTTAACAAAAAGCAGAAATCCACCGGCGACACCAAGTAACTCCAGATCAGTGTTTTTACCCGATTCACCTTTTGCAAATTCAGCAATACCAACAATTATGGTCAGTGACACAAATAGGCTTCATAACAAAAAGTGCATGACTGGTTAGTCTAGAATATAATTTAAAGGGACATAAAGGATTTT
Organism: Neophocaena asiaeorientalis asiaeorientalis; assembly: GCF_003031525.2. Taxonomy (NCBI): domain Eukaryota; kingdom Metazoa; phylum Chordata; class Mammalia; order Artiodactyla; family Phocoenidae; genus Neophocaena; species Neophocaena asiaeorientalis. The sequence goes on from NW_020175529.1 coordinate 9,227, forward strand.
GATGAATAAGAACTTGTAATTTAATAGCATTACAGATACCTCCTTTGATCTTAAAAACATACACCTAAGGAAATTGAAGAAACCATATTACTTAAATGTTCTCTGTGATGTTTCATACACCCTAAATATGTGAAAAAAAAATGGAAAGGCTAAAAGGATAAAATTAAGACACTAGATCCTTTGTACTCCCTGTAAATATATCTCTTTTCAGAATATACAAAACTGCCTTCAGTTCATTAAATTACTGAGTAATGCATTTTAGACACTTGTTAAATAAGCTCAAATAATCAACTGGGATTATATTTATCAAACTAGTCCCTTGGTTTTAAGCTCTAAGTTTTCTAGAAATTGTCAGACCCTGGGAAGAGTGCCAATGGCTTATTATCTTTGAATCCTAGATAATTTCTGAAGATTGAAAGATATTCAATTAATGCTTCTCGAATGAATCAAATAAAACTATGATTACAAACACATACACAATCATACAAGGCATAATTAATTCACTATTCTTGGGTGGATCCCTGAACGCATAGTTACAGCAACTCACTGGAATGATAAACTAGGGAACAGGAAAGGTCTTATATGTACCCTTGATCAAGAAAAAAAATTTTTTTTTTGAAGTACGTGGGCCTCTCACTGTTATGGCCTCTCCTGTTGTGGAGCACAGGCTCTGGACGTGCAGGCTTAGCAGCCATGGCTCACGGGCCCAGCCGCTCTGCGGCATGTGGGATCTTCCCGGACTGGGGCACGAACCCCTGTCCCCTGCATCGGCAGGCGGACTCTAAACCTCTGCGCCACCAGGGAAGCCCAATAAATACTTTTTAAAAGATATTCTAATATCTTCTCTTCAACTCAATTTTCCATTTGGTGCTTAATCAGTCTATGCTTGTTTGATGAATATGTTATACTAAGAAATCAGGTGACAAAGAGTATTAAATAGTCTTCTAGACTTTGCAAATACCAATGAGGCAGAAGAGAAAAGTTGCTATATGAATTTGCAGTGTTCAAGTTAAAATGAAGTTAAGCATTTATGTTGCATTAATATTACATGTCATCCTATTCAAATAAAATAGCTATACTATAAACTCTATTTTGCTAATGCACTTTAGAGAAATAAAGACAAAATGGGGTGAGAAATTTTATTCTCATCTATTACAAAAATGTCTCATAAAAAATAATTTGCAAAAGAATAGTCATTTAGGAGAACTGAACTAAGAGACTCATTTTGGCTACCTTTGTGCCCACATAGAAATAAATATTTTTGTAGCACAAGGTTCATAGTGGATGTTAAATGGGTTTTCATTAAATTGTGCTGAAATCACAGTTTCTCCTCCTCAATTTTGTCTTTATTTCTTTGAAGTTATAATAGGCTTCAGAAACACATGTAATTAGAATATCAGTTTAATTTTGTTCAATGCAGCACACATTTTAAAAGAATACCAGGGCTTCCCTGGTGGCGCAGTGGTTGAGAGTCCACCTGCCGATGCAGGGGACACGGGTTCGTGCCCCGGTCCGGGAAGATCCCACATGCCGCGGAGCAGCTAAGCCCGTGAGCCATGGCCACTGAACCTGCACATCCGGAGCCTGTACTCCGCAACGGGAGAGGCCACAACAGTGAGAGGCCCACGTACCACAAAAAAAAAAAAAAAAAAAAAAAA
>NW_020175529.1:11722-39387 GCF_003031525.2 Neophocaena asiaeorientalis asiaeorientalis
TTTTCTTTTTTTCTTTTTTTATAATAGATCTTTACTGGAGTATAATTGCTTCATAATACTGTGTTAGTTTCTGTTGTACAACAAAGTGAATCAGCCATATACAGAATGTGTGTTTTTAAACAATGATTCTAACTACATTACAGAAGAGCAGTCACAACCTACCCCTCAAATAACACTTTTCTCTACATAGCAAGTTGGTTGCATTCTTATAACCATCTTTATTTCAGTCATTTTTATTTATTTATTTATTTATTTTTGTGGTACTCGGGCCTCTCACTGCTGTGGCCCCTCCCGTTGTGGAGCACAGGCTCCGGATGCCAGCGTCCATGGCTCATGGGCCCAGCCGCTCCACGACATGTGGGATCTTCCTGGACCGGGGCACGAACCCGTGTTCCCTGCATCGGCAGGTGGACTCTCAACCACTGCGCCACGAGGGAAGCCCTCATTCATTTTTAAACATTTAAATTCATTTAAAAAAGCAATCACGTCAATGGTAATCACAGTTATGTTGATTAATATTTTAAGAAATGAAGATTTTTATGTTAATTTTTAATAAAAACACAATATCTGAAATGTAGAATTCTATTTCTCTGGCTCCTTTACTTTTTTTTTCACCTTTTCTAATTCTTGATATGGGGTTTTTCCTTCATTAAATTCAATACGGGAAATATCAGTATCTACTGAAGAATGGAAATTATGATCTCATTAAAAAAATATAGAGAGACACCATGTAAGGAGAACAACAACAATGAAAACACATAGTGGAAACCCAAAAGTATAGGCTACTTATAATATAATTGAGAATACAAGGCAGTATTTTCTTCTTCTACAAAATGTTATGAATAATTTCACATGTGTAGAGGGAAATTTCTCAGAAATTCAATCAAAAATGATATACTGAGAAACACCTATTATCTCTTTCCTTTATAATCTATCAGGTTATAACTTGTGAAATATCAACCTTAAAGTAAAATCAAATAAAGAACAGTCATAAAATTCTACCTAGTATAACCAATTTTCATTAATGCAATGGACTGTGGTAAATGAAATTTGGGGGAAAAAACCTCTTTTCTTAAACGTCCACAGCTCATTTACCTCTTCCACGATAAAGTCAGGAAGGCTTATGTGGATATAGAAAAGTAAGGAAGGAGAGGAGATATAGAGAACATGGAACTCTACATGTAGAAATAAGACTAAGAGGTTAGGTGTCTAGGCAAGATCTAATTCATGTTCCCTGTTCTAGTCAGTGTCCCTTGCTCCTTGCCTTTGTGTGTGTGTGTGTGTGTGTGTGTGTATGTGTGTGTGTATGTGTGTGTGTATGTGTGTGTGTGTGTGTGAGAGAGAGAGAGAGAGAGAGAGAAGGGAGTTTCTAAATTCCACTATTGCTATTTTCTTTTGAGGTTTATTTTTGCAGGCTCTCTCTCCAGGTTGCCTCCATCAAAGACTGTCACATTTGAGCATGCCCTTAGTCAGGTTGTGATTAGAAGTCAGACTTTATGGACTTCTCTCTGTGGTCTTGTAATTGCCTACATGAGAACAATCACTCAAATCAGCTAGAACAATCACCTATATCAGTTGGAAACCATTTTTTTTTTATTTAAATGAACACATCAGTTTAAACACATTTATTTGAACAGCTATTTCTGTTGGAAAGAAATCATGTGTTATCCCAAAATGTCTTGAATAGAAGAATGGGATGCATAGTTTTAGGACCACAATATTGGAGATAATTAGAAGAAATGCCTTGTTCTCTTTATGTTGCTAAGTGAAATGATGTGAAAAATCAACAGTTGGTGACCCCTTTGAGGAAAATCTTCAAATCCCAGCCTGTCAAATATTGTTTAGCATACTTGCAGCCTTTTATCCTTCATAATAAACAGAATGAAAATCTATTTTGGATTTACTAAATAGATTTTATTTTCTTAACAAAAAGCAGAAATCCACCGGCGACACCAAGTAACTCCAGATCAGTGTTTTTACCCGATTCACCTTTTGCAAATTCAGCAATACCAACAATTATGGTCAGTGACACAAATAGGCTTCATAACAAAAAGTGCATGACTGGTTAGTCTAGAATATAATTTAAAGGGACATAAAGGATTTTGATGAATAAGAACTTGTAATTTAATAGCATTACAGATACCTCCTTTGATCTTAAAAACATACACCTAAGGAAATTGAAGAAACCATATTACTTAAATGTTCTCTGTGATGTTTCATACACCCTAAATATGTGAAAAAAAAATGGAAAGGCTAAAAGGATAAAATTAAGACACTAGATCCTTTGTACTCCCTGTAAATATATCTCTTTTCAGAATATACAAAACTGCCTTCAGTTCATTAAATTACTGAGTAATGCATTTTAGACACTTGTTAAATAAGCTCAAATAATCAACTGGGATTATATTTATCAAACTAGTCCCTTGGTTTTAAGCTCTAAGTTTTCTAGAAATTGTCAGACCCTGGGAAGAGTGCCAATGGCTTATTATCTTTGAATCCTAGATAATTTCTGAAGATTGAAAGATATTCAATTAATGCTTCTCGAATGAATCAAATAAAACTATGATTACAAACACATACACAATCATACAAGGCATAATTAATTCACTATTCTTGGGTGGATCCCTGAACGCATAGTTACAGCAACTCACTGGAATGATAAACTAGGGAACAGGAAAGGTCTTATATGTACCCTTGATCAAGAAAAAAAATTTTTTTTTTGAAGTACGTGGGCCTCTCACTGTTATGGCCTCTCCTGTTGTGGAGCACAGGCTCTGGACGTGCAGGCTTAGCAGCCATGGCTCACGGGCCCAGCCGCTCTGCGGCATGTGGGATCTTCCCGGACTGGGGCACGAACCCCTGTCCCCTGCATCGGCAGGCGGACTCTAAACCTCTGCGCCACCAGGGAAGCCCAATAAATACTTTTTAAAAGATATTCTAATATCTTCTCTTCAACTCAATTTTCCATTTGGTGCTTAATCAGTCTATGCTTGTTTGATGAATATGTTATACTAAGAAATCAGGTGACAAAGAGTATTAAATAGTCTTCTAGACTTTGCAAATACCAATGAGGCAGAAGAGAAAAGTTGCTATATGAATTTGCAGTGTTCAAGTTAAAATGAAGTTAAGCATTTATGTTGCATTAATATTACATGTCATCCTATTCAAATAAAATAGCTATACTATAAACTCTATTTTGCTAATGCACTTTAGAGAAATAAAGACAAAATGGGGTGAGAAATTTTATTCTCATCTATTACAAAAATGTCTCATAAAAAATAATTTGCAAAAGAATAGTCATTTAGGAGAACTGAACTAAGAGACTCATTTTGGCTACCTTTGTGCCCACATAGAAATAAATATTTTTGTAGCACAAGGTTCATAGTGGATGTTAAATGGGTTTTCATTAAATTGTGCTGAAATCACAGTTTCTCCTCCTCAATTTTGTCTTTATTTCTTTGAAGTTATAATAGGCTTCAGAAACACATGTAATTAGAATATCAGTTTAATTTTGTTCAATGCAGCACACATTTTAAAAGAATACCAGGGCTTCCCTGGTGGCGCAGTGGTTGAGAGTCCACCTGCCGATGCAGGGGACACGGGTTCGTGCCCCGGTCCGGGAAGATCCCACATGCCGCGGAGCAGCTAAGCCCGTGAGCCATGGCCACTGAACCTGCACATCCGGAGCCTGTACTCCGCAACGGGAGAGGCCACAACAGTGAGAGGCCCACGTACCACAAAAAAAAAAAAAAAAAAAAAAAAAAAAAAGAATACCAACCCACAACTCATTGGTTAGATAAATTCCCATTCTTAACTCCCTTCTTCCTTGACAATTTTAATGCAGAGCATGAAAATAAAATATTTTAAGATAAGAATAAGGATGTACCACGACTCTGGCCAATGAAATCTAAGTGCAACTCTATTGTGGGCATGGTAGGAAAGCTTTAGCCTCCCTAATAAATAAAAGGGGGAGATTCTCATCTTCTTCATGCCTTGAACATAAAGTAATACCTGGATCTATGGCAATGACATTACTGATAGGACTAAGAAAATGCAGGCGTGCTGAATGAATACCAGCAAATGTCTATTCCAGATGACTTGTTAATTACACAGCCTCTCTATATAAGTTGCTATAATATCATCAAACATTAATTACATTTGTCAGTTATTATTTAATCAATTCATTCTCATATCTGTTTACTAAATTCAGGTCTTAGTAAAAATGGGAAGATGACGAGTATGGTTACGTTATTCATTTTTTTCCCCAAGAAATGTTATTAAGTGCTGCTTTTATTTTCCAAGTCTGTTCCAGGCCTAATGATGGATGAGACAAAAATGAATATATATAAGACACTGTTATTTTAATAATATATAAACATTTGCAGACACTGGCATATATTATCTAACAAAATGGGTTTTTTTATTTGTTTGTTTTGCGGTACGTGGGCCTCTCACTGTTGTGGCCTCTCCCATTGCGGAGCACAGGTTCCAGATGCGCAGGCTCAGCGACCATGGCTCACGGGCTCAGCCGCTCCGCGACATGTGGGATCTTCCCGGACCGGTGCACGAATCCGTGTCCCCTGCATCAGCAGGTGGACTCTCAACCACTGCGCCACCAGGGAAGCCCCAAAATGAAATTTTAAATGCCAGAAAGTATAATTATTACATATAATTTGCTCTAACAAAAAATGTATTAAAACGAGAAATCAATACAAATCAATAACTATGATATGTAAAAACTTGAAAACATTTTAATAATAATCTAAATATCATTTAAACTAGAAAGGAAAAATAAAATTAATTTTTGGATAGTTTAGACATTAAAGAAAGTTAAAATATTACATATTAAAATCCATGATACATGGCCAAAGCTCTATTCAGATAAAATTTATAGCTTTAAATATGGTATCATTAAGCCAAGATTAATAGGATTAATGTTAGAAACATTTAGGTTAAGAGATTAGTAAATCTCTTAATTTATTAATTAGGATACAGGGAAATGAAGATAAATGCATAAAATATATAAATTAGGGGGAGAACCTGAAAATAAAAACTGTAAATTAAATAAACAAAAGTATGGGTTGGATTTTTAAGAAACAAAACATACACATACACACATTCAAACACAAAAATAACTTCATATGGAATGAGAAGATGCATTTAACCACAATACTGAAGAAAAAATAACATTTTAACAAAATACTATGTAAAAGTTATTTTAATTAATTTGAAATTTTTGAGGTAATTAGTGATAATTTGAGTACAAAACACTAAAATTGATATGGAGATGTCAAATATGAACATGTATAGGGCAAAACCATTGAAGAAAGAGCAAATCTATCTAAAGTGCTAAGCCCAGAGAGCTTTACAAACATTTACATCAAATATCCAACATTCACGGTACACATAAATTACAATAAAAGTTTCAAAAAATAAATATATTATGAGAGATAAATGTATGATATAAAGTTTTAGTTATAAATAATAAATTCATTTATGTTAATTTAGCAAATAAGCATCTAATGTCAAACATCGTTCCTCTAGTTTGATGCATATCAATAAAAAAACTCAATAAAAATAACTACAAGTTATAGAGAGGTACTTTTTATTAAAAATAACCGGCAAATATTTTATAAAAGCAATTCTCATTAATGATGAAATGAATGCAAACTCAGTTAAAAAATGAGATATTTTCATTTCACAGGTAGGCATCTGAGTACAGTACATTCCCTATGTACAAATGAATTCCTTTCCGAGAGTGTGTTCATAAGTCCAATTTGTTTGTAAGTCCAACAAAGTTAACCTAGGTACCCAACTAACACAATTGGGTATATAGCACTCTACTGTAATAGGTTTATAATACTTTTCACACAAATAATACATTAAAAAAATACAAAAAATAAAGAAAACATTTTTAATCTTATAGTACAGTACCTTGAAAAGCACAGTAGTACATTACAACTGCTGGCATCCAGAGGCTGGCATCAAGTGAACAGGCAAGAAGAGTTACCGATGGAGGAGGGAGAGGAGGTGGGAGATGGTAGAGCTGAAGGATCATCTGCAATAGGAGATGGAGGGCAAGCTGCAATTTCACTCACACCTGACGTTGATGGCACAGGTTCTGGTTCCTTGCTGGATTCAATTTTATCTACTCTGGAAAAAATGATTCACTGACGTCTGGGTAGTAGCTCTTTTTTTCTCATTATAGATGACATGGTAGCATTGGATTGCCACATCATTGCTGCTTTTACACTTGCTTCCAGACATTGTGGGCTTGAAATAAAGACACTGTACTACTGTACTCCATACAGTACTGTACAGTAAAGTACAGAAAATCACAACTACTTGTAGAGAATGCACACACGTGACAATGTACGCCAGACACGTGAACTAACTTACATGATTGGATGTGCAAATGCACGTTTGCATCTTTGAAAGTTCACAACTTGAAGGTTCATATGTAGGGGACTTACTGTATATCATCACTTTTCAATGTTTCCTTCACCATTAATTCAAATTTCTCATCCCCAGGCCCGTATATTCAACCTCCACCCTACATTCTACACTTAAAAGTTCAGACACCTCAAACTCAGCAGGTATGTACGAAACTCATATTGTTTTCCTCTGAAGGTCTTCTGAGTTCCTGACCTCAGGTAAGAACACATTCCATGCAAAAGTAATCATTAGGATTTATTCTGAATGTATTACACTGACTCCGATCCTTGTATTATAAGAATAACTATTTTCACTTCCTAAGTATCTCTTAAATTTATCTTCCTTTCCATTAAAACCAACCTGAAAAGCCGGTATTACTTCTTACCCACACTACTGCTTTTGTTTCCTAATCTTTTCTCTTGAATCCAAACTGGTTCCTCCTTCAAACCACTCATTCCACAGTACACAGAAATGTCCTTTTTAAATGGAAAACTCATCATGACACTTTTCTGTTTAAAACCCTAACATGGCTTCTCATTGCTTTTTGGATGACAAGCAAAATATTTAACAGAATTTACAAAGCTCTGGGCCTTGGCTTGATTCTAGCCCCCATGGAAACCATTCCTCTGCCCCTCCCACTCATCTCTGTGCTGCAGACAAAATGATCCCTGATCACAGAAGACTGTGTTGTGCTGAGCCCTTGTTTCGTTCAATGTTGAAGCATTGCACAACCCCTTATTGGGGTAAAGGCAACCAAAGAAAACAAAAAGTAGCAAGAAACATGAGGGTTATCACCTTTGAAGGAAGGACTAGAAAATAAAGGTCAACATTACTGTAGACACATTTCATCTTTTTTTGCATATTTCCAAGGCCGAACTTACCTGTTTCTGCTTGTAGTTGTTCTTAATGAACACTGTTCTGTAATTAACAGTAATGTCAAATATCACCTGGCACAGGGGGTAAAACCTACCCAATTATGGTACTATTATTTAGCTTAACTTGGTATAGACATTATATAATTTTATATAATTTTATATATAATTATATCTGATGATGTTACTATTTCTATGTGAAATAGATAACACATGTTAAAATAAAATTGAATTATTAAATTAACTGAAGATGGTAAATCCTCAAATTTGAACAGCAAGTTGTTCTCTGCTAGTCTTAAAAATCAATAGATATAATGTTGCTAAAAGTACATACTGTTAAAAAATAACTGATGGAATATTTATAATAATTTTACATTTCTTTGTCAACGTTCTACACTTAAGGGTAAGAGGTATTTTGCTAGAGCTAAAAAGGAAAATTGATCTTATTGTTTCCCAATCTTTCCATCTGGGAGTGGATTTGATGGTGGGAGGAGAAAGGGGGACATCTGGATAGAGTAGAATAGTGTCTCTTTCCCCAAAAACATGGTTGGTCACTATTGTAATCTGGTTGTGCAGGAGTCAATCACTTTTCTTGTTCATTATTAATTTTGAAGTAGGTGAGAATGTGGCTATTAACGTATTTACAGGTTCTAAATGCTTGATTTTACTAGAGTCTCCCAGGCTGTCAGTTCTTCTGTCATGCTAAATGACACTAGAATATGTCAAGTTACATTTCATGAGAAGAGGCAAAGGTTTTTCATTTCCTGCTTTTCCATCCAAGACTTCCTGGAAATTAGAGTTATTAGTTCACTGCCCATTTCTTGTCTCAACAACTTTTAAGAGATTTTATGCTCCAGGTTATGTTGAATACATTATTAATATGAAGTTTTTACAGGAAGGTCAAGGCCATCACAAAAGCATGTACTAGAAACAATGCTTAAAGAACTTGAGAGTGTAGGCAATTCCATGCTGTTGCAGAATAAAAGTGGATCTCCAGTCTTACTCTTTGGCGATGACAGAATTCTCAATCAGTAACAAAATCCTGACCTTTGTCTTTCTTCTCTGGTATCTCCTCATCCATTCTCTTTTCAAGTCTTGCCTCACATTCTTTCTCGAGAAAACCTCTAACATTCTCCAGTGAAAGAAATTTCACTCTTGACCTTTTCTTATTTCCTGATAAATAGAGGAATTCCTCAGATTTGGGCCACATTACTATGCATATTTTCTTCTCAAATTCTTGGACTCAGAAAGAATAAGCATTTCCAAGAATGAGATTTAATGCAAGTGACTGGGTTTTATTCTGTCTTCTCACCAATGAAAGTTATTCTTCATGTGAATAAGCACAGCTTCAGTGACATACTTTTTTTTTTAATGACTTGACTAACCCATACTGAGTAGGGATCTTTCTCCTTTTCAGATTGTTTTAGTTTAGTTTAGTTTAGTACCTTTCCCACTGTTATTTTTTGAGGTGAATTTGGATCTCTTCTTCCTCACTTAAAGCCTGGCTGGATTACAAGAGATAGAACAGAGACTAACAAATACTTCTCTCTCTTTGTTACTCAGCAGAACTAATAACAGATCCATTGAACTAACTCAGATACTCATATTTTGATTTGAAACTTTCTTTCTAATGGAAGAGGCAAAGAAGAAGAGGATAATGCCCTTTGTGAATGTTCTCAAATACTCCTTTCATCAGACCAAAGACCTCCACCCCCCCAAAAAAAACACCCTCATATAGTTATATATTTTCTCTTTTTTAAAAAGAAAAGTAAATAACCCAACATGTTATAAAACAATATGTTTCAGATATTGTGACAACTAGAATGATGCTTACTAATTATCTATATCTCTTTAAATCTACTTCACTTATTTTTCATAATTCTATTAGAAGAAGCAAATGACTGTGCACCAAAGTACTATCAATAAGATGAAGAAGTTATCTGAGTTTACAGATTCTAACAATATTTTCCCTCCATCTTTTAGTCTATGTATTAGACCTTCCTAAGTGCAAGGATCCAGAACTCCTTGGAGAAGGAAGGAAGGAAAAAAGGGAGAAAAGGAGAAAGGCAGGAAGAAAGGGAATATAAGAAAGAGAAAGGAGGGAGAAAAGCCATAAAACAAGAAAAAAGTGGAAGATGGATTGATTTGTTAGTTTGTTTGTTTTAATAACTGTTTGACATAAAATGAAATGACAATTTCAGGTTTTATAGTTCTTCTGAAAAATTGTTTACCTCATTGCTTTTAAAAAAATTAACTAAGATTGGGCTAAGGCCAGAAAATAGGGTCACTCCTAGTTTGGAATAAGTCTGAAATAGGAACTGTAGAACAGCAAGCAGAAACTGAGGTTGGCTTTCCTTTTGGTTTTTTGGAACAGCATAAGGTTCACAGCAAAATTGAGCAGAAATTTCCAGTATGCGTCCTGCCCCCACCCATGCACAGTCTCTCTGCTTATCAACATCCCCCACCAAAGTGGTACATTTGTTACAACTGATGAACCTACATGGACACATCATAATCGGCCAAAGTCCATAGTTCATATTACAGTTCACTCTTGGTGTTGTACATTCTGTTGGGTTTGGACAAATGTATAATGATATGTACCTATTATTATAGTGTCATACAAAACATTTTCACTGCCCTAAAAATCCTGTATACTCTGTCTATTCATTTCCCCAGGCCACATAACCCATGGCAACGACTGATCTTTTCACTGTCTCCATCATTTTGTCTTTTATAGAATGTCTTATTGCTTGAATCTTATAGTATGTAGCCTTTACTAATTAGCTTCTTTCATTTAGTAATATGAACTTAATTTTTTTCATGTCTTTTTGTGGTTTAAAAGCTCATTTCTTTTTAGCTCTAAATAATATTCCATTGTCTGCATATACCACATTATTTTAATCCAGTCTCTTACTAAAAGAGATCTTAGTTGCTTCAATGTTTTGACAATTATGCACAAATATGCTATAAATTTTCATATGCAGGTTTTGTGTAGACATAGAGTTTTAACTTTGGAGGCAACTGCCAAGGAAAGTGAATGGTGGATTGTAAGGTAATTGTATGTATAGTTTCATAAGAAAGAGCCAAACCATTTTCCAAAGTGATTGCACCATTGTATATTCCTACCAGCAATGTATGAGAGTTCCTATTGCTCTCCATCTTCATCAGGATTTAGTTTTTGTCAAGGTTCTAGAGCTGGTCATTTAATAGGTGTGTAGTGGTATCTCATTGTTGTTCTAATTTTGCATTTCACTGATGACATATGATGTATCTTTCCACATGCTTATTTGCTACCTGAATATCTTCTTTAGTGACATGGCTTTGCCTTTTTTTTTTTTTTCGCGGTACGTGGGCCTCTCACTGTTGTGACCTCTCCCGTTGCGGAGCACAGGCTCCAGACACGCAGGCTCAGTGGCCATGGCTCACGGGCCCAGCCACTCTGCGGCATGTGGGATCTTCCCAGACTGGGGCACGAACCCGTGTCTCCTGCATCAGCAGGCAGACTCTTAACCACTGAGCCACCAGGGAAGCCCCTGACTTTTTTTTTTAATTGGTTTGTTTGTTTTCTTAATGTTGAGTGTTGAGTTTTTGTATGCTTTATATAACAGTCCTTTATCAGATTTGTCTTTTGCAAATATTTTTTCTGAGTCTGTGTTTTAACCTATCATTCTTTTGACATTGTCTTTTGCAGAGAAGAAACTTTTAATTTTAGTTAAGTCCAGCTTTTCCATTATTTCTTTCATATATCATGTCTTTGGTGTTATCTCTAAAAGGTCATTGTCACCTCCATGGTCATCTAGGGTTTCTTCTATGTTATCTTCTAGGAGTTTTATAGTTTTATATTTTACATTTAGGTCTCTGATCCATTTTGCATTAATTTTTGTGAAGGATATAAGGTTTGGTTCTAAATTCCCTGTGTGTGTGTGTGCATGCAGGTGTAGAGTTGTTTCAGCCATTTTTTCAATAGATTATCTTTGCTCCATTACATTGCCTTTACTCTTTTGTCAAAGATTATTTGATTATAATTATGTGGGTCCATTTTTCGGTCCTCTATTCTGTTGCACTCATCTATTTATCTATTCTTTCACCAAAATCACACTGCTTTATTACTGTCATTTTTATTTTTATTTTTTACATCTTTATTGGAGTATAATTACTTTACAATGGTGTGTTAGTTTCTGCTTTATAACAAAGTGAATCAGCTATACATATACATATATCCCCATATCTCCTCCCTCTTGTGTCTCCCTCCGACACTCCCTGTCTCACACCTCTAGGTGGTCACAAAGCTCCAAGCTGATATCCCTGTGCTATATGGCTGCTACCTACTAGCTATCTATTTTACATTTGGTAGTTTATATATGTCCATGCCACTCTCTCACTTCATCCCAGCTTACACTTCCCCCTCACCGTGTCCTCAAGTCCATTCTCTACATCTGCATCTTTATTCCTGTCCTGCCCCTAGGTTCTTCAGAACCTTTTTTTTTTCTAATATAGATTCCATATATATGTGTTAACATATGGTATTTGTTTTTCTCTTTCTGACTTACTTCACTCTGTATGACAGACTCTAGGTCCATCCACCTTATTACAATAACTCAATTTAGTTTCTTTTTGTGGCTGAGTAATATTCCATTGTATATATGTGCCACATCTTCTTTATCCATTCATCTGTCGATGGACACTTAGGTTGCTTCCATGTCCTGGCTATTGTAAATAGAGCTGCAATGAGCATTGTGGTACATGACTCTTTTTGAATTATGGTTTTCTCAGGGTATATGCCCAGTAGTTAGTGGCTGTATCAATTTACATTCCCACCAACAGTGCAAGAGGGTTCCCTTTTCTCCACACCTTCTCCAGAACTTGTTGTTTGTAGATTTGTTGATGATAGCCATTCTGACTGGTGTGAGGTGATATCTCATTGTAGTTTTGATTTTCATTTCTCTAATGATTAGTGATGTTGAGCATCCTTTCATGTGTTTGTTGGCAATCAGTATATCTTCTTTGGAGAAATGTTTTAGGTCTTCTGTCCATTTTTGAATTGGATTATTTGTTTTTTTGAAATTGAGCTTCATGAGATGCTTGTAAATTTTGGAGATTGATCTCTTGTCAGTTGCTTCATTTGCAAATATTTTCTCCCATTCTAAGGGTTGCCTTTTCATCTTGTTTATGGTTTCCTTTGCAGTGCAAAAGCTTTTAAGTTTCATTAGGTCCCATTTGGTTATTTTTGTTTTTATTTCCATTCCTCTAGGAGGTGGGTCAAAAAGGATCTTGCTGTGATTTATGTCATAGAGTGTTCTGCCTATGTTTTCCTCTAAGAGTTTTATAGTGTCTGACCTTACATTTAGGTCTTTAATCCATTTTGAGTTTATTTTTGCGTATGGTGTTAGGGAGTGTTCTAATTTCATTCTTTTACATGTAGCTGTCCAGTTTTCCCAGCACCACTTATTGAAGAGGCTGTCTTTTCTCCATTGTATATTCTTGCCTCCTTTGTCAAAGATAAGGTGACCATATGTGCATGGGTTTATCTCCGGGCTTTGTATCCTGTACTGTAGTTTTACAATAAGTCTGTCCAGTGTCCTTCCTTCTCTTGTGAATGCAAGAAGAATTGATTTTTCAGTCTGTTCAGCTTTTTACTTGTTATTAGGATAGAGAGGTGATTTCCAAATTTTTAAATTTCTGACATTCAAGTGTAATCATGTTGATCACTAACTTATTTAATGACAAAACAGTCTTTTTTCTGGAAAGTTTTGCTATGAACTTATACACTAAATGGGTGGTTATTTACAAGGTTTTCTGATGCACTTTCATTTATTTAAGCCATCTTTAAATAACAACTTAGACTGCTTTTTCTCCTCTACCTCTTGTGCCACATATAAAATGTTATAGTTGGCTGTTAATTTGAGACACATTTTCTGGAAGAATTGTATCAAAATGAATGAAAACTAAGCACTATAACCGTGCTGAGAATTGTTATTCCTCCTGGTTTTAACTTTAGCAGGAAAACTTTGCCCATTAATGGTTGGGTACTATAAAAGTCTCAAGTAATTACTGCCATTACCCATCAAGAAGTTAGATACAGTGAGAGAGCATTGTTCAGAGGAAATACAGAAATTGAGCTCTGAACACTTGTCATTATTAAATACCCCATGAGATCATTTGGTGTGAGCAGAGTTGTTAAAACGTTGTCTTCGGTAATATTTAGTTTATATAATAATGGTCTGCTCAGCAAGATTCCTTCCTCACTTGCAAGTGTTTTTTGTTTTTTGTTTTTTTTTAGACTTCCTGTTGTACATTGGTATAAAGTCCTTGTATTTTGTATTGTGTTGTATGCTGTAAAATTATGGAGTTTCAATCCAATAGTGAATGTTTTTGCTTTGCAGCATTGTTCAATGTTATGCCTCCATGAAATTAAATTGATTAAGTTCTCAGGAATCTTTGGGATATTTGTATCAATTTGTAGCCACTACATTCTCAATTAGTTTATTGTTATTTTTTTATATTTAAAATATTATTTAAGCTAATTTCTATTAAAAATTGTTTATGAAAGAAATAACTCATCACTTACTCTTATATGTTTGGCATGATGCGGGGAGCAATTTTTACCTTGTGCTTTGCTTACATTAGAAATCTTTGAAAGACCTGAGTATTTATACCATACCTGCTTCAGAAATTTTGGGTTTGCTCTTTATATCATTACATTTTGCTGTACATCAACTCACCCAAAATTTGTTGCCATACAACGACAACTATACTTTAGTTTATTATTCTGTGTTTTGGAAAATGGAGCTGGGCTCAGCTGGATGTTCTGATGAACTAAGCTGGATTGGTTGACCTTGGTGAGGCTCACACGTGAAGCTGCAGTTAACTATGGATCAGCTTCAAGCTGGACCTCTAATCCTCTAGCAGGCTAGCCAGCTCTTCACATGGCTATCTTTTCAATATACCAAGAGTGAGAGCAGAAGTACAGTAAGCCTCTGCAGGCTTAGATTTAGATCTGATACAAGAGTAATGCTACCACATTGCTATTGACAAAGCTGAACACAAGCCTGATTCAGATTCCAAGGCTGCAGAAATAGGTTCCAGGGAAAAACTTCAGAGAATTGCAATAATTTTTGCAATATACTGCCATCACTTTCCTCTCTTTCTTGTCTTCAGTGTACATGCTAGAGTTTTTGATCAGAGAAAAAAAACAATGGGAAGATGTTTGAGAATTTTAATATTTTATTATTTTTGAAGAAGTTTATGGAAAACAGTGAAAAGTTATGAATATCTTTCACAGTTTATGAAAACCATGGTTATTGATGAGGTTTATTCTTTATCTATTTTAAAAGGGTTTTGATTAGAATCAATCCTAGGCTTACAAAGGCCTTTAGGGCCCAGAAAGGGAGGAGCAGAGTTATCATAGCCTAGCATATTCTGATCATCTGTCACCAGATCCAAGCAGCTATCTTAGGCTGAAACAAAACCTAGGAGCAGACCATTGCTTTAGAAATGAATGTCAGACATCATACATAGGAGTTTTCTCTGTGTCTCTGTGTGTGTGTTTGGGGAAGGGACAGATTGGGCCACTGTGAACTGCTGGCTGCACATGCCTGTGGACCATTCAGCAGAAGTACCCAAACCAAGTGTAATGGCCGAGCCCTATTTCAGGTGTTCTGTGTACAAGATATGCTTGTAATATCACAGGGTATGTGACACTCTTTGAGAAGGGTTACAGTGTTTTATAGAGGATGAAGGTCCACATCCCTGAGTTTGAGTGACACCTCCTGTTAATACAATATACCCATGTTACATGGTTATTTAACATTTGCATTGTATTTCATATTTTCTATTTGTTTTATAAACCTAATGATCTATGCGGGTTCTTTATTTCCTCATCCACGTTTAATAGACTCACCTGTTAAAAGTGGTAATTCCAATGATAAAGAATCAAGGAAAGGTAAACTAAGATAGGACCAAGCACAGATAGCTAGCCAGAATGTGTCATGATGATTTTGATTGTTTTGGGACCATCAGTACCAATAGTAAGAGGGTACAGAGAGGAAAAATGAAGGACACTAGATGCTTGTTTTTTGGAAAAAAACCTCTAATTTATTAAGTTGCATAATGCAATCAAACATAATACAATTCTTTTCTTTCACTCAAGAACTTCAACAGATCCTTTATGTTTATTAGTCAATATTATATTTTGTCAAATTGTAGAAAAAATCTCTGCTATAGACTCTATTTTAGAGCTGGTTTCTGATGAAATCCATCAGAAAAGAAATATAAAGAGAATTAACAAAGTAATGAAATACAGCAATCCAATTAAAATTAACATCACTTTTCCTCATCTTGTGGGAAAATGAAACAGTCTAACAGCTTAACAGCATGAGACACCATTGAATGCTAGACATGTGGAGGAGCAGTAACATTGCTTACCCTGTACATGAGCAAGGGTACTGACAGAGTGATAATAAGAGTATTTTGCATTTAAATGGTGCTTTACCTCGGGAAAAAAATTTTTAATGATAATTATCATTCTTAGAATGCTTCTTAAACGAAGATAGGTAAGAAGAATATCATCCCTATCTAAAATGAAACTCAAACTAGGTTAAGAGAGCTAACATGCTTATCAATTTTAATTCTCTGAGGCTTTTTGTTCCTAGAGTTGGTAATAATTACTTGTTAAATATTTGTGGGAAATTGATGAGTATCTCTAAATTCCTTGATAACATATGTTTTAACTACTTTGTAAGCAGTTGAATACATGATTTTTAATTTGAATTTATACTTTTGAAATTCCAAAAAGCTTATAAAGACTACTCAAACTATTCCATGTGTGGGAGCATTTGTGAATCAATAATGGACAATATTCTTTGGCAACTTAAGACAAAGCAAACTAAAAGAAAACTCTCATAATTTTTGCTTAGATTTCTAAGGAATGTAATATGATTTCACATTGAAGAAATTTTCTCTTATTCCTTAGATAAGGATTATACATTGAAACTAGGTTTTAAGCGGTTTCTACAAAATGCTGGAACCTATGTCATTTTGCATGACTTACCCTTAGAGTGGGGAATTCAGGTTTTGATTTTGCACCATAAGTTTCTCAACATTTCTCTCAATTTTCTGCTCTGAAAAGTTCTCATATATATTCTATCTCCTTCCACAGTTATAAGACTAAAGTAACTGGAAATATTTTTAAACATTTTAATGTTACACAAGTATAAACAAAATTTAGTTACTTCATATACCATACTTTTACTTATGAAATTACTCCAAGATTTCCTCAGAACTCTCTTCGTTCATTGACTTCTCAAGATGTTTATTCTGGAGGCACCCAACCAAGAAATTCTCAGCTCTGTAGATTTTCATTCCCAAAGCCATCTTTGTAACCCTCCCATAAAACTAATGGAACAAAAATTGTTTTCATAGGTACACTTTTATTGACAGAATAAACAAATACTTCCATCGATAAAATGTAAAACCATAAAGGGAAGTGTTTCTTGACACATAGACAATACACATAAAAAGCAGGGCAAAATTAATAAGCAGTGAGATGGAAACAAATCACTGTACTAAGAGTTAGGACATCTAGAGTTTCCACTCGGTGTAATGACCTTCAGCACACACTTCACTCCTCTGGGGCTGGTTTTCCCTTTTCTAATATGAAAAGTTAACCCTGGATCTTTTTTTTTTTTTTTGCGCTATGCGGGCCTCTCACTGCTGTGGCTTCTCCCGTTGCGGAGACAGGCTCCGGACGCGCAGGCTCAGCAGCCATGGGTCACGGGCCAGCCGCTCCGCAGCATGTGGGATCTTCCCGGACTGGGGCACGAACCCGCGTCCCCTGCATCGGCAGGCAGACCCTCAACCACTGCGCCACCAGGGAAGCCCTAACCCTGGATCTTTTGAAGGTCTACTCTAACACTAAATTCTATGAAGCTTTACATCATTTTCTCACAATGCTTCATATTTTGTTGACATGTCAGCAGGGAACTTCACACTTCATTGGAAATCTATTAAAACAATTACCATGTCATTAGTGAAGACTTTTAATTATGAGCTTAGTAACATAAAGAATTCACTGTGATAGTCAAGATTAGCTCTGTTAGCATGGGCTACATTGGGATCCATTGAATGGACAGACGTCTTTCCTTTGGAGAATTAGAAGCTGTCAGTCATAAAGCAGTCAGCATTGTTGATTAAGCACGTCAGTTAAAAAGTCAGAGTCGGGCTTCCCTGGTGGTGCAGTGGTTGAGAGTCCGCCTGCCAATGCAGGGGACACGGGTTCGTGCCCCAGTCCGGGAAGATCCCACATGCTGCGGAGCGGCTGGGCCCATAGGCCATGGCCGCTGAGCCTGCGTGTCTGGTGCCTGTGCTCTGCAACGGGAGATGCCACAACGTGAGAGTCCCGCGTACCGAAAAAAAAAAAAAAGTCAGAGTCGGGGAAAGACTGATAAACGTTCAGATAATTTCATGACTAGAAAACTCAAAAAATGGATGTAACCTTGTTTCATTTGACTGATTCAACAAGAGAATAGAGGATGACAGCACTAGGAAGGGTCATTCTAAAGATGACAAGGAGAAGGAAGGAAAAGCTGTAGATGTAAATTCATAATTAAAATAAGGAGATCAAAGTTATAATTATAATTGTGCTGAACTAGAACTTGTGAAAAGCCCTGATAATAACCAGTGCATGCCTGCCCTGTTTTCATGTATTATGTGCTTTTATTAAAATAAAGATGGCCTTCCACATAGCTCAAGCCATTGATCAAATGAGAGGTATTTTTATCTTCTGCTTTTTATACCAAAGTGGAACATCCTATACAGTTCCAAATCAAAGCCAAATATATGGTCTGGAAAAATGGCTGCAAATGTTATCTCATTGATTCATGGTGGCACAAATGTGATTGTACTTTCCTCATCTCCTGCTGTGCCTCATTATTCAGACACCTTTTAGTACTCATTTCAGGAAATCCCCCTGTCATCTACAACTAGAAAATTGAGATTACCCAGGGTTGCATTCACTTTTTTCATTCTTCTCACAATTTTTCTGTTTTAATAAAAAATTTTTATTCCAAGGTAATACATAACCTCATTCAATAGGAGAGAAACATTGACTTTGTGAGATTTAAGGAAAAACATAGGGCAATAATTTAAAGTATGGACACAGGAGGTAAATTTTCTGAATCCTGGTTCCTATTTATTTGCTCTAGAAAATTTGTCACACAATGTCTATACTTTCTTAAATTTGGTTTCCTCCGGTATAAAATCGAAAGTTCTTATATAATTGGTGCTAAGACATACCTGGATTATAGTTAGTGCTCAGTAAATGCTAGGAAGATGATCCTATATCACTAACTGTAAATGCGTTTTGGACTCTAAGAAATTGTAGCTAAGGACTGGGATGACACCAGGACCTGAAGCAATTTCACTTCTCCACCTCTTTCTATCTCTTCTGTAGTATATGTGGTGCCACATTTTTTTAACCATCCTTCTTCTTCTTATCCTGGAAATATGTAATCAGCTTTGTTCCCTAAAGTCTAGCCATATGTGATAGGGAACCCCTATGGCACAAATAAAGCCCACTAGCTCTTTCCTAAAACTTCAGAGAAGACTGTATTGAAGAGTACCACTAACATAGATTGGTTCAAGATGGCGGAGTAAAAGGACATGCACTCACTCCCTGTTGTGACAGCACCGGAATCACAACTAACTGATGAACAATCATCAACAGGAAGACACTGGAACTCACCAAAAAAGATACCCCACACCCAAAGACAAAGGAGAAGCCAGAGTGAGATGGTAGGAGGGGCGTAATCACAATAAAATCAAATCCCATAACTACTGTGTGGGTGGCTCACAAACTGGAGAACACTTACACCACAGAAGTCCACCCACTGCAGTGAAGGTTCTGAGCCCCATGTCCCAACCTGGGGGTCTGGCAACAGGAGGAGGAATTCCTAGAGAATCAGACTTTGAAGGCTGGCAGGATTTGATTGCAGGACTTCAACAGGACTGGGGGAAACAGACTCTACTCTTAGAGGGCACACAAAAAGTAGTGTGTGCATTGGGACCTAGGGAAAGGACCAGTGACCCCCTAGGAGACTGAACCAGACTTACCTGCTAGCGTTGGAGAGTCTCTTGCAGAGGCAGGGGGCAGCTGTGGCTCACTGCAAGGACAAGGACACTGGCAGCAGAAGTTCTGGGAAGTACTCTTTGGCATGAGCCCTCCTGGAGTCCACCATTAGTCCCACCAAACAGCCAGTTAGGCTCCAGTGTTGGGTCACCTCAGGCCAAACAACCAAAACGGAGGGAACCCAGACCCACACATCAGCAAACTAGTGGATTAAAGTTTTACTGAGCTCTGCCCACCAGAGCAACACTCAGCTCTACCCATCACCAGTCCTTCCCATCAGGAAACTGTCACAAGCCTCTTAGATAGCCTCATCCACAAGAGGGTAGACAGCAGAAAAAAGAAGAACTACAGTCCTGGAGCCTGTGGAAGAAAAAACAACATTCACAGAAAGACAGGCAAGATGAAAAGGCAGAGGGCTATGTAACAGATGAAGGAACAAGATAAAACCCCAGAAAAATACCAAAATGAAATGGAGATACAGAACCTTCCAAAAAAAGAATTCAGAATAAAGATACTGAGGATGATCCAGGACCTCAGAAAAAGAATGGAGGCAAATATTGAGAAGATGCAAGAAATGTTTAACAAAGATGTACAAGAATTAAAGAAAAAACAAACAGAGATGAACAATACAATAAGTGAAATGAAAACTACACTAGAAGGAATCCATAGCAGAATAACTGAAGCAGAAGAATGGATAAGTGACTTGGAAGACAGAATGGTGGAATTCACTGCCACAGAACAGAATAAAGAAAAAAGAATTAAAAGAAATGAAGACAGCCTAAGAAACTTCTGGGATAACATTAAACGCACCAACATTCACATTATAGGGGTCCCAGAACGAGAAGAGAGAGAGAAAGGACCAGAGAAAATATTCGAAGAAATTATAGTTGAAAACTTCCCTAACATGGGAAAAGAAAGAGCCACCCAAGACCAGGAAGCATAGAGAGTCCCAGGCAGAATAAACCCAAGAAGAAACAAGCCGAGACACACAGTAATTGAATTGACAAAAATTAAAGACAAAGAAAAATTATTGAAAGCAACAAGGGAAAAATAACATACAAGGGAACTCCCAAAAGGTTAACAGCTGATATCTCAGCAGAAACTCTACAAGCCAGAAGGGCATGATATATTTAAAGCAATGAAAGGGAAGAACCTACAACCAAGATTACTCTACCCAGAGAGGATCTCATTCAGATTTGACAGAGAAATCAAAAGCTTTAGAGACAAGAAAAAGCTAAGAGAATTCAGCACTACCAAACCAGCTCTACAAAAAATGCTAAAAAATCTTCTCAAAGTGGGAAACACAAGAGAAGAAAAGGACTTACAAAAACAAACCCATAACAATTAAGAAAATGGTGGTAGTAATATACATATCGTTAATTACCTTAAACGTGAATGGATTAAATGCTCCAACCAAAAGACACAGACTCTCTGAAAGGATCCAAAAAACAAGGCCCATATATATGCTGTCTACAAGAGACCCACTTCATACCTAGGGACACATACAGACTGAAAGTGAGGCGATGGAGAAAGAAATTCCATGCAAATGGAAATCAAAAGGAAGTTGGAGTAGCAATACTCATATCAGGTAAAATAGACTTTAAAATAACGAATGTTATAAGGGACAAAGGAGAATGCTACATAATGATCAAGGGATCAATCCAAGATGAAGACAGAGCAATTATAAACATATATGCACCCAACATAGGAGCACCCCAATATGTAAGCCAACTGCTAACAGCTATAAAAGAGGAAATTGACAGTAACACAATAATAGTGGGAGACTTTAACACCTTACTTACCCCAATGGACAGATCATCCAAACAGAAAATTAATAAAGAAACACAAGCTTTAAATGACACAATAGACCAGATAGATTTAATTTATATTTATAAGACATTCTATCCAAAAACAGCAGATTACACGTTCTTCTCAAGTGCACACGGAACATTCTCCAGGATAGATCACATCCTGGGTGACAAATTAAGCCCACTAAATTTAAGAAAACTGAACTAATTTCAAGAAGCTTTTCTGACTACTATGCTATGAGATTAGAAATCAATTACTGGGGAAAAAAATGTAAAAAACACAAACACATTGAGGTTAAACAATACAGTGCTAAATAACCAAGAGATCACTGAAGAAATAAAAAAGGAAATCAAAATATACCTAGAGAAAAATGGCAAGGAAAATACGATGATCCAAAACCTATGGGATGCAGCAAAAGCAGATCTAAGAGGCAAATTTATAGCAGTACAAGCCTACCTCAAGAAACAAGAAAAATCTCAAATAAACAATCTAACATTTCACCTAAAGAAACTAGAGAAAGAAGAAGCAACAAAACCCAAAATTAGTAGAAGGAAAGAAGTCATAAAGATCACAGCAGAGGGCTTCCCTGGTGACGCAGTGGTTGAGAGTCCACCTGCCGATGCAGGGGACACGGGTTCGTGCCCCGGTCCGGGAGGATCCCACATGCTGCGGACCAGCTAGGCCTGTGAGCCATGGCCACTGGGCCTGCACGTCCGGAGCCTGTGCTCCACAATGGGAGAGGCCATGACAGTGAGAGGCCCGCGTACAGCAAAAAAAAAAAAAAAAAAAAAGATCACAGCAGAAATAAATGAAATAGAAAAAAGAAAACAATAGCAGAGATCAATAAAACTAAAAGCTGGTTCTTTGAGAAGATAAAAAAAATTGATACCATTAGCCAGACTCATCAAGAAAAAGAAGAGGACTCAAATCAATAAAATTATAAATGAAAAAGGAGAAGTTACAACAGACACTGCAGAAATAGAAAGCATCCTAAGAGACTACTACAAGCAACTCTATGCCAATAAAATGGAAAACCTGGAAGAAATGGACAAATCCTTAGAAATGTAAAACCTTCCAAGACTGAACCAGGAAGAAATAGAAAGTATGAACAGACCAATCACAAGCACTGAAATTGAAACTGTGATTGAAAATATTCCAACAAACAAAAGTCCAGTACCAGATGGCTTCACAGGTGAATTCTATCAAACATTTAGAGAAGAGGTAACACCCATGCTTCTCAAAATATTCCAAAAAATTGCAGAGAAAGTAACACTCCCAAACTCAAGCTATGAGGCAACCATCACTCTGATACCAAACCAGACAAAGACACTACAACAAAAGAAAATTACAGACCAATATCACTGATGAATATAGATGCAACAATCCTTAAGAAAATACTAGCAAACAGAATCCAACAACACATTAAAAGGATCATACAACATGATCAAGTGGGATTTATCCCAGGGATGCAAGGATTCTTCAATATATGCAAATCAATCAATGTGATACACCATATTAACAAACTGAAGAAGAAAAACCAAATGATCATCTCAATAGATGCAGAAAAACCTTTTGACAAAATTCAACACCCACTTATGATAAAAACTCTACAGAAAGTGGGCATAGAGGGAACCTACCTCAACATAATAAAGGCCATATACAATAAACCCACAGCAAACATCATTCTCAATGGTGAAAATCTGAAAGCATTTCCTCTAAGATGAGGAACATGACAAGGATGTCCACTCTCGTCACTATTATTCAACATAGTTTTGGAAGTCCTAGCCACGGCAACCAGAGAAGAAGAACAAACAAAAGCAATACAAACTGGAAAAGAAGTAAAACTGTCACTGTTTGCAGATGACATGCTACTATACGTAGAGAATCCTAAAGATGCCACGAGAAAGCTACTAGAGCTAATCAATGAATTTGGTAAAGTATTGAGACACAAAATTAATGCACAGAAATCTCCTGTATTGCTATACACTAATGATGAAAAATCTGAAAGAGAAATTAAGGAAACACTCCCATTTACCAATGCAAAAAAAAGAACGAAATACCTAGGAATAAACCTACCTAGGGAGACAAAAGACCTGTATGCAGAAAACTATAAGACACTGATGAGAGAAATTAAAGTTGATACAGACAGATGGAGAGATAAAGCATGTTCTTGGATTGGAAGAATCAATATTGTGAAAATGACTATACTACCTAAAGCAATCTACAGATTCAATGCAATCCCTATCAAATTACCAATGGCAATTTTTACAAAACTAAAACAAAATATCTTAACATTTGTATGGAGACACGAAAGACCCCAAATAGCCAAAGCAGTCTTGAGTGAAAAAAACAGAGCTGGAGGAATCAGACTCCCTGACTTCAGACTATACTACAAAGCTACAGTAATTAAGACAATGTGGTACTGGCACAAAAACAGAAATATAGATCAATGGAACAGGACAGAAAGCCCAGTGATAAACCCACCCACCTAAGGTCAACTAATCTATGACAAAAGAGACAAGAATATGCAACGGAGAAAAGACAGTCTCTTCAATAAGTGGTGCTGGGAAAACTGGACAGCTACATGCCAAAGAATGAAATTAGAACACTCCCTAACACCATGCAAAAAAATAAATTCAAAATGGATTAGAGAGCTAAATGTAAAGCTGGACAGTATAAAAATCCTAGAGGGAAACATAGGAAGAACAGTCTTTCACATAAATCACAGTAAGATCTTTTCTGATCCACCTCATAGAGTAATGGAAACAAAAACAAAAATAAACAAATGAGACCTAATGAAACTTAAAA
This sequence comes from Neophocaena asiaeorientalis asiaeorientalis, assembly GCF_003031525.2. Lineage (NCBI taxonomy): Eukaryota > Metazoa > Chordata > Mammalia > Artiodactyla > Phocoenidae > Neophocaena > Neophocaena asiaeorientalis. The sequence goes on from NW_020175529.1 coordinate 35,771, forward strand.
GCTTTTGCACAGCAAAGGAAACTACAAACAAGATGAAAAGACCACCCTGAGAATTGTAGAAGACATTTTCAAATGAATCAATGGACAAATGATTAATCTCCAAAATATATAAACAGCTCATGCAGCTCAATATTAAATTTAAAAAAAAAAATCAAAAAATGGGCAGAAGAGCTAAATAGACATTTCTCGAAAGAAGACATACAGTTGGCCAAGAAGCACATGAAAAGCTGCTCAACATCACTAATTATTAGAGAAATGTAAATCAAACTACAATGGGATATCACCTCACACCAGTTAAAATGGGCATCATCAGAAAATCTACAAACAACAAATTCTGGAGAGGGTTTGGAGAAAAGGGAACTCTCTTGCACTGTTGGTGGGAATGGAATATCTCTAAAAAACTACAAATAGAATTACCATGACCCAGCAATCCCACTACTGGGCATATACCCAGAGAAAACAAAAATTCCAAGAGACACATGCACCCCAGTGTTCATTGAAGCACTACTTACAATACCCAGGTCATGGAAGCAACCTAAATGCCCATCGACAGATGAATGTATAAAGAAGATGTGGTATATATATATACAATGGAATATTACTCTGCCATATAAAGGAATGAAGTTGGGTCATTTGTAGAGATGTGTATGGATCTAGAGACTGTCATACCGAGTGAAGTAAGTCAGAAACAGAAAAACAAACATATATTAACGCATATAGGTGGAACCTAGAAAAATTGTACAGATGAACCGGTTTGCATGGCAGAAATAGAGACACAGATGTAGAGAACAAGCATATGGACACCAAGGGTGGAAAGTGGTGGGGTCAGGTGTGGTGTGATGAATTGGGAGGTTGAGATTGACATATATACACTAATATGTATAAAATGGGTAACTAATAAGAGCCTGCTGTATAAAAAAATAAGTTAAATAAAATTCAAAAATTAGAAAAGAAACAGTGTACCACTTAACAGAAGGAGTGTGTAGAAGTAAAACTTCATAACTATACTCAATAATCTCTGCTGGCTTATTTCACAATATTTCTATCTGTTCTCAACTTCTCCCTTCTAAGTACCTCTGTCAATTATGTCCTCCAAACTAATGTCAGAGTAATGGTTTTAAAAAACAAATAAAATCAAATTATTTCACTTTAAATCATTCAGTTGTTCCAATCACTTACTGAAAAATATACAGTGCTCAATCTTGCCTTTAAAAGCTCTTAGGTAATCTAAGTCCAAAGTATCTTTCTTATGTCATCTCCAACCCTTGCCATTACTGAACTCCATAAAACTCAAGTACTTGTAGATCATTGAATTAGTTTCATCCTCTGAGCTTTTGTACATCTGAGCTTAGTCTCTCATAAATCCATGTCTTCATGTTCACCTAGTGAGACCCTATTCATTTCGTTTCATGTTTTGAGACATAATAAGTCACTTTGAGATATAATGGTCAGAGAGTTACCCCAAATGAAGGTAGGATTTGAGGTGCATTGTATAGAATACATAAAATTAGGATTTTAAAAAACCAGCTAACTGTTTTTGGGGACTTCTCTGGTGGTACAGTGGTCAAGAATATGTCTGCCAATGCAGGGCACATGGGTTCGAGCCCTGGTCTGGGAAGATCCCACATGCTGCGGAGCAACTAAGCCCATGTGCCACAACTACTGAGCCTGTGCTCCAGAGCCTGTGAGCCACAGCTACTCAGCCCGTGTGCCACAAATACTGAAGCCCGCGTGCCTGGAGCCTGTGCTCCACAACAAGAGAAGCCACCACAATGAGAAGACTGCACACTGCAAAAAACAGTAGCCCCAACTTGCCACAACTAGAGAAAGCCTGTATGCAGCAATGAAGACCCAACACAGCAAAAAAAAACTAAATAACTAAATTTCTATTAAAAAAAAAACTAAGCATTTTTTAATATTTTATATATTTTATGAGTTAATACATTTTTTACTTTATTTTATATTTATAAAACATCTTTGCTTTCAGGAAATATTTTTACTAGTAGGTAGTTATTTTTACTAAGAAAAGAAAGCACAAATCATTTTCATTCTTTTTAAATCATAGTTTAACATTTTATGATATAGCATTTGTGATATAGCACTAAAAACATAACATTCAATACCTTTCCCAGCTGAACAAGACTCCTCACAAGTAAACTAATACAATGTTTGACACAAGTTGACTTTTGGGGGAAAAATAACAAGTAAAGGGACTTAAATTCTTAACCAGCTTGATATGAGCAAAATAAAGATAAAATACAGAACAAAATAAAATAAAATAGATTTTCCGAAATTATGAGATATCACATTTTATTCTTTCAAATAAGAACAAAAGAAAATTCACACATAATATATAGAATAATTAAAACCATAAACAATTTCATTGAAAACCTTTACTACTGAGTTAAATCACTTTCAAACTTACAACTAACAAATATGATCTTTCACCATATGTTTATATTTCTGAATAAATTGTTTAAGGGAATTCTATTAAAATATATCTTAATATATCTCTGAAACTGAGTTATTTAGCCAGTATGTGTATTTATTTCATTTTGAATTTGGACTAAGTTTATGTATGTTATTTTTTTTAAAGGAATTGCTTTATTTTCATTTTTTATTTATTTGTTATTTATTTTTGGCTGTGTTGGGTCTTCATTTCTGTGCGAGGGCTTTCTCTAGTTGCGGCAAGCAGGGGCCACTCTTCATCATGGTGCGCTGGCCTCTCACCATCGCGGCCTCTCTTGTTGCGGAGCACAGGCTCCAGACGCGCAGGCTCAGTAGTTGTGGCTCACAGGCCTAGTTGGTCCGCGGCATGTGGGATCTTCCCAGACCAGGGCTCGAACCCGTGTTCCCTGCATTGGCAGACAGATTTTCAACCACTGCACCACTAGGGAAGCCCTATGCTGCTTTTTAAATTAGCATAATTTTCTTACTCTAAATATTTTCAGCAGTCAACATTCTTGGGTTTTTTAATTATCTTTATCAAGAAGTTAGATTTCTTCTTAGGTAAGACAGTAAGCACTCAATTTTAGAAAGCATTATAGGCTGTGTATGTTTTTGTCCTTGCACTCATATTTACATTGTTATTTGGAATTGAATTTTGAATTTGCATGTGAAAAAGATTGTGTTCAAAGTACTTTTAGTATATGAGAAATTACCTACAAATTGTGTGTAAGCTTTGGAAATACCACTACATTTGAATCAGTTCCTATATAATTAATATCGATTATTTTTAAATATTGTGGGCATTTTTAAGTCATTTGATGGGCTTTGAAAAAATAATGTTAAGAGTGGAAATTATTGGAAAACCATATTCTATCAAGTTTTTCTGCCCAGAAAGCAGTAGCATCTAGCCTACCCAATAGTCTCCAATTTTATTGGGATGTAGTTGCTAGGTTGTGATTTAAGTGTTACCTCAAAATTGTAAACAGCCAAATTTTTTTTAATTTGGAAGATTATGACTTGCCGTTTCCATATTTAAATCAAAATTGACAGTCTTCTTTTCCGTGCTCACATTTATTTCCTTTTTGTATTAGATGTCTAAGTTACCATTTCTCTCATCAGATTAATTCTATTGTGTAGAGCCCCTGAAACAATTCCACAAAAACTAGATA
>NW_020175529.1:39456-62638 GCF_003031525.2 Neophocaena asiaeorientalis asiaeorientalis
TTATTTTAAGTTATCTGGAATAATGATTAGTCTTTAACGTGATATAAAATTCTTCCTTGAAGTGTTTACTTTTGACCTTTAATTTCTGGAACTGATAATTCTTCTCTTGCTGCGTCTCTCAGTAATAACCACACACTGTACTTTGAAGGGGGCTGGAGGAAAATGATTGGCCAGAATAAGAGTAGGGTTCTGTGGTCTACAAGATTGGAACAAGAAGTTTTTAAGCCAGGCAGCCTGAGGTATCAGAATAGAAAGACTTAGCAAAAATGGAGTCAAAACTTTAAGAAGATAGAGAAGATTGAAAAATATCAAAGATGTTCCCGGATTTGTCCTATGCAATATTATGGAAATGTTAATAAAATCAGCCAAGGAAAATGGTGGCTAGGTATAGGCAAAGAGAAGATTTTGAGCAAATTTTGGATGCTTATTTAGTGAGATAGTTTTTGTGGATGAACTAGATATGTAACAAGTGACATATCTATTGAAAGGTATAGCTGTTGAGTGTGGCTGTATTTAACCAACAGAACCTCACTTGTACAGTAGCCTCAATGTTTTTTCCATTTTCAAGATTTAAATGGCACTGGCTAGTGTGGATAAAGATAAACAGTTATGTCTATTGCATAATATAGAGAGAGTAAAGGACAATATATTACTAGTAACATTGATTCTGAGAGCAGACAACTATGTCTGAATTCTGTCTTGGTCACACACTCATTTAACAGATGTGGAAGAAAGAGAGAAAAGTGTGTGTCCAGTGTCTTAGCTAGAAAAATTGGTATTAACAGATGCTTTTAGACTATACTTAAGACAACAGTAGTTTAATCAGATTTTGATCATTTGTTGTGAAATTAGCAACCATAAGAAACTCAAATTTCAATGTAAAATGATTTACTATGTCTGAATATAAAATAGATTTTTACAAATATATCCGTTGTAAAATTTGGCACACATTAAAGATGGAAGAAGAAAACATAAAATATCCAACACAATTTTTGTCACTAAATTTTATTTCCTCCACAGATTAATTGAACTTTCAAAACAGGAAGTTTGTTGGTTAATTGTAGTATGTATATTAATATATTTCAATGTATTTTAATAGTAAAGTGATATGCCATCCTTATGGTTGAGGCACTAATGTTATAACCAACATGGGAAAGTTATTAACTTAGGACTTGCTTGCACATGGACTGATGTCAGCATAATTCAACTCCTGCTGAATGCATAAGGGAAAATACTCATTACAACTCTCTCTCTCTCTTTCCCTCTCTCTCTCATACATTGAGCATGAGAGTAGTGGGGATATAAAAATATTTATACATGCAGAAAAGTGTTCATAATTTTATATGAAAGTCATTAAATAGCATAATTTTCTTTAGGACAAAGTTATATTACAGAGATTAAGAAATTTTATTATTGATTATATTTACCAATGGATTATAGATAATCTTTGGAAACAGGTGGTAATCATTTTAATTATGTTAATTATTAACTTGACTATGTACCATTAAAATTGCATCTATACATTCCTTTTTCTCCTACCTGAACTATTCTGCATCTTTGATCAGATTGATATAAAAATGCCCAAAATGAATTAGTGCATTAGTTTTTTGTATTCTAATTTTTGTTTCCTTTCCTCACCCTTCTCTTCCTCCTCCACTTCTTCTACTTTTTACTTCTCCTCCTTCTTCTATTAATCGATGGTTTTCTGGCATATCCGGATATCTCAAAGTTCTATTTAACTTTTCTAAGGCAAAGTAAATTCACCAAACTAGAGAAAAATAATTTATATAACCTGGTGCTCTAATCATGATAGGAGCTCTTTTTTCCTTACATGTGATCTGATGTGTACTTGTCATTGTTTTGCTTTGCTTGTTTTCAACCTACCATATAACCCTAGTGCTCCCATCATAGGATGTTCTGTGGTTTTGTGATCCCAATAACTATATGAAAATTCTGCACATTTCAGGTTTGTGTCAACATGATTTATAGGTAGAATGCCACTTTTGTTCCAACTTTTAGCATTCTAGCTAAAACATATTTAAAACTTCATAAAGCAGCTTTAAAAAGCATAAAAATGCACAGGTTAAGTAAATCTATTAAGAACACAAGAAAGAATTAATACTTGTATCAGGATGACTTACCATGCATCATTCTTTTCAACATTTATAATTCAATAATCTGAGTTAGGATGAAGACATAACTATCACTATGTCATTATTATAGAATTTGTTACTTTGACCTTGTAAAATTGTTTATGTGTGTACATTTTCATCTTTCCTATCTCTTTTATTAAATTTATGAGATCCTTTAGAATAGAAAGTAGCATCTTTATTTTTGTGTTTAATGAATACTGGCTTCATATGTGGTGGTTTATAGCATGAACTTTGGCATCAGTTTCACTTGAGCTGAAAATTAAAATATAAATAAGTTTCATCATGGAGTGATATTGACTATAGTAAAAAGTGTTTGTAGTTACATAGGCATTGGCACAATTGCAAAGTGGTTCATTTATTAGAAGTTCGATTTGGGGTATAATGGACTTAACGTCTTTGGGTTTCAGATTCCTTACCAAATAATTAGGTTAATTTTACCTATAGAGCATGGATGGATAAGAATAAAATAAGACAAGTAAAGTAACTGGAATTTTGCCTGGTACATGGTAGGTACATTATAAGCCTTTGGCTGCCTCTATTACTTTTGAAGCCAAACCATTTTCTATGAGTTTTTAAAGAGTATTGTTTCAGAACTTGACACATCAGATGAGAAAAATGTAAGTAAATAATGCTGTTTAAAGAAAAAATAAAGACTGAAGAATAAGCTATTTTTCTTCTTAATACATTTGGCCACAAATAAGGTGCTGCTTATAATAGTACATCACATGACTGAGAGTGTCACATATGTGCTACACTTATTTTAACAAATGCTTTGACAAAATAGACATCTCAGTGAACTGTGTTCTCTTATCTTTTGGTGACATAGTTTAATAATTTGTAAAATGAGGTCAGTAATAACACAAACATAAGATAGCTGGAGATGTGAAAGAGATATTGGAGACAAAGATTTAGAAAAGGATTTTATTTAGAGTAGAAATAAGAATAAATATTAGCTCATGTAGTCCAATATTATTAATCCTTGCCATCAAACTCTTTTTTCATTCCTTATTCTAATGTATAATAAAGCCTTAAAATAAGGTTTTCAAAGAGTGTTTGTAACCCTAGGAGAAAACTATAAATGATACTCATCTCATTTCTTCAGGGAGTTTATGGGGAAAGGAAACTAACAAATAACAATGCTCCCTTAATCTTATAGGTGTGAAAGATACTCATTTAATCAGCAATTGCAGTTACATAAAAATGTCCGGTCATTTGTCAACCAAAACTAGTGACACCAGACTAAAGAGTTGCCAAAATTTTAACCTAGTAGCAAAACCCAAACTTAACTAAACATGTTGTTGTCCTAATAAAATTTCTATATTTGGGACCTATGATACAATTTACCAGAATTTCTAATACACAATCCATGTTTTAAAGTTAGGTAAAAATAGTAATAATTTATACAGAAAATGATTGAGGCCTACAATATAGGAGACTTGAGGCTGCATCTCTATTCTGCCAGGATTGGGAAATAATTTATAGTGTTCTCATCCATGAAAAAGTTATTAAATAATCTTGTACCAAAAAATGTTAGGAATAACTTTTGTACAATATTTTCAGGTTTACATTGGATATTTTAATTGTAAAGTATACATAACAATATAAAATTAAAATGAAGGAAAAGTTAAATGGCACAAAAAACAAAATGTAATCTAATTCAGACCTTACATGATTAATTTCATATTTGATATACTTATATGATATTATGTAGTAAAAATGACCATTTTATTACATGCACTGACTGTAGTTTGCCCTTTGACCTATAAATGCATTGTTCATTCCGGTAGAATTTAATGTACTTATTTGAATTTACTTGAGCTTTTAATACGAGTGTTGAGTAATCAGCTGGAGTAGCACATGTGCTGAATGTTTTATTTGCGGGTAAGCATTTTCAAAGCTTGCTTGAATTTACCTCATACCCTCAATTCCAGGTTGAATGTTATTCTACCTAATTTTCAACACTATCACTTTTAAAGTGGGAGAAATTATATCCTATTTCTTAAACATGATTAAATAATCTTTTGATAATTAAAAATCATATCTTGATATATTAATATGATAATTCACAATTTAAATTATTGCATATCATTCCAGAAAATTTGTAATATGTTTATTTCCTTGTATAAAAACTACTTCAAAATACATAGATATGCACATAGGTTTACAGTATACTTAGAGCCAAAGAAATTGGTTAACTGTAGAAAAAAATGCTTCAGGAAGTTTAATTATAAGACTTTCCATTGAAAACTGAGGACAGCATAGATTTTGTTCTTGCACATGCAACATTTTTGTGTTTATATCATTTGAACTGTATGTATTTCACTGGTTCTTTCTCTCTAAAATTATAAGCTAATATGTCCAAAACATAATCTACTTTTTAAAATCTGATTTTTAATTTATTTAAATTTTTTAAACACCATTATTGGAGTATAATTGCTTTACAATGGTGTGTTAGTTTCTGCTTTATAACAAAGTGAATCAGTTATACATATACATATATCCCCATATCTCTTCACTCTTGCATCTCCCTGCCTCCCACACTCCTTATCAGACCCCTCTAGGTGGTCACAAAGCACTGAGCTGATCTCCCTGTGCTATGCGGTGCTTATCACCAGCTTTCTGTTTTACATTTGGTAGTGTATATATGTACATGCTACTCTCTCACTTTGTCCCAGCTTACCCTTCCCACTCCCCATGTCCTCAAGTCCATTCTCTAGTAGGTCTGCATTTTTATTCTTGTCCTGCCCCTAGGTTCTTCATGACCATTTGTTTTTCTTTTTTTTTAAGATACCATATATATGTGTTAGCATAAGGTATTTGCTTTACTCTTTCTGACGTACTTCACTCTGTATGACAGTCTCTAGGTCCATTCACCTCACTAAAAATAACTCAATTTCGTTTCTTTTCATTGCTGAGTAATATTCCATTGTATATATGTGTCACATCTTCTTTATCCATTCATCTGTCAATGGACATTTAGGTTGTTTCCATGTCCTGGTTGCAATGAACAATATGGTACATGACTCTTTTTGAATTATGGTTTTCTCAGGGTATATGTCCAGTAGTGGGATTGCTGGGTCTTATGGCAGGTCTATTTTTAGTTTTCAAAGGAATTTCATACTATTCTCTATAGTGGTTGTATCAATTTACATTCCCACCAACAGTGCAAGAGGGTTCCCTTTCCTCCACACTCTCTCCAGCATTGTTTGTAGATTTTTTGATGATGGTCATTCTGACTGGTGTGATGTGATATCTCATTGTAGTTTTGATTTGAATTTCTCTAATGATTAATGATGTTGAGCTTTCTTTCATGTGTTTGTTAGCAACCTGTATATCTTTTTGGAGAAATATCTATTTAAGTTTTCTGCCCATTTTTGGATTGGGTTGATTGTCTTTTTGATATTGAGTTGCATAAGCTGATTGTAAATTTTAGAGAATAATCCTTTGTCAGTTGCTTCATTTGCAAATATTTTCTCCCATTCTGAGGGGTGTCTTTTCATCTTGTTTATGATTCCCTTTGCTGTACAAAAGCTTTTAAGTTTCATTAGGTCCCATTTGTTTATTTTTGTTTTCTTTCTATTTCTCTAAGAGGTGGGTCACAAAGGATCTTGCTGTGATTTATGTCATAGAGTGTTCTGCCTATGTTTTCCTCTAAGAGTTTTATAATGTCTGACCTTACATTTAGGTCTTTAAACAATTCTGAGTTTATTTTTGTGTATGGTGTCAAGTCATGTTCTAATTTCATTCTTTTACATGTAGCTATCCAGTTATTTCCCTTTTAATAAGACAGCTTCTTATTAAAGAAGCTGTCTTTACTCCATTGTATATTCTTGCCTCCTTTATCAAAAATAAGGGGACCATATGCATGTGGGTTTTTCTCTGGGCTTTCTATCCTGTTCCATTGATCTATATTTCTGTCTTCATGCCAGTACCATACTGTCTTTTTTACTGTAGCTTTGTAGTATAGTCTGAAGTAGGGAAGCCTGATTCCACCAGCTCCGTTTTTCTTTCTTAAGATTGCTTTGGCCATTCGGGGTCTTTTGTGTTTCCACACAAACGGTGCAATTTTTTGTTCTAGTTCTGTGAAAATGCCAGTGGTAATTTGATAAGGATTGCATTGAATCTGTAGATTGTTTTGGGTAGGAGAGTAATTTTCACAATGTTGATTCTTCCAATCCAAGAACATGATATATCTCTCTGTATCATCTTTAATTTCATTCATCAGTGTCTTATAGTTTTCTGCATGCAGGTCTTTTGTCTTCTTAGGTAGGTTTATTCTTTTTGTTGCAGTGGTAAATGGAAGTGTTTCCTTAGTTTCACTTTCAGATTTTTTCATCATTTGTGTATAGGAATGCAAGAGATTTCTGTGCATTAATTTTGTATCCTGTTACTTTACCAACTTCATTGATTAGCTCTAGTAGTCTTCTGGAAGCATCTTTAGGATTCTCTATGTATAGTATTATGTCATCTGAAAACAGTGACAGTTTTACTTCTTTTCTGACTTGGACTACTTTTATTTATTTTTCTACTCATTGCTGTGTCTAAAACTTCCAAAACTATGTTGAATAATAGTGGTGAGAGTGGGCAACCTTGTCTTGTTCCTGATCTTAGTGGAAATGGTTTTAATTTTTCACTATTGAGAATGATGTTGGCTGTGGGTTTGTCGTATATGGCCTTTATTATGTTGAGGTAAATTCCTTCTATGCCTACATTCTGGAGGGTTTTTATCATAAATGGGTGTTGAATTTTGTAGAAAGCTTTTTCGGCATCTATTGAGATGATCATATGGTTTTTCTCCTTCAATTAGTTAATACGGTGTATCACATTGATTGATTTGTGTATATTGAAGAATCCTTGCATTTCTTGGGTAAAACCCACTTGATCATGGGGTATGATCATTTTAATGTGCTGTTGGATTCTGTTTGCTAGCATTTTGTTGAGTATTTTTGCATCTATGTTCATCAGTGATATTGACCTGTTGTTTTCTTTCTTTTTGACATTTGTCTGGTTTTGGTATCAGGGTGATGGTGGCCTCGTAGAATGAGTTTGGTGGGGGGGTTCCTCCCTCTGCTATATTTTGGAAGAGTTTGAGAAGAGTAGGTGTTAACTTTTCTCTAAATGATTGATAGAATTCGTCTTTTAGCCATCTGGCCCCGGGCTTTTTTGTGTTGGAAGGTTTCTAATGACAGTTTCAATTTCAGTGCTTGTGATTGATCTTTTTATATTTTCTATTTCTTCCTGGTTCAGTCTTGGAAGGTTGTGCTTTCCTAAGAATTTGTCCATTTCTTCCAGGTTGTCCAATTTAGTGGCATATAATTGCTTGTAGTAATCTCTCATGATTCTTTGTATTTCTGCATTGTCAGTTGTTACTTTTCCTTTTTCATTTCTAATATTATTGATTTTCATCCTCTCCCTTTTTTTTTTTTTTTTTTTTTTGTCTGGTTTTTGGTTTTTAATTTTTTTTATTTTTTTCCCCTCCCTTTTTTTTTTTTTTTTTTTTTTGCTGAGTCTGGTTAATGGTTTATAAATTTTGTTATCTTCTCAAAGAACCAGCCTTCACTTTTATTGACCTTTGCTATTGTTTCCTTCATTTCTTTTTCATTTATTTCTGATCTGATCTTTATGATTTCTTTCCTTCTGCTAACTTTGGTGTTTTTTTGTTCTTCATTCTCTAATTACTGTAGGTGTAAAGTTAGGTTGTTTATTTGAGATATTTCATGTTTCTTAATGTAAGATTGTATTGTTATAAGCTTCCCTTTTAGAACTGTTTTTGTTGCATCCCAGTTTTTGGGTTGTTGTATTTTCATTGTCATTTGTTTCTACGTATTTTTGGTTTCCTCTTTGATTTCTTCACTGATCTCTTGGTTATTAAGTAGTGTATTGTTTAGCCTCCATGTGTTTGTAGTTTTTACAGATGTTTTCCCTCTAATTGATATCTAGTCTCATAGCATTGTGGTTGGAAAAGATACTTGATAGGATTTCAATTTTCTTAAGTTTACCAAGGCTTGATTTGTGATCCAAGATATGATCTATCCTGGAGAATGTTCCATTGGCACTTGAGAAGAAAGTGTTTTCTGTTGTTTTTGGATGGAATGTCCTGTAATTATCAATTAAGTCCATCTTGTTTAATGTATCATTTAAAGCTTGTGTTTCCTTATTTATTTTCATTTTGGATGATCTGTCCCTTTGGTGAAAGTGGGGTGTTAATGTTCCCTGTTATGAATGTGTTATTGTCAATTTCCCCTTTTATGGATGTTAGCATTTTCCTTATGTATTGAGGTGCTCCTATGTTGGGGCATAAGTATTTACAATTGTTATATCTTCTTGGATTGATCCCTTGATCATTATGTAGTGTCCTTCTTTGTCTCTTGTAATAGTCTTTGTTTTAAAGTTTATTTTGTCTGATATGAGAATTGCTACTCCAGCTTTCTTTTGCTTTCCCTTTGCATAGAATATCTTTTTCTATCCCCTCACTTTCAGTCTCTGTATGCCTAGGTCTGAAGGGGGTCTCTTGTAGATAGCATATATAAAGGTTTTGTTTTGTATCCATTCAGACAGTCTATGTCTTTTGGTTGCAGGATTTAATCTATTTACACTTAAAGTAATTATAGATATGTATGTTCCTATTACCATTTTCTTAATTGTTTTGGGTTTGTTATTGTAGGTCTTTTCCTTCTCTTGTGTTTCCTGCCTAGAGAAGTTCCTTTAGCATTTTTTGTAAAGCTGGTTTGGTGGTGTTGAATTCTCTTAGCTTTTGCTTGCCTGTAAAGATTTTAATTTCTCCATCGAATCTGAATCAGATCCCTGCTGGGTAGAGTAATCTTGGTTGTAGATTTTTCCCTTTCATCACTTTAAGTATGTCCTTTCTGGCTTGCAGAGTTTCTTCTGAAAGATCAGTTGTTAACCTTATGGGTGTTCCCTTGTATGTTACTTGTTGTTTTTCCCTTGCTGCTTTTAATATTTTTTCTTTGTATTTAATTTTTGATAGTTTAATTTATGTCTTGGCATGTTTCTCCTTGGATTTTTCCTGGATTGGACTCTCTGCACTTCCTGGACTTAACTACTTCCTGTCCCATATTAGGGAAGTTTTCAACTATAATCTCTTCAAATATTTTCTCAGTCCCTTTCTTTTTCTCTCCTTCTTCTGTGACCCCTATAACTCGAATGTTGGTGCATTTAATGTTGTCCCAGAGGTCTCTGAGACAGTCCTCAATTCTCTTTATTCTTTTTCTTTATTCTGCTCTGCAGTAGTTATTTCCACTATTTTATCTTCCAGGTCACTTATCTGTTCTTCTGCCTCAGTTATTCTGCTATTGATTCCTTCTAGAGAATTTTTAAGTTCATTTATTGTGTTGTTCATCATTGTTTGCTCTTTAGTTTTTCTAGGTCCTTGTTAATCATTTCTTGTATTTTCTCAATCTTATTTCAAAGACTGTGGACCATCTTTACTATCCTTATTTTGAATTCTTTTTCAGGTAGACTGCCTATTTCCTCTTAATTCATTTGGTCTGGTGGGTTTTTACCTTGCTGCTTCATCTGCTGTTTGTTTTCTCTGTCTTCTCATTTTGCTTAACTTAGTTTGGGGTCTCCTTTTCGTGGGCTGCATCTTCATAGTTCCCATTGCTTTTGGTGTCTGCCCCCAGTCGCTAAGGTTGGTTCAGTGGGTTGTGTCGGCTTCCTGGTGGAGGGGACTAGTGCCTGTGTTCTGGTCGATGAGGCTGGATCTTGTGTTTCTGGTGGGCAGGTCCACTTCCGGTGGTGTGTTTTGGGGTGTCTGTGACCTTATTATAATTTTAGGCAGCCTCTCTGCTAATGGGTGGGGTTGTGTTCCTAACTTGCTAGTTGTTTGGTTTGGGTGTCAAGCATTGTAGCTTACTTGTGTTGAGTGGAGCTGGGTCTTGGAGCTGCGATGGAGATCTCTGTGAGTTTTTCGCCATTTGATATTACGTGCAGCTGATAGGTCTCTGGTGGACCAATATCCTGAACTCAGCTCTCCCACCTGAGAGGCACAGGCCTGATGCCTGCCCAGAGCACCAAGACCCTGTCATCCACATGGGTCAGAATAAAAGGGAGAAAAAGGAAAGAAAGAAAGAAAAATAAAATAAAATAAAGTTATTAAAATAAAAAAAGAAAAATAATTATTAAAAATAAAAAATAATATAAAAAGAAGGAAAGAAAGGAGCAGCCAATCCAAAAAAACAAATCACAAATGAAAAAATGTGCTAAAAACTATACTAAAAACAAATTAACAAAAACAAAACAGACAGACAGAACCCTAGGACAAATGGTAAACACAAAGCTATACAGAAAAAATCACACACAGAAGTCTACACATATCCACTCACGAGATTAAAAAAGAAAAAAAAAAAAATATCGTTGCTCCCAAAGCCAACTGCCTTAATTTGGGATGATTCGTTGTCTATTCATGTATTCCACAGATGCAGGGTACATCAAGTTGATTGTGGAGATTTAATTGCTGCTCCTGAGGCTGCTGGAAGAGATTTTCCTTTCTCTTCTTTGTTTGCTCCGCTCCAGGGGTTGCTTTGGATTTGGCCCCGCCTCTGCATGTAGGTCACCTGAGGGCATCTGTTCCCACTTAGGCAGGACGGGGTTAAAGGAGGAGCTGATTCGTGGGCTCTGGCTCACTCAGGCTGGGGGGAGGGAGGGGTATGGATGCGGGATGATCCTGCGGCAGCAGAGGCCGGTGTGACAGTTGCAACAGCCTGAGGCACACCGTGTGTTCTCCTGGGGAAGTTGTCCCTGGATCACGGGACCCTGGCAGTGGCGGGCTGCTCAGGCTCCTGGGAGGGGAGGTGTGGATAGACCTGTGCTTGCACACAGGCTTCTTGGTGGCGGCAGCAGCAGCCTTAGCATCTCATGTCCGTCTCTGGGGTCCACGCTGATAGCTTCAGCTCGCCCCTGTCTCTGGAGCTCATTTAGTCTGCGCTCTTAATTCCCTCTCCTCGTGCACTGCAAAACAAAGAGGCAAGAAAGTCTCTTGCCTCTTCGGCAGCTCCAGACTTTATCCTGGACTCCCTCCCAGCTAGCTGTGGCGCACTAGCCCCTTCAGGCTGTGTTCACTAGGCCAACCCCAGTCCTCTCCCTGGGATCCGCCCGAAGCCCAAGCCTCAGCTCCCAGCCCCTGGCTGCCCCAGTGGGTGAGCAGACAAGCCTCTGGGGCTGGTGAATGCTGGTCGGCACCAATCCTCCGTGTGGGAATCTCTCCGCTCTGCCCTCTACACCCCCGTGGCTGCGCTCTCCTCCGCAGCTCCGAAGCTTTCCCCCTCCACCACCTGCAGTCTCTGCCCGCGAAGGGGCTTCCTACTGTGTGGAAACCTTTCCTCCTTCACAGCTCCCTCCCACTGGGGCAGGTCCTGTCCCTATTGTTTTGTCTCTGTTTTTTCTTTTTTTCTTTTGCCCTACCCAAGTACATGGGGTGTTTCTTGCCTTTTGGGAAGTCTGAAGTCTTCTGCCAGTGTTCTGTAGGTGTTTTGTAGGAGTTGTTCCTCATGTAGATGTATTTCTGATGTATTTGTGGGGAGGAAGGTGATCTCTGCGTCTCACTGTTCCACCGTCTGAAGCTCCTCCCCAAAACGATGTATTTTTTTAACATTGTCTCACTAAATAAAGTGAGCTAAATGTAAGGAAGTTGCTGCCTGAATGAACTTTTAAAAAATCTTCTATATAAGTTAAATGTATTTTTTGACTCAGGATACTATATTTAATAACACATATTACTGAGAGAGCATTAACTTAGTTGATCCCCAAATATAAACTGTTGTTAGTATAAATTGTGGATCTATAAATGTTAAGCATTGTTATATTTTCACATATTGAAAAACTAAAGCCAAAAATGTTACACATATATTTTATTGATAATTTGACGTTAACTTCAATGTGAAGTAATCACCTCTGTATTGTTTTAAATCACCAATGGTGTTTGTTTTGTATTTTCCTACTTCTTTGTTCCTATCACACACATATACATACCTACACACACACACACACACACACACACATACACACAGTCACACATACATTTAGGTGCTCTTTTTTATTTGCCGCTGCCTTCTTATTCTTTGCTTTTCCCTCATTTTGTGCATTTGTTGATATCTACAGAAACAGAAAGACATCAGATCTTCATAGTTTGAACAGTCATTCTTGTTCTTACAAATGCGTTAAGAATCACTTTATCTTGGGTTGTAACTTAGTGTTCTTTCTGCCACCATGTGGTTACATAAAAGCTTATTATATTATATGATAGTAGAAAAATTTGAAAATACGGAGGAAGATAAAGAAGAAGGAAAAGAGGTAGAATGAAAAGGGAAAAGAGGAGAGGAGGTACATTTTGGATGAAGATAATGTAGTGTGCCTCTAAGTAAAATCCAACTGAAACCCTTTGTTTCACTCCACTGTTGATTACAAAGTAGAAAATAATTATTGAAAACAGAGTTATCATTACACCATCCTGGGCATGTTATACTGTGTCTTCTATACTCAGGTCTTATTCAGTACCCTGTACTGGGGTACTGGAGGTGATAAAGAATAAGCTCTCCACTCCTCTCAAGAAGCTCACTACATATTAGGAGACACCCTGCATGAGTGGGAACCTATCATAGCAAGGTGAGGTGCGTGAGAAGTTCAGGAAGAATACAACAAAGTAAGCAATTTATTCTGTCCAGAATGTTATAAGAAGATTTCCCGTTGTGGGAAGAGGTATTTGAGTTGGAATTTAAAGGATAAAAGGATTTCTTCCAACAGAAATGAGGAGGAAGGGCAAAGTGAACAACTTAAGCAAAAGCAAACTTAAGCAAATATAAGGCATATAAAATTTAAGGCAAAATGAAAACAAACAAACAAAACCTAAATTTCTTGGAGTAGAATGACAGGTGATAAATCCAGTATAGACTATATTAGGATTTTGCTGATATTGGATCAGTTTCCAGGGTTCTTGTTTAATGGTGCCTGTTATATTGAAGGAGTTCAATAATACTGTTGAGTTCAGTTATTTGAATTAAGTTGATCTATCTAAATTTACAGATTATATTTCACATTTTCTGATACTTCTAAAGAGCTGTTATGCAAAAATGTTGTTTTATATTTAGGAGTTTATTTATTGTGTTCTTAGGATTTTTTCTATATGTAATTTTAGCAAAGCTTTCTGCTTCCCTGGTTTGCACAGGTCACTGCCACATTTCCAGAGCTCCCCGGCATGTCTTTGAAGGTGTGCACACAATTTTGAACCTGTTGTGGACATTACTTCCTTGCTTGCCACCATGGTTGAACATTTTATTTGCTGCTCTCATCTCTGTTTCAATGTACTGTTCCCAGCATGTCCACAGTACTCAATTTTTAGATCTTTAATTAGCAGCTGAAATGATCTCATAAATAAATGAACACTTATTGAGCACTTACTATGGCCTAGGTATTATGTTACCTGTCTTATATTTGTTAACTCAATAATTATCATAAATCTTTCAATAGCAAAACACAAGTGGTCAGAGAAGTAAGTCCTTGGCACCAAATAACATGGCAGTAAGTGATTATATTGAGATCTAATCAAATTTTGTTAGGATGAAGGCATTCTCTCTACACTTTACTGATTCTCCACTAAGAGGGACCTAAAGTCGGAATTCAAAATACACAGGGAGTGTTAAGATAAAGTCTGTAGAAGATACATATGCTCCACTAAATCTTCCAGGATTGCTCATTACAGAAGTAGAAGAGTTTAATTGGACTAATCACTAAAATCTAGTAATAATTCAGAGACAAACTGGAACAAATGACACAAGAATTTATCAGTGACTGGACAATGAAATGAAGCTACTTAGGAGCCCAGTGATTCTTAAACACATTTGAGTTAGCAAGATTATTCTCGTATTATATAAGATGTTTCACTGTGGTTAGAACAGTGGGAGTCTGATATTGAAAAGGAAGAGAACAAATGAACTTGACGTACCGTAATATATTAAAGTATAACAGCTGTCATTAATAAATCATTTTGTAACATCTTCAATCTAATTTTGATTCTATATTGAGAATATGGTTAAAGGAGACATAAAAGAATGAGGCTACCTAGTTCAAAAGAAAGGAAGAAGCCTGGAAATATAATAACGGTTTAGGAAATTGATATTCAAAAATAAATGGCAGATGCACAAGGAAAATCTGAGTTGTATATAGTGCTGCTCTGCATAAAATATAGAAAGCAATAGTATTCTTGTAATTGCTTTTGAGTATTGATATTTATATCCATCAGTAATTCACTTGATAAAAATAGTTGTGATGTATTATTGAAATATAGAACACTGAATCCTTTGAAATTCTATTTTACAAATAAAAATAATAAATTATAATTATTACTTTGCTTTCACTGCTTATTTCAATTCCCAAGTTACTAAGAATTAAGGAAAAACTTCTTATTTTGAAACATTTAATGGAGGAATTTGTGCATCTATATGTGTGTGTGTGTAAAAAAGAGAAAGAATAAATGAAGTTATTTACTCTAAAATCATATCACATATTTTAATAAATTTACTTTCTATCCTAATTGTCAGAAATATGTTACTGAACTTTGACTCTCAATTTGAAACACTATGCCTCACAAATTCATCTTTCCTTTCGTATTAACTATTTTCCCCCTCTGCCCCCAGCAATGTTTTCTGATTCTCTTTAAGAAGTTAGTCCCCAGAACGATCAAGACAAACAGAATTCCTGACCCAGATTTCAGAAGCCATGCTTTGTTTTAGCTGAGATGATTCTGTATTGCTGTAGTGAGATTTCAGCTCATTACTTATTGTACTTAGTCAACTCAAATTCGGAATATAAAAGCTTGTCATTCACCAAGGGATTTATTTTTGCCATCTTTAAAAATAACAAATGACTTACATGGGCTTTTATCAAGCTCTATTTTTCCCCCTGAAGATTTGTATCTTGACTAACAGCATTGCTTCATCACTTATGCTGCCCTTTTGGTCAATAAAATAAAATTCAAACCGTATGAAGGTTACCAGTTAAGTTCTCTATTAAGAATAATTGGGGGCTTCCTTCGTGGCACAGTGGTTGAGAGTCTGCCTGCCGATGCAGGGGACACAGGTTCGTGCCCCGGTCCGGGAAGATCCCACATGCCGCGAAGTGGCTAGGCCCGTGAGCCATGGCCGCTGAGCCTGCGCATCCGGAGCCTGTGCTCCCCAACGTGAGAGGCCACAACAGGCCCGCATACCACACACAAAAAAAGAATAATGGGAAAAAATATCAGTGCCAATATCAAGGAAATAAATGAAATAAATAGAGTCCACAGAAAAAGCTCTTCTTACTCCCTCAGCCACATGCAACATTTTGACACTATTTTTGAAGTAAAGGATTTGTACCTGCCAGGAGCCAGAAGCCTCCCACTATTATTCTTCCATTCACTACACAGGGCTGCTCTTAAGCTGTCACAGTTTCATACAAAGGAGTGGCTTTCAGTTCTGGACCCAGATGAAATAAATCTGCATATCCACGCAATGTGCTCAGGACCCTGGATTCAAAAATACCTTAAGTGATTCTCATGGGTGGCATAATGTGGGTACCATTAACATATATTTGTTCCTTCTATGCCTCCATGCCGAAACAGAACCACTCTGTCATTATACTCTGAAAATATGACATAAAGTGTGCAGAGGATGGATAGGGATTGTTCTGTGGTGAAGAGGATTGGGGTAGCTTTATATGTTGCTTCTTGAGTCATCCCCACTATGAAAGTGTGGTGAGATAGAACAAGGGGGCAGTCCTTTCCAGTAATGTTTTTTGAAGAATACCTCCACACCACATATTCTTTAAGACATAAATTCTCATAAATTCTCAATTACCAGATGCCACTCTAACCAAGTGATAAAGGTTTACATCACAAGTAATAAAAATTAATGACATTATGAGCCCCTTGATATGAGCCACTGAGAAGAATGCTATATAATTTCTATGGTATCCTTCACAAAAAATAAATAGCTTCATTCCAATCACATGAAAATATCAGAAAAACACAAATCAGGGACATTCAACAACATATCTGACTACTTTTCACAAATATCAAGACCATTGAAGACAAGCAAAGACTGATTCATTGTTACATATCCAAGGACACCAAGAAGGTCTATCAACAAAGTACAAGGTGGAATTCTGCATAAGATCATTAAATAGAAGAAGAATCATTAGTGGAAACACTGATGACATTTTATAAGGTCTGTAGTTAATTATATTGAACCAATGTTATTTTTATGATCTTGATCATTTTACTAAGTTTATGTAAGGTGCTGATCTCAGGGGAGCTTGGGAAGAAATGTACACAAGAAACTGCTGTACTATGTTTGCAACCTGTGTGTGTCTAATATTAATTCAAACTAAAAAACTTTTAAAAACAAATAAATAGATAAATTCTCTATTTTCACAAGTAAAGCAATTTTCAAGGGGAGAAAGCAGTCCAAATCAGTACACACAAAACTCAACAGTAAGTGTAGTCTACTACTTATCTTCTGATAATGAAATCTACAAGTAGCACATTTTATCAGAAGCAAAGTGGACACTGAAATGGGACAAGAGCATTTCCTGTACCAGGCATACTGATAAACACAAGGTCTTCATCTACTCTGCTTTGTTAGATGATAAAACTGGTTAATAGAAACAAAACACTTAGAACACTGTCTGGCATGTCATAAGAGTAAGCATTATATAAGTGGTGGCAATTATTTTAATTGCTAAAGAAAGAATAAAAGTGAAAACAAGCCACTTTACTGCAGTAGTAAAAGCTGTTGTTTTAGATATTCAAAATGAAAAGCAAACTGCTGGAAACCATTTTATACATTAAGAAGAAGCACATTTCAGTTTTGCTGTTAAAATTAATTTAAAATATATTTAATGAGCAATTAATATGCATCAGACAATGTTCTAGGCACCAGGGATGTTAAAAACAAAACAAATCCATTCTGTATTTTCATTGGGAATAACTAAAAATAAGCAATAATTCTCAATATGTCCTATAAAGCGATTCAATACAAAACATACAAACAAGCCATACTTAAATGGATCATGGTAAAAAAAAAAAAAAAATGCTACAGTTATTATCCAGAGAACAAAAGGCAAGGAGAAAGTTATCTTCAAAAAAAACCAAAGTGAGGATAGGTTCAGAGTTCTCTTATTTAAATTATCTGAAGCATATGGAGAAACTTTTGAGAATTTTGAAGGATGACTGAAGAATTCTCTAGAAGGACATTAATAACAATGATTATAACAGCAGCTATGCTACTTTTATAGATAAAGATGATAATAATACATCAGAAAAGTAATTATTGTAATCTACAGTTGATTACATGTCTTCTTTATGAAGGATATATAATTAAAGCTTCAAAACAATCCTATGAGTTGGATGGATATTAGTTCTATTGTTTGTAGATGAACACTGATTTCAGACAGGTCAATTGCCCGTTATTATACTAATAGTAGGATTCAATGCCAGTATTATTGTAATAATAAACAAGTATCAATTAAGATGGAAAAGCCATAGAACAATATTATCAAATATAAAGAGGTTCATAAGATGCATTGTCCAGCCCATTTACCCTTCCTGGAATGATTACCTGAAAACATACTATTCTGCAAAGGGATGGTAATGTTGGAGAAATTCATATAGGGGAAACTTTTAGAAAAGGTTGGAGGAGTTAGGGCTAAAGAACTAGCAATCTTACAGAGGAGTTAAGAGTTCATGGGTCATATTGACTTGATGTAAAAATCTGTTTCTGTTAAATAATGGCTATAGAAACTTGGATAAGTTCTTTAAACTCTGATTCAAGTAATGTGGGGACAATAATAGCCCCCACCCCATATCCTAAAATAATAAAGGAAAAAAATCTTTTAACACTCTTAGAACAGGGTCATGTATGTTGTAAGCCTAAGTTAATGTAAGCTTGTAGTATTATTACCAAATCTTGGAAATGGTTAGACAAAGAGGGAAGCCCAGATGAGTTATGTAAACACTACTACAAAATTTAGATTGTTAATGTAAACTGAAATTATTAAAAGAAATATAACAAAATCATCATTCTAGGGACAGGCTTGAAAAAATCCTTTTAAAGAATTTGTTTACAAAATATATTGTAATTTTTCTCAGATTATTTTCTTCATGTAGTCTTAGTGATTTGTGTAATCATAATTGAATCATTTTATACTGAGGGCTTAAATTTCATAACAAAAAGAATAAAAAATTTAAATAAAGGAACTCAATTGCTTATGAGAGGGATTTTTTAGAGATGATGCAATAACTACTGCTTGAAATGCTAGCAGAAATAATTTAAATATTTAATGTATGATTATGAGAAAGATAACTAATATTATGTAAAAGTTATTGGCTACTCCTGCAATGCTAGGTGCAACATTCATCCCTAAATGAAAAGGAAGTAATTAAAGTCCATGAAGAAAAACAAAAACAAAACAAGATTTCGCCAACTTGAGGGAGCCCTGAAAAACAGTCACAAATTCTGTTTCCAGCAGCTGGGGAGCTGCTCAGGGCCTTTTGAGAGAAATCCTTAAAAAATGGTTAACAATTTTAAAATTGTTTGTTCAAATAAAAGCTATGTGTAGGAGAGGGTCAGGTTAAGTGTACTAAATCTTATAGAAAGATACAGACATAACATATACACGTTTGCATGCACACACATATACACATATTCTATAACATTTTAGAAAACTATGTATATAACCCCAAATTAAGTGAAAGTGATGTACACATTTGGTATCTTGAATTAAGAGAGGAGATAAATATATATATTTCTTAAAAGAGAAATATTGTATTTGAAAGTGTCAGACTGAAAATCAGAAATGTTGGATTGAGCTAACACATATAAGATTTAAAGAACACATAAAAATATGAGTAGAATAGGAATACAAATGATAAATAACCATTTCAAAGAACATTCTAATTAGTTAATAATCAAAATATAAAAGTTAAAGCAATATACCAGCTTTATATATTTTTAAATATGTATGTTTAAAGTAACACTTAGCTCTGGAGAAAGTATGATGAGAGATCATAAAATATAACCCAAACTCTTGTAAATTCAACTTAAAGTTCGACAACAAAGTATGTATATATATGTATATATATATATATATATATATGTAATAGCCAGAAAGGTGTTTATCTATCTACCCATACATAAATCTGTCGTTCAGAATTTTTTTAAATAAAATCTGAGGGTTAGGGAAACCTAAATTCTACCAACAGAAAGATGGTAAATAACATATGACATATCCATATGATGGGCTACTGTGTAGCCATTCGAAATTATGTTTTTCAGTTTTGTGACCTAAGTAACACTTATGATCCCATGTTAAAAGAAAAAATTAATTCACACAATTTGAAATATAGTAATTCTCTCGAGACACTGACATTTAGTGTAATTTTACTCTTTCTCTGTATTATTTTCTATATCCTTCAGGTTTTCAAAAATGATTATACATCACTTTTGTAATCAGAAAATAATAAACATTTTAATAATATAAAACTTTAGTTTTTTCCAGAAAAAAAATATGGAAGCCCATGTTAGAAACCTATTTTGCTCTGTTTGAGACCACCAGTTCCCTATAGGTACCAAAATATTTATTTTACACCTTTCATACTTGTTCACAATTCTTTTTTAATGGGTAAAAAAATGAAAGATTTGCTCCTTCTATGAAGATAGATAAGTATTTGTGGGTGAACGAATAGATTGTGTCAACCAAGTACCAAAACATAACAAAACAAAGTAAAATGTCTTTGAGAAATGCAAAGGAAAATGAAGTAAATTATTTCCTTTGCATGAATTAATCTAACTACCAATTTTTGTACTGTATTTTTCAGTATTATAACCGTTTACTTTTCCTCAACTTTTTATGACAATTTATAAAATATATTGCAAAGGTTATAACATTTTACGGTGAACATCTTCATATCAACCAAATAGATTCTACCATTAATATTTTATTATACTGGATTTATTAAATCTACCCAAATGTCTACTCTTCATCCATTAAACAATCTTGTTTTGGATAGATAGCAAGATAAATTGCAGACATCAGTACAGTTTTCCTGTATATTTTAGCATGTAAATCATTGACTAGAACTCAATATTTGTTTACAGATTTTTATTGTTGTTTGGCCTTTAAATTTAAATAAAATGTTTCAATTGTCACTTTAATTTTTCCCTTTTATTTAACTTTTTATTTTGAAGTAATTTTATACTTATAAAAAGTTACAAAAATAATTCACATAAACCTTTCCCCAGCTCTCCCAAGGATTAACATCTTACTTAACCACAGTAAAGTTATCAATACTAGCAAAAGAGCATTGATAAAATACCATAAATAATCTATATACTGCATTAAAATTGCACCAATTTCCAACTAATGTCCCTTTTGAATTTAGGCTCCAATTCAGGATCACACATTGCATTTAGTCATGTGTCTGTTTTCTTACATAACCTTGACACTCCTGAAGTGCACTAGTCAGTTATTTTGTAAAATATTCTTCAATTTGGTTTTGCCTGATGTTCCCTCATGATTAAATTCATATTTTCCTGCAAGAACAGCACAAACTTGCCTTTATAGGTACAGCATATCTGGAGTGATATGATAGATTTCCATGGAGAAACTTGATACACACCAGTTTTACTAAGTGGTCTTATCTTTTGGAAGGAGAATTCAGAAGAGGATATGTGGAGCTAACATCTTAACTATACTTCCTGAAATTATAATTGTTTAGGTGGTTTTATCTCCAGGCTTCCATTTGACTTTTTTTTTTTTTAACATGTGACTGACAGTTTAATTTGCCATCACATACACTCAACATTACTCTAACTTTGTAGTTCTGCTTCTAGAAGCTTATTTTAGGGATTGTATAGAAACCATATTTTGAACTTAATGACTCAACTTTCCAGTACATATACCTATATTTTGTAAGCTCCTGAAGACATATAGTATATATGCTTTATACATTTTTTAACTCTCCTTGAAAATAATTTGTACACAGTGTGTACTGAATGAATGATTCTGAACGCTGAATGGCTACCTGACTAACAAGTTAAAAGTAGAAATACCAGCTTTAGAATCTGGTGAAAATATTTCGGTTTTCTAAAGAGCCCTCCAAAATATCTCTATAGGCTTCCAAAGCAAGGAACAAGGACTGTATAAGCTGCCATCTGAATTCTTTTTCTTATGTAATTTAGAAAACAAATGGACTTGTGTTCTAATTACACTTTTATATGGTTACTTACGTTTTTTATACCACTGTTTTTTCCTAAAATGCATTATTCAAAAAAGTTCTTAAACAGTTATCATAGAAAGAAGGAATAGAAATAAAATCAACCTAGTCAAATCAGCAAGATACAATATTTTTGTGTCTTTATATCATCACGCTTATTTTATTTTTATTTTTTTTTAACAACTTTATTGGAGTATAATTGCTTTACAATGGCGTGTTAGTTTCTGCTTTAAAACAAAGTGAATCAGTTATACATATACATATGTTCCCATATCTCTTCCCTCTTGCGTCTCCCTTCCTCCCACCCTTCCTATCCCACCCCTTTAGGTGGTCACAAATCACCGAGCTGATCTCCCTGTGCTATGTGGCTGCTTCCCACTAGCTATCTATTTTATGTTTGGTAGTGTGTATATGTCCATGCCACTCTCTCACTTTGTCACAGCTTACCCTTCCCCCTCCCCATATCCTCAAGTCCATTCTCTAGTAGGTCTGTGTCTTTATTCCCATCTTACTCCTAGGTTCTTCATGACATTTTTTTTTTCTTAGGTTCCATATATATATATATATGTGTTAGCATACAGTATTTGTCTTTCTCTTCCTGACTTACTTCACTCTGTATGACAGACTCTAGGTCCATCCACCTCACTACAAATAACTCAATTTTATTTCTTTTTATTGCTGAGTAATATTCCATTGTATATATGTGCCTCACCTTCTTTATCCATTCATCTCTTGATAGACACTTAGGTTGCTTCCATCTCCTGGCTATTGTAAATAGAGCTGCAATGAACATTGTGGTACATGACTCCTTTTGAATTATGGTTTTCTCAGGGTATATGCCCAGGAGTGGGATTGCTGGGTTGTATGGTAGTTCTATTTGTAGTTTTTTAAGGAACCTCCATACTGTTCTCCATAGTGGCTGTATCAATTTACATTCCTACCAGCAGTGCAAGAGTGTTCCCTTTTCTCCACACCCTCTCCAGCATTTATTGTTTCTAGATTTTTTGATGATGACCATTCTGACCGGTGTTATAACACTTATTTTAGTTCAACATCTGTTGAATGACATCTCAGGCTATATTTTGGGATGTGTGACAATTTTTTTCACGAATTCTTTACTCACAACTCAGAATGTTTCCATTAATTGTGATCTGTAAAGGAAACATTTAACTCAGGGCAGATGCTGAGCAGCATGAGTATGGAACTATGGCAGGTACAAAATGGCACATGAAATTCACAAGTAGGCATGGATGGCCAGATGGTATTGGCATCTGAGAGATTTATTACACCAACTTGGCAATAAAACATGTGTAATCACTAATTTAATTAACATAATTTGTTTATGTTAAACAAATTTCCTCTCCAAATATCAGGTGCAACATATTTTATACATAGTTTCATCTCCCTGTTGAGAGAACCAAATACAGAAAATTGAATCCCTCCTTTCCAACAAGAGTTGATTTAGGGAAAGTCATGCTTATATAAGAAACCTGAAGTTAAATAGATGCATAATTCTCAAGATATTGCAGGCCAGTGAAACCAGAGAGTAGGTAAATCTAGATATCATTTTGCTTGATTTGTCTAAATTATTACCTTGGTCTCATACTTGATCTTGTTTACATACAACCTCTGTTTTCAAATATCACCCTAGCTAAAATGCTTGAAATTCCATATAAGGAAATGTAAACTTGGTTTTAGGTTACCAGAAGATTCTTTATGCTGCTCACTAAATCTTTTCTTAGGAAACAAATGTATATATATATAT
>NW_020175529.1:63253-65488 GCF_003031525.2 Neophocaena asiaeorientalis asiaeorientalis
CTTTTTTTTTTTTTAACATGTGACTGACAGTTTAATTTGCCATCACATACACTCAACATTACTCTAACTTTGTAGTTCTGCTTCTAGAAGCTTATTTTAGGGATTGTATAGAAACCATATTTTGAACTTAATGACTCAACTTTCCAGTACATATACCTATATTTTGTAAGCTCCTGAAGACATATAGTATATATGCTTTATACATTTTTTAACTCTCCTTGAAAATAATTTGTACACAGTGTGTACTGAATGAATGATTCTGAACGCTGAATGGCTACCTGACTAACAAGTTAAAAGTAGAAATACCAGCTTTAGAATCTGGTGAAAATATTTCGGTTTTCTAAAGAGCCCTCCAAAATATCTCTATAGGCTTCCAAAGCAAGGAACAAGGACTGTATAAGCTGCCATCTGAATTCTTTTTCTTATGTAATTTAGAAAACAAATGGACTTGTGTTCTAATTACACTTTTATATGGTTACTTACGTTTTTTATACCACTGTTTTTTCCTAAAATGCATTATTCAAAAAAGTTCTTAAACAGTTATCATAGAAAGAAGGAATAGAAATAAAATCAACCTAGTCAAATCAGCAAGATACAATATTTTTGTGTCTTTATATCATCACGCTTATTTTATTTTTATTTTTTTTTAACAACTTTATTGGAGTATAATTGCTTTACAATGGCGTGTTAGTTTCTGCTTTAAAACAAAGTGAATCAGTTATACATATACATATGTTCCCATATCTCTTCCCTCTTGCGTCTCCCTTCCTCCCACCCTTCCTATCCCACCCCTTTAGGTGGTCACAAATCACCGAGCTGATCTCCCTGTGCTATGTGGCTGCTTCCCACTAGCTATCTATTTTATGTTTGGTAGTGTGTATATGTCCATGCCACTCTCTCACTTTGTCACAGCTTACCCTTCCCCCTCCCCATATCCTCAAGTCCATTCTCTAGTAGGTCTGTGTCTTTATTCCCATCTTACTCCTAGGTTCTTCATGACATTTTTTTTTTCTTAGGTTCCATATATATATATATATGTGTTAGCATACAGTATTTGTCTTTCTCTTCCTGACTTACTTCACTCTGTATGACAGACTCTAGGTCCATCCACCTCACTACAAATAACTCAATTTTATTTCTTTTTATTGCTGAGTAATATTCCATTGTATATATGTGCCTCACCTTCTTTATCCATTCATCTCTTGATAGACACTTAGGTTGCTTCCATCTCCTGGCTATTGTAAATAGAGCTGCAATGAACATTGTGGTACATGACTCCTTTTGAATTATGGTTTTCTCAGGGTATATGCCCAGGAGTGGGATTGCTGGGTTGTATGGTAGTTCTATTTGTAGTTTTTTAAGGAACCTCCATACTGTTCTCCATAGTGGCTGTATCAATTTACATTCCTACCAGCAGTGCAAGAGTGTTCCCTTTTCTCCACACCCTCTCCAGCATTTATTGTTTCTAGATTTTTTGATGATGACCATTCTGACCGGTGTTATAACACTTATTTTAGTTCAACATCTGTTGAATGACATCTCAGGCTATATTTTGGGATGTGTGACAATTTTTTTCACGAATTCTTTACTCACAACTCAGAATGTTTCCATTAATTGTGATCTGTAAAGGAAACATTTAACTCAGGGCAGATGCTGAGCAGCATGAGTATGGAACTATGGCAGGTACAAAATGGCACATGAAATTCACAAGTAGGCATGGATGGCCAGATGGTATTGGCATCTGAGAGATTTATTACACCAACTTGGCAATAAAACATGTGTAATCACTAATTTAATTAACATAATTTGTTTATGTTAAACAAATTTCCTCTCCAAATATCAGGTGCAACATATTTTATACATAGTTTCATCTCCCTGTTGAGAGAACCAAATACAGAAAATTGAATCCCTCCTTTCCAACAAGAGTTGATTTAGGGAAAGTCATGCTTATATAAGAAACCTGAAGTTAAATAGATGCATAATTCTCAAGATATTGCAGGCCAGTGAAACCAGAGAGTAGGTAAATCTAGATATCATTTTGCTTGATTTGTCTAAATTATTACCTTGGTCTCATACTTGATCTTGTTTACATACAACCTCTGTTTTCAAATATCACCCTAGCTAAAATGCTTGAAATTCCATATAAGGAAATGTAAACTTGGTTTTAGGTTACCAGAAGATTCTTTATGCTGCTCACTAAATCTTTTCTTAGGAAACAAATGTATATATATATAT
>NW_020175529.1:65544-80318 GCF_003031525.2 Neophocaena asiaeorientalis asiaeorientalis
AATTCTCCAAAGTGAATAATTAAGTCAGAATCTTCCTGGAATACCTTTTCTTACTTTTGATTCCTAGCTAGCTACAACTGTTTCATTAAGTATCACTTCAGATGTTATAATGTTCATGAAAACCTCCTAATTTCCTCCACCATGGTTGTGTGCTCTTTTCTCAGAGTTCCCTGGCAAGTGAATAATATCTCTGTTATAGGTCTCCTCTCAATCTTTCAAAAGGGCACAGTAGAGCTAATATAGTGTTTAGTGTCAGGTGTAACTGGTTTCTAAGGTGTGCAACTATAGAAAGCTATTTTGTTATTTTGTTTCCTTATTTCATTCCTTAATTGGTAAAATAAGGATAATAATACCAACTCCATAAGAAGTTAAATTTTTAAAATTATGTTAGATAATATACATAAAGATCTAGTAAAACGTATAGAACACCATACATAGTATTTGTTGTTGTTATTGCTGTTTTGATACACATCAACATTAGATTCTAAGCATTTTTGATGGCAGAGACTGTAAATTCATCTTCATATCACTGAACATGCTACACCCTATTTGAAACACACAATATGCACATACACATACTTGTGAGTAGGTGTGTGTGTGTGAGAGAGAGAGAGACAGTGTGTGTGTTTAGATTGAGCAAAAAAAAAATAAAAAAACAGAAAACAAGTAATTTCAGGTGACATGTGAAAGACACTCTTATAGTTCATGTTCTGAAGCTTCTTTTCAAACCAGCATTTGTCAAATAGCAGAATTTAAGAGCAAGATCATAGCCACAGAACATGTTACCAAATATATATTCTACATTGATCTGGGGAGTTAGATATAAAGACTAAACTTAGGTTTATCTTTATAATTTCCTAAGGCAAAC
Source organism: Neophocaena asiaeorientalis asiaeorientalis (assembly GCF_003031525.2). Lineage (NCBI taxonomy): Eukaryota > Metazoa > Chordata > Mammalia > Artiodactyla > Phocoenidae > Neophocaena > Neophocaena asiaeorientalis. The sequence goes on from NW_020175529.1 coordinate 66,413, forward strand.
ATAAAAAAAAGATCTTGATCAGGAATCAGGCAGCCATTGACAGGAAAATGAGTACATGTAATTATCTATATGAATTATAATTGGACCATTTTAAAAATAGACTTTGTATGAATTATAATTTGACCGTTTTAAAAATAGACTTTTATTTCATTGAGTTTTTTGTGATGTCAAATAAGATTGTAGTTAATTGTATTATACAACTGCCGTCCAACTATAAAACCATAAAAGCATGGTTTGTGTGGTCCAGATAGCCTGTCACAGACCAATGCACTTCAGTTTTCGGTAATAACGGAATGCTAAGGTGATTTTGCAGTGGTGAAAAAGATGAAATAAATCATTCATTATCACCGATTCTAGTTACTATATGCCGTATTTTTTCGCCAAGTTTCTAACTAAAAAATGTAAATTTTTAAGCTACAATTAAGGTCTTTTGTACGACATTTGGATGTTCTGAAATACCTGCACTGCTTTCAGTTTTTATCCCAAAGAGTCTCAACTTTCAAAAATAGATTTTATATTTCTTTATACAGATAAAATATTTATGTGTGAAATTTGAATTTTGATGGCTGTAAATGGAGAGTATTTCAGGAAGATGGGATGTTTTATTTTATTTCTAATAAGATGTATATCTTTATCTGGAAAATTCTCATGGCATGTAAAAAACCCAAGTTATATAAAATGAATAAATCGCAATATAAAATAATTAATTATACTGTAACCACAAAATGAAAAAATATGCCAAAATGCCAAAATCTATTAATTGCATACACAGTTCTAGACTCTGTTCGAGCACCTCACATGCAAAATTTTGTTTAATCTTCAAAAAGAAACCTATGATATAAATATTATTATCACCATTTTTCAGAGGAGAAATACAAGTCATGGAGTGGCTAAATAACTTACCCAATGTCACGCAGCTGGATCCGAGATTAAAATCCAATTTTGAGTACAAAGTCCATTTGCTCTGCCATTGCAATACAGGGTCTAGAAAGAGAAAATCAGGAGAGTTTACCAAAATGTTAAAGAGTTACCTTTCAGCCGATGTTCATGTGTAAAATAATTTAGCAAAATTTCTACACTGGGCATGAATTACTATCATCATAAAAATAAACTTTATTGTAATAACACCATTCATGCAATTTAAAAATTAAGTATACTGTCAGGATGACCAATAGAACCTATCTTCATAAATTGCTTCTAACAGATGAGATGGGAAGCTATGGAGATTTAAAGACACATTAAATTAAAGTAGAATGCTTTATTGTCATAGCTATACTGATTTGTGTTCTGATTCTAAATGGTTAAAGGTAACTCATGACTGCAAAATTTAGTCTGTTCTTTTGATTTTATGTCTAAAACAAGGCTGATAATATCTGATCAACAAAATGAATAAAAGAGGTTAAACAATATCCAGTGAATTCTTTTGTGCTCATATGCATGTGCATCACACTGTCAATACATATTATAATTGTATACTTGCTCTCTGTCAGCTTAAATTCACTGCATGCCTCCAGGAGACACCAATCAGTTCATACTAGTCAGTAACTACTATTATTATGTCTGATGAAATCACTGAGAAACTGCTTTAGTACAGACAGGGCACAGGAAAACGGTGTCTGAAGTAGTGTTGAAATGTGCCCAAGCTAATCAGGACAGTTTCTCAGAGGAGGTAGCATCTAAATCTAAATTTGAGGGAGAGTTTACCAGATGAACACTCAAGTAAAGAACTTCCAGGCATAAATAAATATAGATATGAAGAGTTGAGAAACAAGAAAGCATATGTTGTTCAAAAAAATACAATTACTATTCAAGGGTAAAGAGTGATGGAGCAAGTAGAGATGAGTCTGGATTAGTAGTCACAAAGCAGATGAAGAATCCTGTTGTATGTCATGCAGAGAAATTTAAAACCTGTTCTGAAGACTATAGGGTGTAAGTGAAGGATATTGATGAGGGCAGTGGAAAATAAGATACATAAGGAAAAGAAACCACTCTTGTGCACACTGAGGACTCTAAGGGAGCAGGTTGGTCTAGATATGAGGAAATTATTACCCTTATCCAAAGAAAGTAGTGGATTATTTGGACTTAGCCAATGTCAATAGTGATGAGCAAGAGAGAGCAGGATTTTTTTTTTTTTGTATCATTCCAAAGCTATAATTGCAGTATTTAGAGATTCAAAGTGAATGGAAAGTGAGTTGGGAAAATCTGGTAAGATTTCATTGTTTAATGAATATTGATGAGTAAATACAACATAACTAGATGAATCCAAATATTTTTAGTAGGGAATAAGGAAGATATTTACATAAATAAGAAATAAAATGAGTAAGTATGGGGATAAAATAGTAAGCTCAGTGTTGGATCTTTTAAGCTAGAGGGATGCTTGGAATATTCAGGTAGAGACTGCTGGCAGATATTTGGATTTAGAGATCTGAAGGCAGGTTTGAGTTAGAGATGTAGGTTGAGAGTCATTTCTACAAAAATGAGAGTACAAATGTTGGAGCCAAATGAAAACATGCCACGAAAAATACGTAAAGTGGGAGGAAATATGGGATGAAGACAAAAAGCCTTTTATGAAATGGACAAAGAGAATCTGGCAGAAAAAGTCAGAAACAGCTGATAGACAAAAAGTTTACTAGCCTGTTTTATTTATTTAATTTATTTCATAACATTGCTGTATTTTTTGAAGTTCCAGGTCATTTGTTTTACAGAATGTCCCTCAATTAGGCTTGCTTGATTATTTCCTCATAATTAGATTCAGGTTCTTAATTTTGTTTTTATAGGAATATCTTATAGGTGATATTGTGTTATTTTCAGGGTATCACACCCTGAGGCATGTGATGTCAATTTGTTTCATTGTTGGTGATGTTAAATTTCATCAGTTAATTAAAGTGGTGTCTGCTTGATTGTTATATCATAAAGATATAAAATTTCCCTTTGTAATTAATGATCAATCTGTGAAGTGATAACTTGAAGGTATGTAAATAGTCTGGTCAGTAATCTCCAGTTTAATATTTAGCTTCAATTTATGATTCTTCCATCAACCAATTTTTACTATAGATTTTGTTAAATGGTGATTTTACAAATTATATTATTCCTTCCATACTTATTAGTTCATATTTCCTGTGAGAGAAATTTGAGCAGGATTTAAGCTAACTGGCAAGCAAACTTAGTATTGTCAACATTGTGGAAAATATATAACCATTAAAAATTTTTGCCATAACGCTCAGTCGTACTGTATATAAATTTCAAAATACAATCCATCCTTATTTTAGAGAGAGCATTGCTTCTAAGTTTAAACTTAAGACATACAATTTCTTCTCTAGCACTACTTTAGTCAACACTTGATTAAACTATACACATATAAAGGAAGATAAAACAAACATGATTTTTGAAACATAGGAAATACCTACTTTCCAGAGATGGTGTAAGAATTAATTCATTTACTTTAGTGAAGAGTGTTAAAAATGAGGTATGACACAAATGCTAAGAACTATTTCTATCATTTTTAGGCTGAAGACCAAAATTGGAAAGAATCTATCTTCTCCTACATACTTTCCTAGCCAATCAAAATATTTTTCCTATCTCCATGGTAACAATCTCAAGGACCGAGTGGAATCAAATAATCAAAATATGATAACTTCACTGGACTAACAATACGTTGAAAAAAACTCCTGTCGCCTATAACAACAAATGATTTTTTTATAGCTCATCAGTTACAAAAGACTGCATGAGACTGCCTAGAGGACTTCCAGAAAGAACTTTAAATTCATAAGATTAGACTAAATTAAACAACTTGAAGATGTAATTGGAGTCAGATGAAGAAAAATTAAGCATAGTAACAGCAGATATATTCTTTTGTTGCTGCTGTGCAGTTATATCTGGATAACATTTTTCTTTTCCCCCATATGTTGGGATACAACTTTTCTTGAACAAGTTGACCTATGCAAATATTTTCAAGAATAATTATAGTCTGTAAAAGTTTAAATGGAAAGATAATTTCAAAGTTAGCTTATTCTCAGAGCCATGGTGCTAATTCTGTCTCTTACTTCTCTTCACCTAAATTATATTAGAATCTTACTTCAAATGCCAGTTTTTCTTTTTTTTCTCTATTTACACCACTTGCAGGCTATTATTTTTGGAGATATAAATCTCTCTGATCACTCTTTGCAACTCAAAAAAAGCCTAAGTGCTAAATGGTCTATAATCTGACCACATTTTATCTTTTACTTCAGTTAGTTTCAATTCATTTCAATGCATTTTATTAAAATCATTACTGCAACTATATATTTTGCCAGTGTGTTAGATCTTGATCTAAGAGAACTCTCCAGTAAAAGTTGTGTATGTTTAAATGAGGATTACAATACATGATGAACATATACATGTAATTATGTCACATGGGTTACAAGGAGATGAAATACTTATTTCCTTTGTGGAGACAAGTAATAAGTCAGATAGGAGGCTACTTATGAGTTGTGTGTTAAAAAATTAAAATATTTTTACCAAGTAAATGCAAAAGGAGGCAGGGACTGAAAATGGCCCTTAGCTGAAAAGCTGAAGGTATATGTGGTGGACTGGGAAAGGCGGCAAATTGTGATAGTGGGTTAAATAGAATAGAATTTTGTTAAAGGTTTGGTTGACTACTGTCTTAGCAAGTTCAAATTGCTATTACAAAGTATCATGGACTGGGTGACTTAAAAATAGAAATTTATTTCTCGCACTTATGGGACTATGTGCCAGCTTGATTGAGTTCTGGTGTAGACCCTCTTTGGGGTTGCAAAGTGCTTGCTATCCTCACTTCATGAAAAGAGAGCAAGAGAACCATCTGGGGTCTCCTTTATAATGACACTAACCCCATTCATGAGGGCTCTACCCTAGTGATCTAATTATCTTCCCAAAGTCCCACCTCCTAATACCATTCATATTGGGGATTCGAATTTCAACATATGAATTTGGAGGAGGGACACAAACATTCACTCCATAACAACTACAATAGATATGTTCCATTGTAAGTGTTTGTGAAGTTGAGGAAGAAACAATGAAGTTGAGGAAGAAACAATGTAGGATGTTAGAAAAATAGACAGTTTTAGAGTTATGATAGATTTTTCTTTTAGAGAATACTTTTCGATAATTCTCAGACCATGTCCAAACCTGAGTGCTTTCAAATACTCAAGTATAGAAGCATGCGCATGTGTGTGCATTACCGTATGAGTGTTGTTTGCATGGGTCATGTGGTGAGTTGTATTTAGGATTTGTGAAATTTGAGAAGTGTGAGTTTATCTAAAGAAAGTTGTATCTGGACTCTGAGATTTCTACTTAAATTTTCTAATACAAACTCCAGTTTATTATTAGACAAAGATGATGCATTTTTGAAACTTGATCCTTGCCTATTTTTTTTAACACATGTGCTGCAAGATATTTAGAGGGAGGGGATAATGTTAGGCTCATCTATGGCCTAGCAGAATAACTGAGACATGGTAGACTGTTAATTAGTGTTTTCAAAAGAATGGCTGGGGAAAAAATAAAGCACATATAAGTGCAAATATTTCTTGTAATGACAATTATTGCTTGTGATTTCCACCATCCTTTTGTCAGCACCCCACATGTGTTCTGGGAGAGATATCTTCTCCATATTGGATGAAATCTGTTGTCACTGTCAGTCAGGGCACTGCACTCTTATGGACAATATAATCCCCTCCAAAGTTGTCCCTATTGACAATTCCAGAGCCCCAAAATATGTCACCTTGCATGGCAATGGTAGATATGATTAAGGATCTGGGGATGGGAAAATTATCCTGAAATATTTGAATGGGCCAATGTAGTCACACAAGAACTTAGAAACAGGTAGGAGGGTCAGAATCAGAAAAGGTGATATCATGATGGAAGCATAGGTTGCAAAGACATGCTTCGAAGGTAGAGGTGGGGTCCATAAGCCAATGAATGCAGGTAGCCTCTAGAAGCTAGAAAAGGCAAAGAAACAGTTCTTTCCTGGAGTCTACAGAAGGAATGCAGTCTTGTTGTCACCTTGATTATAACTCTGTAAGCTTCATTTCAAACTTCTGACCTCCAGAAGGTAATAAATTTGTCTTGTTTTAAGCCACTAGGTTTATGGTAATTTGTTACAGAAGCAATAAGCAACAAATATAGCCCTTTGCCAGTTAATCAGTAGACCCACGGACCAAGCTAAAGCAAAAGGACACTTACTCCTTGAATAATTAACTTGGTCGCTCAAGGATGACAATAATTGAATCTGTGATAATACTCTGAAGAACGTATGTTACTTCTAGAGACATTACCAGCACTTTCCTATTTCCTGTTATCTTAATTTGGGTTTCTCCAAAAGCAGAGCTGAAATGAGAATTTGAATGAATGCATATAGCACGAATGAAGAAGCAAGATTAATCTCTGTCTCTGAATTAGGCATAGGAGTGGATGCTTGAGAAGTATGGAGAATACCTTAGACACTGGTGTGTCTGAAGACTAGGATATTCATCCTCTGCAATTACTCCCTATTGGCTGAGGGCTGCACCAGAGGTCATTCATTTCCCTGCCCACTTAGACTACACCTGCAGACAGAGCAGACTCCCAAGACTTTAGAGAAAGCCCTGAGACAGAAAAAGTGAAGACACTTGTGGAGTACTAGCTTCAGGCAGGACACTGTCATCACACAAAACTGTGACACAAATCACAGATTAGCCCAGGGGATGTAATGTGGGCCACCCAAAGCATCCAAGCTCCTGTCATCTATAAACCTGGTTCTTGAGCTCTGTGTTCTTTCTGTGAACTGCCCCAATTCTCTTTTTGCTTAGGCAAGTTACAATCCAGTTTTTGGAGTTTGCAAACAAAAAGCCTAGGTGATATGTATTTCCTAAGTGATTCTTCCATGGTTCAGTCCATTCTTTTTCTAAATTATTTCAGTCTTAATCATGCTAAGGATCCTTTATCTAAGAATTGTAACCATTATTTCTTGCATAGTTAGCATGAATTTTCAATGCATTCCCCTCTGTTTATTTGATTCACATGTATGAACCTTACATATGGGGAAGATGTCAAAAACAATTTAAAATATGTTTAAAATACAAAGTCATAAATGAGTATGACATTGCTTTGTAAAATTTCTGTCATGTATCATACTGAATATTAAAAAAAATCACACTGTATTCTCAATGCCAGATTGTGATAATATATAAACTCTGAAGATGTTAGAGAATGCACAGTTTTATAGTAATTTCTATTGCATAGATTATTTTAATTTTGTTCTACTTAAACTCTTATTGACACTAATGAAAAAGAACATTAAGCTTTCAACTATATGAACCATTTCGTGAAGTTACAAAAACCTGATTTGTGGAAATCCTGCAGTCAATTCTCAACGGTCTCCCTCTCCTAGCCTAGTGCAGTGTTACTCTGCCACACCCCGGTATAGACAATGACAATTAAGCTGTCCTGCGCTGGCTGTGCAGTCTGATGCCAGGAGTGGAAACTGTCAGATCGAATGATACTTTCCCACAGTGTGCCTGTCCTGGCATCACACACATGCTGTGCACCACTTTCCTTCTGCTTCTCACTGCTCACGGTTCAGATAATTCCACCTCAGAAAATCCTTTCTCTAAAGTACTGAATACTAATTAACCCTCCTTCTCCTCTCTTTGTCTCTTTCAATTCTTGCCTAATAAGCTATGGGAAACCTCCTTTCTGTTTCCTTCACATTTTCCTGAGTTTCATCATCTACCTTCACCACGTTTCTTTCTCTTCTCTTCTCTTCCTTCCTACTTCTTTACTTTCCTCTTTCCTTTCGTTACCTTTTTATAGTTACTCTTTGTTTTCACATTCTCTATTTGTCCATCTTTTCCTTTCTCCTTTCTCTCTTTATTAATTTTCCAGCTGAATAACTATCTCTATTGAAACTCTTAATCATGAGAGAAATATTAGTGATAAATTTCTTCAAGAAAAACCAAGCCATAAATTTATAAATTATTCCATAAACAGGTACTTCCATTAAGCTCTAAAGACTATTAAATTGTTCACCTCTTACCCTCCCCTTACCAAGCCCACACCCAAATAAAAATATTTTCTGAGTTTTCCATTGATGAGCTGGAAATGTTTTTGGAAGGTGTTCAATTCCTCATTTTCAAAAGCAGTAACATTTTATAATTTAAATGAACTTAATTAATGAAATTATATGAAGCTTGCATATATTATTCTCTTTGCAGTATGGATCCCTCCATATTGCTATTGTCTACAGATTTTGGTCTCTATGCCTCATTCTTTGATTTTTTTTCTTCTAATTCAGTGTCTCATTCTCTAATGTTACTCCTGTCATTATTCTTGGTAATTCTTGGTGATTGCATTACTCACATAGATGATTTCTCAATTATCCTGGCCATTCATTAACTTGAAGTCTTCCTCCTATGACTTTGTGCTCTACTTTACACCCCCTAATTTCCACATTTATATCTGAGTCTTTGACATCCATAGTAACTGGAATCTCTTCATAATTTAATATTTAAGCATTGGCATCTTAATCCAACAACTCAAATACTTCCAGTTTGATATTTCCAGAATCCTAAATTCTATAATTATTTTACTCACCAGCACCTACAGTATATGGATCCTATCTCATTTTCTATGTCACTCAGCTTATGATGTCCTCAATTCCTTTTACATCCAGCTTAAAAGATTTCATGGCTTATTATTAAATTCAGTAATTTTTATGTATGTTCCAACTGCTTTTGTACTTTTCTCCCTTCATTTAACTCACCTGGGGAAAAAAAATTGCTCAGGTGAAATTTAGGTCTTTGTCTACTCTGTGCCAGTAGAAGCAGAGTTGGAGTTTGCTGGGGAGAAATCACAAACATGCTAACTGACCCCATTTAACATTTATGATGTCAAATTACAAGCTCACCCTAGTGTTGCCCAACAAGTCTACTGCATGCTCTTAGTCCATGTATTGACTCATTTATCTCAGAAGTTTATACTTTTTTCTCTCTTCAACATTGTCTCTGGGGTAACACACTCAATAGTAATGCTGTTTTCTATTTTACTGAGAAAAGGGAACCATTCAGAAGAACATGTCCACGTGATCCCATTAATTCTATCTACTAACCCACTTTCATCTGTATCCATAAGTTTTCCCTCTCTCCTGTACCATGAAAGATTATATTCATTTCCTCAAACCACACTCTTCATTTGAGCATCATGTGGCCTAAACAGTGACTGTCCTTTGTCTCATTACGTGACAGTAGAATCAAGTCTAGCCTCTGATGGAGATCTTCCAATAATTTCCCATCTCAATCAAAATAGAGACAAAATACCCCAATATTCCCAAGGGGTGCTGACCGGATCTGGTCCCCAGCTAGCAGTTTATATTTGTCTACCTGTAGTTACATTGTTTTTTTTTTGCTATTCTTCTTCAGACTCACCAAACATGCTCCAAATTCCAGGCATATGTACTTGTTCTTCTCTCCAGTATATGGTTTCCTCCCTTGTACATTTACCATCTTTTCTCAAATCTTTATAAAGATGCTCTTTTTCTGATTAATCCTAAAACATTAAGTCCACCATCCAATTCACTCTTACTTTGCTTTACTTTTCTATAAAGTATAAACATTTAAGATTTTAATTTATTTATTGTTTTTCCCCTCCTCCCTACTGCCATTACACATAACATACTAGAATGTAAGCTATGCAAGGGCTGGTGTCTGCCTAATGCATTAACTACCATATCTCCAATGCCTAGAACCATACTAAGATTTTAATAAAAGTGTTTTGAATGACTGAATAAATGAATGGATAAGTGAGTTGTTATAAAACCTAAGTGAAGTTACTCAATATGTTTTACTAGATTAGTTATTTCAAATTACTAAAGGTGCTTAATTTAAATGCATACTTCTGTGCATAATCTTAATTAAATCTTAATCACCATAGTTGAGATTCGATGATTTGTTACTTTAAAAATATTTTATAGTTGTGGAAGATTTATAGTCAATTAAGCTTTAGGAAGCACTGGTCTACAGGATTAAATCCAATTCTCATAGCCTAATAAACTGTTCCTCCTGATCTAACCCTTGCTAACTCTTTTGCCAGCCTTATCTCCAGTGACTTACCCTTATATGCTATGTTCTCCAAGCACTCTGATCTGCTAGGTTGAAAATCCAACTAACTTTATTATTTGTGATGGCTTTCATCCACCTTTATTACCTGCACAGCCCTAGTGTGTAATTGACTCTTCCCCAATGATACTGCAGAGGAAATAATATAAATAGGGAAGCTTTTATGTATCATGTGTGATATCATTTGAGAATCAGTATGAAGGGGGCCATGCAGGGATGTTTGAGTGAGATTAAGCATTTGTATAAAGACTGTGTATGCTACAAGTCAATCAAATTGCACCATTAAGCTGTGAGCACTTGTGTCAGCAGTCACACTGTGAGATTTAAATGTCAGATTTTTAGATATAAATATTTATCTTTGATCATTTTAAAGAATAAAATACATTTTTGAAAGGGTTTATGGTGGTTTAGAACATCAGTGGGAGTGGTGAAGAACCAGGCTTGGGAAATTAGACAGATGTAGAACATGGCTGGGAAGGTAACCTTCCAGCACAAATCAGCCCAGGGAGAGCCATCTGGTGAGAACCACCATTGCCACTGCTGGATACCACATACCATAGCTTTTACTCTAGATGTTGCCAGTACTTGAGAGCACCATTTGCAAGGAACTCTTGATAACTTAATAGTAATACCACTTCCACAGCTACCACTACAATGAATTGTCCACCATCCTTATTCTTGTGTCATTAGCTATTGAATAAACATGCTAGGTCACAGTGTCTTATTGGCTCATCATGTCACGTGCTTGCACCAAACATGAAGATTTGGCTGAAGGAGCTACTATCATGAGAGATGAAGTCTGCTTCCCCAAAAGATTCATACAGTAGGGAAATTTCCAAATAAGTTATTTTGATGTTGAGTGGCCAATCATATGACAAGTGTCCAATTCCAATACAATTAAGAAAATTGTTTCCAATAACAATTTTCTTCCAATGATTGAAGTGTGGCAGATATGCCAGTATCTCGCTATGAGAAAGGTAAGACCTCACTGACTCCTCTCTGAGCTTTATTAAGAAGGTAGTTCCTTAGTTTTGGTGAACCTTTAGCATAAACAACATGAACAGTATTCTATAACAGAGTTGTCTGCCAGCATGTGCATTTGCCCTTACTGTCCCCTCTATCTTCCACTCTTCTTGGAATATACCTGGCATTGACTTCTCATTCCTTCTTCTAATACCACTTTAGACTTTCTCTCCTTTCTAAAGTCATTTTTAATGCTTAGAAGCCAACTAGCTGCACCCTCTAGCGGTGTATCGCCCCCTAGAGTACCACACCTTGAAAACAGTGATGCCTATCTATCTCTTTTTTATTTGTATCCTCAGCACTTCACACTAAGTCTAAAACAGAAGGAGGGGTTCTATATATGTGTTTCGCATAACTGAGTAAAGTTTGAAAGGAAACCATATTCCGTTGGGTTGTTGTTCTTGGTCTATATATGGTACTGACTAAGAAAACACAATTATCAGGAGTGAGAAAGGGAGAACCTCTTACACAAAATAATTAAGTTAGTATTTTCATGGGAGGTAGGTCAAGTATATTCCAAACTCTCCGTTGCCTGATTAAATTTTATTGCTCTGCTTTTTTCTGGGTGTTTGAACTAAAATACTAGAGGGAAAATATATGTGGAAATAACTCAAATATAATTATTTGTCAGTGACTCTTTGCTTAGAATTACTTTTCTATTGATTTACTGTATGTTACACTGAGAAGAGAAAGTTTGCCATGAGACAGTACATCATGCTGGTTATTGATCTTCTGTGATGTACTGTTTCATCCACTCATAGTGCTCATTTATGAAGAGTGCATTTCTACCATCAGGGACACTTTTGTGCTAAATTTCTAAAGCTTCATGAGTCTTCTAAATATCTCTTCCTTCAATGAACATATATTATGACTACACAGATGCGACTCTTGATGGAATTTCCAGAAGCTGAACTTCAGAAATACAGCTAGTACTCAAACAATAAAAATATTAAAATTTAGAATGAAGTTGAAGGATAATGAATTTTGCAGGCTGTTTATTCTCTCTAATGTATTCAGACCATGCTTGATCATCCCTTTAAAACTAGTATGAATATCTCTTAAAATAAAATTAGTCTGCATTTTGACTATAACTGATGCATGTTTAGCGCTTCTCCACAACTATCTTACATTTAGACACACATTTTCATTAAATAAATGTAATTCAATACCGACATTGTGCCCTACAATTAGTAGGTGATTATAAATATTGTTTTCTCTTGATTTAAATTAAATACTAAGTCACAAATCAGACAGATTTTACAAGGGACATATTTTCCCCTCCAGTTTAAAATGAACAATATCAACAAATTTAGATTAGGGATATATGGGGAAATAAATGTTTCTAGAAAAATATACACACCAGAAATTAGTATCTACTTGCCTATTAAATGTTTTGATATGGTACACTACACTTTATTAGTTTATTCTAGCACCTTTTCCTTAGTAAAACACTTCTTATCCTTCCATTTTAAGTTCTTAGTAATAAAAATATATAATTTATGATAGGGCAGTAAATATCATGTTCTGTTCCACACATTGCCCTATTACTCTATAAATAGATAACTTTTCCAAATTAATCACTTGTATTTTGGTCTCAAAATTATTTTCTTTGAAAGAGTATAGAAAACCATGTAATCAGTCATTCTCCTGACTGTCACATTCATGATCGCCATAACTCAAGTATCCAGGGCATGCAGGATGGGCAAATCACCTCTTTCTGAGTGATTTTTTCTTATATACTAAAATTAAATTTAATTTAAAAGTTTAAAGCACAAGTTCATTACTTCATTATTTTTCCAAAGCTTATGTAAGTTTTTCTTATTATAAAGTAGATAAAGAGACTTGGCCATAATCTATTTTCCAGCTTTAGGGTTCCACATAGTATGTTACATTGAATACAATAGTGGGGAGGGGGGATTGCAACAGAACATATGAATCACAATATTAAACAGATAATACTATCAGCTAGACTTAAACCTAAGTTATCCGTCTGAAAATCAGCTGGTGACAACAAAAATATGGGAGGCCATATATGCTATAAAACATGGCTAATAAAATATACTGAAGTATTAACAGTAATAGAATTTGTTAGCATGAGTCATTTTATATAAAGAGGTATATATCTTTATTTGAACACAGGAAATTTTAATCTCTAACTAACATACAGATTCTTTAAATAATGGAAGATTTGACTTTATATCCTAAATTAAATTAATTTGTGATTTGTGGAAAAATAGAAAAAATAAACTTTGCTAAATATTTTAGAATTCATTGCTAACTTTTACATGTCATAAACCAAAATAAGCTGTAAAATCATAAAAATTAATGTGTAAAGCTGATATCATAAAGTAATGATTTAATATCAATATTAGTAAAGTATTTCTAAACATTTATGAAAAGGATAGATTCTTAAGAATGAAGTATAGGGGACTTCCCTGGTGGTGCAGTGGTTAAGAATCCACCTGCCAATGCAGGGGACCTGCGTTCGAGCCCTGGTCCGGGAAGATCCCACATGCTGCAGAGCAGCTAAGCCTGTGTGCAACGACTACTGAAACCCGCGCACATAGAGCCTGTGTTCTGCAAAAAGAGAAGCCACTGCAATGAGAAGTGCACGCACCACAACAAAGAGTAGTACTCCCACTCGCTGCAACTAGAGAAAGCCCGTGTGCTGCAACAAAGACCCAAAGCAGCCAAAATCAAAAAGTAAATAAATAAATAAATTTATTTTATAAAAAAATGAAATATAGCTCATATCTAAACTATTACCAAAAGATTGT
>NW_020175529.1:80332-166512 GCF_003031525.2 Neophocaena asiaeorientalis asiaeorientalis
ATATATATATATATATGCACATACACATGGAAATACAAGTCAGGACATTAAAATAACGTAATCAGTCAAATTTAAACTTAAGTTGCACTCCTGAAAGTCAATGAGTACAACCAAAATATGGGATAAATTGTTTACTGAGTGAAATGGCTGGCTAATAAAATCTACTGAGATTAAAATGATTTATTGACACTGGAATAAATGAGTGTGTATGTATACACATAAATGTCTCTATATATACATACACAAGCATATTGTGTCTCTCTACATATATGCATAGATACACATATGTACATATATCAGTGTTTATTCATGTATATGTATGAATATATAAATATGAGACTATGTGTGTGTATATTTATACTCACATACAAATGTTCCATAAAAAAATAGCTAATAAAAATGTTTAAAATTAGATTGTGGTGATGGTTGCATAACTCCATGCATATGTTAAAAACCAATGATTTGGTTTGATAAATAAATGTATGATACATGAATTAGATCTCAAATTGTTTTTAAAAGAAAGAAAGAAAAAAGGAAACTTCTGGACCATCACTTCTTGAAATTTCTCAAAAAATGAAGTTTTAACTTGTTTTTCTATAATCCCTAAAGGCAACGAAAAATAATTTACAATAAATTATTGGGATTTGGAAAGCAGGTCGACAATACCAAATTATTCAGTGAAGCTAAGGATGTTGAATCTGAGTTAGCAATGAGGAAAGCCAAAAAGTAAACTGATTTACCCATGGAACCTTCAGGAAGTAGAAGAATTGGGATACCCTGAAAAGTCAGGGAAGTTGTCTGAAATTTAAATAAATGTTTTGGAGTTTAAGAACACCCAGATCTCCTCCCCAGATCATCACTGTTGGGGAACTGTTCCACCTATGCTCCTGGAGATAAATGGAAACTTATTCAAATAAAGGAAATCTGGACTAGTGGCCAAAAGGTGTAGCTCAGTAGAATGTATTCAGACTTCTGACCAATCTTCTTCTCATTCTCACATCCCAGAACAGAGATGATTTCACAGAAGCTGTCATTAAGATTCTGAGGAATCTTAAATAAATTACCTCTAAGAAAGAAGAATGATATATACATCTCTCAGAGAATTAAAATAAAGACTTCGTAGAATTAAGATTATAGCACAACTGAAAAATAATTCAGCAGATAAGTGAGAAGATATAATTGAGTGAAGACTAACTGAAATAGAGCAAAAACAGAAAAAGAAGTACAAAATATAACATAAAATACTATTTAAAACAAATTTAGAGGATTAGCTCTGGAATTCCAACGTCTGAATATTAGGAATATATCCAAAGCAAATTGTGTTATGAAATTTAAGAACACTGCAGACCAAAAGAACATCTTCAAAGCTCCAGAGAAATGTATGACAAAATGAAGCAAGACAAGAAACAAGTATCAGAATGGCACCTGCCTTCTAATTAATAACGAAAATGAGGAAAGACAATGTTTTCATTCTTTAACACTTGCAATCTGTCACCCCTGTGACTAATGAAAAATCAGATGATTGGTATCCTGTACATGCTAAATATCTTTTTCTGACCTCATCCTTTTAGAGTAGATAACTTTTGACAATGTTGATCATCTCCTTCTTACAATTTTTATTTCTTATCTACCTCTTCCTGAATATGTATATCGGTTAGGACAGGCTAAGTTGTGCTGTAGTAACAACTCCAATATCTTACTGTGTTAAAACAACACAGATTTATTTCTACTTTTGCTATATGTCCATCTGGTCCAGTTGTAGGTCTTTCTGATGTGAGTCTAATTTAGGAACTAGAGTTGGTAGAGCATCATTTACCTGGAACAGGGAAAGAAGAAGAGCATATGCTGGTTCTTGAAGCTTCCACTCAAGGCCACTACATGTCGCTTCTACACAAAATCCATAGTCCAAAGGAAGTCAAGTCTGTGTTCAACAAAGCTAGAATGTATAATTCTCTTTCGTGGAGGAGCTCTGAATTGTTATGGAAGGTGATGATGTCTACAAGATCCACATTTCTACTCTTGATAAAAAGCTCTATTTCTATTCACTTACGTTGTCTCAAACTTAGCATATAAAAAATTAACGTTTGAACTGCATGGTTAAAACAAGGCCCATTTCTATCTTCATTATTTGTTAATGGCACATTCTTTTAATCACCCACACAGACTTGCAGCCTTTTTTTTTTTTTTTCACTTTTCTCAATTTCGGACCAAAGTATTACTCCATTTTCTTCTAATCCTAAAATCACCATAACCTTCTTTATCATTATAACTATTAAAATAACAAGAACAAAAATTTTTTTTAATGAAGGGAAGTTTTGTGTTTTATTTTCCATGTGCCAGTTATTCAATTTTTTAAACATTCTCTAAAACATCTTATATCATCATTGCAAAAACTAAAGTAGATACTGTTATAATTCCCTTGTTACACAGGACAAACTGATTCATTTCTCCATTTATGGTACAACCACAAAGTTGAGTTCATCTTCTGGCTTCTTTTCTGGACTCTTGAAAGCTGCCTAACAGCTTTCATACTTCTCAGGTGAACAAATTAATTCTAAAAATCACTGTCATATTAAATCTCCAAAATTATACTTTTTTCCTAATATATCCTACTTGAAATCTTTCATTGACTCTCCATCTCTACCTGTATTAGACATAATTTTACCTGTACTAGATTTAAGAGCCTCCCTAACTTCCTCTCCACTCAAATCTTACCACACCTCAATTTATACAAACTAGCCTAAATGTTCTTTTCTTTCTTTTTTTTTTTCGGTACACGGACCTCTCACTGTTGTGACCTCTCCCGTTGCGGAGCACAGGCTCCGGATGCGCAGGCTCAGCAGCCATGGCTCACGGGCCCAGCCACTCTGTGGCATGTGGGATCTTCCCGGACCGGAACACAAACCCGTGTCCCCTGCATCGGCAGGCAGACTCTCAACCACTGCGCCACCAGGGAAGTCCCCTAAATGTTATTTTCCAAACACATTTCCTGTATTCTGAACATTGCTTAAATTTTTTCTTCATTTAGAACATCTTTTATTCATTGCTTCTGAAGCCCCATTCATTGGAAATGGTCATAACTGAAAGTTATGGTGAATAAAAAGAGAACAAAATAGTATATTATGATAGTATCTTATGTACCACCCAAGATTTATTTTAAAGTTTTATACACATTCATGGTATGAGCCATTGTGCATTATTTTATTCTCTTATTTACAGCTTTTCCCCAGAATTTTACTACCACGATGACTTTCTTACATTTTAGGGGAAAAAATGACATGTAAAATGCTATTTATTTTTCAAGTTCTCCTGTAATAACCAACTTTAAGACCACTCAATTCACTATGATAATCTTAGAAAATAAATGATGTTCTTTCCTCTTTTATATTATTTAAATATTTTTCTAATTTCCTAGAAGGGATCTCAAGATCCTTGCAGAAACAGGATGTCTTGCCTTTCTATTTAAGCCTTCTCTGTCTTATAACATAAGGTCTTAGGTAAAGAAGTCAGTCACAAAACTTTTTGGAACATAACCTTAAATAATTGAATAAAATACAGTCAATTAATATGTAGGAAATGGTGAGATGATTAATTTTTTAAGGGAAAAACAAAGAAAAATTTCTTTTTAAAATGGAATTTTGATTAGAATGGAGGGTAATAGGGAATAAAGTTAAAAATGACACAGTTTTATATGTTGAAACAACAAGAGAAGTTAAAAGTGATAATTAGTCAAAAGTTAAAATTATTTATTTAATTTTTAATTAATGTATTTATTTTATTTATTTATTTTTGGCTGCATTGGGTCTTCATTGCTGTGCACAGGCTTTCTCTAATTGCGGCGAGCTGGGGCTACTCTTCGGTGCAGTGTGAGGGCTTCTCATTGTGGCAGCTTCTCTTGTTGTGGAGCATGGGCTCTAGGCACGTGGGCTTCAGTAGTTGTGTCACGTGGACTCAGTAGTTGTGGCTCATGGGCTCTAGAGCTCAGGCTCTGTAGTTGTGGCACATGGGCTTAGTTGTTCCGTGGCATATGGGATTTTCCCAGATCAGGGCTCAAACCTGTGTCCCCTGCCTTGGCAGGTGGATTCTTAACCACTGTGCCACCAGGAAAGCTCAAAAGTTAAAATTAAATAGAGACATAGAATTATTCAAATGAAAACTAGGGCATTCTTTTAAGACCACTTCAAATAAGCGAGATACCCAGTGTGGCAGTACTTTTTTTTTTTTTTTTTTTGTGGTACGTGGGCCTCTCCCTGTTGTGGCCTCTCCCGTTGCAATACTTTTAATGTGAACTTTCTTTATAATTGAGAAAGATTTGTTCATTTGAAGGAAATAAAAAGAAAAATAAGCAGAGTTGAAAGATTTTATAGAGCATCATGAAATAAATGTCAGAAACAGTGATTTACATACACTCCCCATATGCTAATTTACGTATGAGTAGTATGTATTGCATATATCAAATTTTGTGACATTTATTTCAGGAAGCATTGTAAAACTTTCAACTCTGCTTACAGCATTCACTTTGAATTTTATCTCAGTGCTGGTGCCATTGTCAAATGGAGAAATAGCACAGAAATTGCAGCATATATTTTCTGTTCCTATCGTAGTATGATTACATGAAGTTGTTTATTCCTGCATAGTGACCTTATCCCTTGTCAGTTGCATATCAAATATGATGACATTGAGACAAATGAAACATAAATATGTATAATGTTTCCTGTTACTTCACCAAATCTCAAGGTACATCTGCAAAAAAAATGAAATTAAAATACTGTACTGTAGTATACTAAATGAGAAAAAATAATGCATTTAAGCCATTTACTGAATAGCTTCTATCAAAGTTATTCAATAATGTAAATATTTTATATATCTCTATGTGTTAAAATATAAGCATTTTCTAGTGAACTTCATAAAATAAGACCATTAAAAATTGTTTTGCATTGTTTCATGAAAAGAATCCATGTTTAAGTCATAAGAAAAGGCAACCACCACAAAGGATTTAATCTTTAGTAACTTATCTTCATAAAATGGCTTAAAACTCAATTTTAGGAATTAGTCCCCTACCTGCCAAAAACAGCAGAGTAGAAATTAATCAAACATTTTTTATTAGTTAAGTTCCTTTATGACAATTTTCATCTCAGTTGAAAATAAAAGTAGTTTTCAGGCAATATTCCATAGGAAAATCAGAATTTATAACAAAAATCCTACAGCTAGAGTAACTTCTGTTTTGGTGACAAGACCAGAAATCTGTAATTACCTAAATGCTTTATATTTATGCCTTCTAAGCTACTTGCTCATTTTTGCTTTCTTTGAGCATAATACAGTATCCTGATTCAAAAGAAAAGATATTTGGTGCTATTCAGGGATTAGTAGAGGTTTAAATGTTAACACTCTGAAACACAATTTCTTCTGAAGAATTCTCATTTAAATTCTTACAGGGGCCCTCAGAGCATATGCTGTGCTTAAAAAGGGCATTTGTGGAAAAAATTCTATCTTGGGAATGCAAAATGCAATACACTACAATAATCTTTGAACATTACAGCACTCTGCCTTTTAAAGTGTTCTGAATATAGCAAACTCAGTAAATACAGCTTAATGGATATAGTTTACTTAAGCAAATATTTGCCAGAGGTAAAATGTGATTTTATTTTTTCCTTAATTATTTATATGTATAAAATAAAATATAATTTTATTATTGGTAAAAGGAGAGATCCACTTTCTTCACATTAATATACAGGGTAAGAAATTTCAAATAAGATTCATTTTAAGCAGATTGAAACTGCTCTCTCTCTCTCTCTCTTGCTGTTTCTCTCTTTCTCTTTTTCCCTTTCTCCATTCCTGCCACCCCCCTCCTTCCTTTCCTCCCTCTCTTTAGTCTCCTTCCTTCTTTCCTTCCCTCTCCTTCTTTTCTTTTTCTTCCATTCTGTTTTGTTTTCAAGTTTGACTATTATAAACAGAGGCATAGAACTTTACCTCAACAGAAACTCTATAAGAGAAATGTTTATTGTACATGATTTTTTTTTAAATGAAGATAACTACATGACTTTAATTTTCACTTAAATCTGGTTTATAGTTCTCTGAAAATGTGTTATAACTTTCTATTGTTCTATGTGCCTTAGAAAATAAAAATTCAGAAAGAAAATAAGTTTTCTCAGCTCTCCCATAGTTCATTTCAGAATCTGGTTTTTGCTCTGTTCTGAGATTAATACATTTTCAAAACAGCACACCAGGCCATAACTAGTTTGAGGCCAGTCTTTGGGGGTCTACTGATTCCTGGACGAGCGACTGAAACCTTAGGATGGTTGCCTTTGCCTTTAATTATATGCCAAATGATGTGCACCAACTCATTTCCAGATAACCCATGGGGCTGCAGGAGCTCCTGTGTTTCTCTAGACCCCAAATTATGTTATGTTGGTCGGTCAATTCCAGTTTGGCCTATAACAGACATATCACGTAATTTTAGATTTTAAAATTATATCTTTTACAATTACTTTAGCTTATAAATAAGGACAGTGAAATCCAGTGTGCTTAAAATACACATGCACGGTCACAAATCTGGTTAAAGTTTAGCTGTATATAAAATTTCCTGACTCTTAATCCAGTGCATTTTCTTATCTGTACTCTTTTTTTTTTTTTAACATCTTTATTGGAGTATAATTGCTTTACAATGGTGTGTTAGTTTCTGCTTTAAAACAAAGTGAATCAGCTATACATATACATATATCCACATATCTCCTCCCTCTTGCATCTCCCTCCCACCCTCCCTATCCCACCCCTCTAGGTGGTCACAAAGTACCAAGCTGATCTCCCTGTGATTCCATTTATATGTGTTAACATACGGTATCTGTTTTTGTCTTTCTGACTTACTTCACTCTGTATGACAGACTCTAGGTTCATCCACCTCACTACAAATAACTCAATTTCATTTCTTTTTATGGCTGAGTAATATTCCATTGTATATATGTGCCTCTGAAAATCTTTTCCAGTTTTAACATTAATTGTAGAAGCGAAGGGTGGTCCATGTAAGCCGGTAATGTTCAACTTTATACTGAAAACATTCTCTCCTGGAAAAGCATAAATTTTAATAACCCCAGGGACAGGGTCTTTGAGTGACTGTTCACCCACCATGGATAGCTCAGCAAGGCTCAAGAGATCCATGAACTGTCAGATAAAGTAACTACCTCTTTGGTCATCTATAATGGCAGTTGTAAGTTATAAAATGAAGTTGAAGAGAACCAGCATGTGGCAATTTATTAATAGAAATTGATGTGTGTCCCTTACCAATATAAAAAATAGCTTTTATTTTCTTCTTTTTTTCTCTGCACACCACTCTCAAAGATAAGCACATTATTATCTTTTATCAGTATGAAATCTCCTTGTCCTAATATTGTTGAGGCTCATTTTTCCATTGGATCTAACAAATATGCCTTTCAAATTATCAGGGGAGGGAGAGGTATACATTTTAACTTACTCTGACTGTACATGTGGCCCATGAGGACTTGACTGAATATTTTGAATTATAATGTGGCTACTGAGCAGCCTTGGCAGAAACATGAAACATAGAAGTAAAATTTATCTGTTAATAAAACTCAGATTTTCAAAATAAATAATTTGAGCAACACTTGAATTCCCTTACCCAAACTGGAATAATGACAGTGTTATCAATAGCATCAAAATTACTAGCAACCGAGAAAAAAGAACAGAGTAAACCAAGGTTAACGTATGAAGTAACTCTTTGCCCTTTCTCACCATTTAAGCTTTTGATACCCTATGAAAATGTAGTCAATACATTGAGACATTGGTACCAACCCCAAGAGGTGAGACAATCTCACTTTCAGAGTAATGCCTGGTGAACAAACAATGTTCCAAAGGTCAGTGTAACAATGAAATATGAATGTTGTCAGCAGAGAGCATGAAGACAACAGGTTGACATTGATGAAGAGTAAATGTTATTATGTCACTGAAACCTTGACCAGAGATTGTCTAACTAAAATACATGACCAGCTTGAGATAATTTTTAAATTTTTTCTGTTGTAGTGTTTCTCACTCACATTTATAAATCAAACATAATCAGAACATAAGAGAGTAATGATCTAAAATACAGTAACAATAGTGAATCTGATTCTCCCAATTCAAGGTAAATTTGCTGTGAATTGCTGGGTTTTTTTATGGATAAAAAATTCTTGCATTTGCAACACCTGATGTTGGGTGTTATAAAATTTCCAGCAGAGTGCCTTGCACATAACAGGGGCTCAAAACTATAAAAATTTAGGGAACAAATAAATACTGATATTGAACCTGTGCTCTGACTCTAAGTACTTATGCCACCACAGTTATCTTCAATTCCATATTAACACTCCACTTCCGGACAAGTTGTCTATTGATACTTTCCCAAACTTTTATTTTTCTTACCTTTGTAATTCGGTTCTCTTCAAAGCACCCAATTCTCTTCTGTGTTCTGCCTACCTCAATTATACTTTTTTTTTTTCTTTCAAAATTCAACTTACCAAAATTATCCATTAAAAGTCCCCTGTCTCTTCAAACCTGGATGCCAGAATAGTGCTTCTCAATCAGCCTGTCCTGGAATGAACACATCTTATGAAACACTTACCCTTCAAATATGAATCACAGTTTATATTATTTGGGTCCTTTAATGATTTCTTTTTTATTTGTATGATGATATATATGGTATGCACACAGTGAGCTTTATTAGTAAATACTAACCATTCTTTAGACACCTAGGCTTTGGAATTCTTTGTGCCAGAGGAACATGCAAAGGGAAGACAAAACCATTGCAGAGACTGCCTGTGGTCACCTGATAAGTAGAAGCTTTAATTTGCCTGCTTTAATTTTATCACTATCAAATGATAATGTCTCATTTGATATTCTGATCATGGGACCTTGGTAAGTAGGTTTTCTATAAGAATCTTGGTGTCAGGAGTTCTTAATTCAATAAAAATAATACAAATTAGAGAGAAAGAGAAACATAGTACTGGTGCTTAAAGTTATAGCATCTGTTACCATCTGTTGCAATTTATTTGATATTTGATCACGTTCTGTTACTGATGTCTCCTTTGCTACATTTGTGGTTGTCTCACAGATTTCTAGAAGAAATTTTGGAAGAAAACTGAGAAATAATCTTGGTTTATCCCCTTTCCCAGTATTTCCAACTTATGCAGTAGAACATCTGTGATTCATGATCTAGTAACCTAAAAATACACTATATGGATGACTAGTTTAAGAAATAGTGCACACTCCATCCCATTGTTGGAGATTCATAACATCTATGTGGACATCAAGGATTCTCAGATGTATATTTATTTCACAAAGACATGCTTGATCTAGACACTCTCCCTTTAGCAGATTAATCCATTTAAACTTAGAACAAACCTATGAGAGCTACCATTATTATCCCATTGTATGTAAGAGGGAAAGAGAAATTAAATCATTTTTCATGATCACAAATCTAGCATGGGGTAGAACTGGGGTTTGTACCCAGATTCCCTAGCTCCTGAATTCATTCCCTTACTCACTGTGCATGCTACAACTCTATACCAAACTGCAATTAATATTAACACTTTATACAGATTTTACAGTCGAAGGGTCGATATCTTCTGTAAATCAATCTTTCTAAAATTGGAAGCCAATTTTTTCTGCAAGTTAATTTTTTTTATAATAGTACTTCTTATTAAATTATTTCTTAACTGTAAAATAGAAAAAAAAAAAAACATAGAGATGACTACAATAGTGACCTACAGTTGAGATCTGGCCTTGATTGTGGCTAAAACTCAGTTTCTAAACTCATGGTTTCCAAAGGGGAAAAGTGGGGTAGGGGGAGGAATAAATTAGAAATTTGAGAGTAGCATATGCAAAGTACTATATATAAAATAGGTAAACAACAAGGACCTACTCAACAGCACAGGGAACTATACTCAATATTTTGAAATAACCTATATGGTAAAAGAATATGAAAAATAATATATAAATAAATAAATATCTTTTAATCACTTTGCTGTACACCTGAAACTAACACAACATTGTAAATCAACTATTCCTCAATAAAAAATTAATTAATTAAAAAATAAATACTCAGTGTTTGGTAGTATTGGTACTGTTCTATTATAGGGCAACCATCAGCCAGGAAGAGGATACAAGTTTGGAATTTTTTTCCATATTACTTTTACATCTTATATCTGATCTGCTACACACAATTTTTATGCATGTATCTGTATAACTATCTGTATGCACACACACACAAACACACACACTTAGTATGCAGTGTTTTAAAATTTTCAGTAAAAATGTACAAATCAGGAAATGTATATATCTTACAATCTTCAAGCCAGATTTTGCCTGTGGGTCACTAGCACAATGCTTCTATTTTATCTTTTCTATCCATCATCAACTCTCTCTTCAAAGCCTTCCTTGACTAACTCAAAATAGAATGAACTCTATCAGGTCCACTGAATTAGTTTTATGTTTGTTTTTGGCAATTGCATGCATATATTTTTTCTGCTGACAGATTTTATGTTAAAGAAAGGCAAAAAGCATTACTTACCTTCTTGACGTTACACCCTTAGCAGCAAGTAAATAGGGTGCTCAGCTAAGTTAATTAAGTAAATGATTTTATTCCTTTTAAATGCATCTATCATAAACTACTATGGGAAATGCTTAACTATATTGCAAAAAAGTACTCCCATTTTTCTTTAGGTTAATCAATGTATTCCACCACTTTAAAACCCTGAGTAGCTCCTTGTAATTACACATGAAAATGAGTCTGTTGTTGTAAGCAAAGACACCTCTAGTGAGCATGGCTTTGCATGCACACCCCAGATAGAAACATTAAAGCACAACGCATTTAAATCATCAGTTTTGATGTCATTCATCCTTTATCCAAAGTAGCCTGCTTACAATAAATTATTTTAACACTGGTTTCAATCATGTTCTGTCACTTAGCTTTCTGAAAAATATATAGATGTCACAACTAGATAAAACAGACTGGAAATTACCTTTCTTCTGAGCTCAATTATATTTTTTACCTCATAAAATAACGTGAGAGAGAGAAAAAGAGATAGAAGAATGTGACTTAACATAGCCCAAGATAGACTACTGCTGCCATGAATGACAGATTCCTGGTGCCATAAGACTGTGGGAATTATAACCATGTCAAGGCTGTGGGTTTCAGAACATCAAATAAAATGGTCTTTCAGGGCTTGCCTGGTGGTGCAGTGGTTGAGAGTCTGCCTGCCGATGCAGGGGACACGGGTTCGTGCCCCGGTCTGGGAGGATCCCACATGCCGCGGAGCTGCTGGGCCCGTGAGCCATGGCTGCTGAGCCTGCGCGTCCGGAGCCTGTGCTCCACAACGGGAGAGGTCACAACAGTAAGAGGCCCGCGTATCGCAAAAAAAAAAAGTAAAGATGTTCTTTCAAGGTGAATCACACAGCAAGTCAGTGGGTAAGGTTTGGCATTCCAAGACTTTGCTCAAGAAAATCCAGCATCATGTAATTGCCTGCCACCATCTGTGACTATTTTGGAGAAATAGAAAATTCTCAAATTTAAGCAGGGCATATGAAGATAAATAGCACTGTGCTACTCACAAAACAGAGACAAAACTGGTATCTCTTGTTTGTAATCAGCAACATCCCTTCATTATCAGGCATTCAATAGATTTTGCTATTTTTAAAGTCAAATACAATCAGAGGCAGAAAAAGGAATTGCTTCTGAAAATAAATGCACCAGTATCCTGTGTTTTTAAACCAATTTATCTGCTCAGATTCTTAGTGTCTGTCTACAACAACATGGAGAAAATTGACAGATTTATGTCACCAGCAAGGCTAAGTTTACTGACTTACTGATTTATCAAGCATGTGTGTGATGGGGAAGAGCTCTGTGGCTTCACCGGCAGCTCTGGCAAGATAATTCAAAATGAGTTAGACAGCCAGCACATTTCGTGCTAAGTCGATTAGTTCATGATTAATTGAAAAATGGTAGATAGGGCAAGACTGCTGCCTTTTGTTTCAGCTTGGAGGCAGAGGTCTATTTAGGGAAACACAGTACATGTTTGGTCCTATTTGCTTCTTGGTGTTACCAGTCACTGAAGTAATTGAGCGTTTATTGCATCTGTTCAAAAATTTAGGATACAGGGGGTAACAAAATGAGCATTTGTGTAATTACATGAGCTCTAAGACTCTTTTACTTAGAGACAACTGTCATCCATCACATTGTCCTTTAATTCCTCAGTGTTTGTTTAGGGATGCAGTATTCCAAAGCAAATGCAGGGGTATTTGAAGTGGAAATGTGATCATCAACATTTGTCACATTACAGAAACGAGATAAGTAGGGAGAAATTTTTTAAAATATCCTACCACTAAATGAAAGTGACACTAAAGTGTTACTAGCAGCAAATCAAGAAAATAACATCACTTTCTCTTACAACTCTGTTTAAGAGATGAGAGCCCCTGCAGTCTAATGAAAGAAAGTCAACACATGTAGTTATCATTATACCCTAATCTCCTCTACTGTGGTTAATTCCTAACTTAAACCATAAAGTAACAAAATGTGACTTACTAAGAGACTTGCCCTTGTATCTTTGGGATCAAAGAGAAGAAGAGAGAAATTTCATTATTACCACTTGCTAGTGATACTAGTGTTACTTTTGGCTTATTTAAACATTTTGAGTGTCAATTTCTTTCCAGTTGTATTGTGTGGATTATATTATATCTCATGTTATATGGCACATATGTATGCCATATAACATGCTATAAATTGCAAAAGGTATGGGGAAATTATAATATATATAATATTTTCTTTATGATATTTTATGTTATGAATTACTACCCCAGCTCTCTGTCAAGAATAGATGGTAGTACATTAGTGACAGGGACTGGGTATTTTTAATGAATGGAATAATTTTTACTCCAGTTTAGAAAGTAAATAAAGTTGATCTTTTATTTCTTCTTCATGTGTAAAATTTTACTCTTAATGAAATAATTCAGAGAAAGAAAAATACTATATGAATACACTTGTATGTGAAATCTTAAAAAAAAGAAAAATAAAACCTCATAGATACAGAGAACAGACTGGTGGTTGCCAGAGTTTGGGTGAAACAGGTGAAGGTGGTCAAAAGGTATAAACTTCCAGATATAAAATAAATAAGTCCTGGGGATGTACATACAGCATGGTGACTATAGTTAATAATAATGTACTATATATTTGAAAGCTGCTAAAAGAGTAGATCTTAAAAATTCTCATCATAAGATAAAAAAGATTGTAACTGTATGTGGTGATGGATGTTAATTTAGACTTATTGTGGTGATAATTTCACAGTATACACATGTATCAAATCATTATATTATGCAACCAAAACTAATAAAATGTTATATGTCTTAATGAAAGAGCTCAATAAAACAACAACAAAACTTTACACTTACTTCTAGCTAATTCTCCTGGTCTATCAATCCATCCATCCATCTATCCATCCATCCATCTATCCATTTATTCCACAAATAATTTTAAGTAACTCCCTGGTATTAGGAATTCTGAGAGTGTGTCAATTGGGTCTTCAGATGTCAAGATGGAATTAGAATTGCAGGAAATTTATTGAGGGAAAATGCCTGTGAAAGACAGGAGGGGGCAGGAGTAGACAGGAAAAGGCTTTACCATGGTGCAGTATGACATCCGTGCAAAGAGAGGAAGAAGAAAGGAAAAACCTTATCCTGTGAAGCTTCTCTGAGAGATTCTCAACAATTCCAAGGGGAGCCTCAGCAAAATGATTTCCTACAGAATCATGGAGGGCAGAAATGAGCAGATCTTGGCGTCTCCATTGTGCTCAGACTGCCTGAAGGCTGCCTGAGAAAGTGTAGATGGCCTCAGCTCAAGTACTTTGGTAGGTCTTGAAAGCCAGCAATTCTATGGTGTCAGATAACTGAAATCCTTATAGCTGATTGGCAAGTTCTCTTGAAGGGATATAGAGCTGCACGTCTTCATGACTACTGTGGAAAGGCATTGGAGATAAAACAGATCTAGCTCTAATAAGGCATAAGACATGATCATTTCTCTACTGAGGAAGTGGCAGCTGTAAATAAACTGAGTTTGAGTGAGATGAGTATTAATAAAGAAGTGATACTGAACTGCACCCAAGTCTAATTGTGCCTAGAGAAATGAGCGACTCATACCAGTCAAAACCACTGAATAAATTTAATAAAAATGAGGGATGAGGAAGGAGTGTTACAAACTGGCCAAATAGAACAGGTAACACAAGGATCATATACTGATTCCTGAGAAAAAAAATTCAAAGGTCTATGTTCAAGTGATCCCTAGTTCCTTTATTCTTCTGCTTTCACTCTTCTCTTTATCATGGACAAAGTATAGAATTCAAGAATTTCTTCACTCATTATACCTATAAAATATATACCCCAACCACTCCAAAACTCTCAAATATTTCTAGTAGAGCAAATGGTGACTATTATATTTTACTCTGTGATTACCTTTGATTTTTACAAATGGTTGTCAAATTGCCCAATAGAGAAAAATAGGAAAAAAAACTTTCTCTAAAGTAGTTTGAGTAAACTCTTATTTTTTTCAGTCTCAATCCATTTGTGGGGATGTATATGGTGCCTTTATATCCAACCAGGCATATTTATATGCCATTCCTTTATCAGGACTTGCTAGATTCTCTCTTGACCCTTTGAACATGATATTATATCAAATCTAATTTTGTACTCCTTTTATGAAATAGGCCATAATTCTCTTATTCAAAATTCTGTTTGAATAACTTTCTCCTAGAATAATCTTCCTAATGGTAGTCATTCCCTGAAGCTAAATGTAAATAGAAATCCTTCAGAGCACAGCTCAAATGCTCCTTCTCTATGGGGAATTTACTTTTCTTTTTCATGGGAAAGATTTTGCCACCCTGACAATTTCTACATTGCATTTTTACTATGTCTCTTTTAAAATATACCTTACTTTCTAATGTAATTATTCACGTCAAAAACAGCTCTTAAATAAACAGAATGCCTGAGTATATAAGAGCCTTTATGTATATATATTATTCTATATCTACAACAACCCCATGAGGAGGGGGATATTATACTAATTTTATTAGTTCTAGCTCAGAGGATTTGTAAATTTGCCTAGATCCCCAAATTAGTAAGTAGCAAAACCAAGAATCAAACTCTGATCTTTTAGCACCAGATTAAATGAACTTTCTATAATTCTTTGATGTAAGCTCTCTGAGGGTAAATTGATGTTTTTGTGTACTAACCAAAGTTCCGTATAATCACTATTCAATAAAAGTGTTAAATGAGTGAAGAAATGAATAGGATCCAACCTACACAAATCATTTGAATATATCTCTCACAAATAGCAGATAACTGGATTTATTTCCTCCTTTTGACCATACTCTACTTGGCATTTGTCAATTGTTTGCTTCTGTCAGTAGTCCTAAGTAATTTATGCATGCATATTTTTTGCCTGCAAAGTGCTGGTATTTTCATCAAGGGCACGACAGAGTTTTTGGTTATTGTTTATTGGGTGTTTTTTTGGCATCTATTCTGTTATTTCACAACACAAGAGTGAGAGTATATGTATATTGTTAGCCTCCCTTGGGAAAATGGAAGAATAGCCCCTGAAAGCTGAAAAATTATGTATATGTTATGTATTATGTTATGTATATGTGTATGGTGGGAGAGGAAATTTATCTCCAGAGCCATGACTTCTATAATAAATTTCTAAAATGTTTGTAAAATTTTCTAAAAATGGCAAATCTTCATAACATCATAGAATATTAATAGTGACATACTGAATTAACTTTTAATAAATTGCATCTTTATCTTAAACTGAGAAATACATTGTAAGTTTTCATGACTGATTATTTAGTGTTTGCTGATAAGAATCCTAATCCTTGCAAATACACTTAATAAATATATTCTTAGCAAAACTGTTTTGAAATTAAGTGCATAGGATACCAGAAAAAAAATTTATTTAAACTATTTATACATATAACAAAAGAATCATTGCTTATAATTTATGTATATAAATTAATATATTTTATCTTACACTATTTTTGTTATTTTGATTTAAGATGTTGACAATCAAAGCAAAGTATGTTTATTTTATGAGGGGATTTTCAAAATAGAGCAAAACTTGATTGTTCTGCACATGCATTCTTCATGTTCTTTATGTAGGTCAAGAAAAGATGTGTAAAAGTGAAAAAGTGTGGCTTAACATTTTATTCCAGTAAAGATATATTCTGACCACTTTTGAACTGTGCATCTTACAGGAAATTTCCAGATCTTTAAGTGACACACACCTAGAGTTTTGTTCACTCCCTGAATAAAAGCCTTTTTTTTTTCCCCAAGTGGTTTAAAAGGTTTTAGATGGGGAGGTACCAGATGTCAGCAGTTCTAATTTTTTTAGTACAACTATAATGGAGCACAGCTTAGTGATTACCGCAAAGTAGAATTTAACCTTCAGGTCACTGATTCAATCCCTTAGTGCTGCTGGCCTTTTGATAATAATAGATCTACTCTTAGGTACACACACACAACACACAGACACACACACCACTTCCACAAAAGAGACAAGCAGTCAAGGCAATGTATTAATAGAATGTAAAAAATCAGTTTCTTGAAATGAATTGCAAAGAATAAAAGTGAATGCCATTTACTCTTCCTCATATAAAAAAGTTAATGGGTACAATAAAGTAAGGTTTAATAGATTAAAAATATTTTAAGTGACATTACTGCAGAATAATATTCTGGATTTTGAATTTCCTTAATACTCTTTCATTAGGATTTAAGGGAGTTTGCTTCCACTGATTTATTGCCAATTCAGCTTGGTTGTGGTCTTAATCCACAAAATAGTATGGAAGGTCAAAGTTAACCAAACCCTGGAGTGTTCCAGGAAAACAATGTGGAGAGTCAGTAGATAGTGTTCTTCCCTGAGTCAGGATAAACTATGATTATTTTAAAACAGTTTTTGATTATGAATGGGTTGGGGTTTATCTCAGAAAGAAGCCAGGCTATATATTCACACATGGAGTATCAAGAGTACTGTGGTAATTAAGGAGTTACCCTAGATTGCAGAGTAAATTGCAGGTGCCTTAGTAATGATATTTCAGCATGGAAGATGTAATCAGAAAGACCTTTGCTTATGTTTCAAAAAATAGCATGAGCCAGAAGAAAAACAAGCAATACGAATAAAAACAGCAACCAGCAATAACCATCATGATACAATATATTGACCACTTTATTTACACTAACAGGGCCTCCACTAAAAACGTTAATATTATTTAAAACAGATTTCAAATCAAGGACACACATATTAAAGTCCTCCTTTTTGGGTAGAAACAGAGGTTTCCAGTGGTCAAATAACTTGCTAAAAAAGGGCATAAGGCCAGAAAATGGAAGAGTCCAAGGTGAGGTTCAACTCCAGGTACATCTGATGTTGATACTCAACCACACTGTTGTATTGAAGATGTTCATTAAAGATGAGGTGAAGAAATGTGACTGCCAGGCTGTTTGACATGTATCTAATGAGGACGCTACAAAGTTTTAGAAATGTCATTTGTATAAATGAAAAGAAAGACTACAGGTCCAGGTAGAGTACTCTTAACCTGAATGAACTGGTCAACCAGATTTAAGCAAGATTCAGCTTTTAGTTTACTTTATCATTCAATTGTTCACAGCATTGCTTGTAGTTCAGTGACTTATATTCACTATGCTGGGAGTAGACACCACTCTATCACTTCCTTGATCGTATATAACTTTGGCATATTCTCTCACTAATTTTTATAAGTATACCTCGTGTCTCTGGCTCCATTGTACAAATCCTATGATCGCTTCCTTTTTCTTTTTTCTTTTATCTTTTTTGTATATGTTTGATATAAGTATTAAGCAAAAACTATTTCTGGGCTTCCCTGGTGGTGCAGTGGTTGAGAGTCTGCCTGCCGATGTGGGGGACACAGGTTCGTGCCCCGGTCCGGGAGGATCCCACATGCCCCGGAGCGGCTGGGCCCGTGAGCCATGGCTGCTGAGCCTGTGCGTCCGGAGCCTGTGCTCCGCAGCAGGAGAGGCCAGAGCAGTGAGATACATATATATATATATATATATATATATATTCCTAAATGAACCATTATCTATCTATGTATCTATATGTATGTATGTATCTATCTATGTAATTTACATGTCAATTCTGATAGCACTGAAGTAAAACTGTTGCTATAGCTAGCAAGTCAAAGTGTAAACTTTTAGGGTAGATTTCAATTCTTAGTAAAAAAAATTAAAAAAGAAGTAAAAACTAAGGCAAAGTAAACTTGTGTGTTTTGCCTAGAAAATTCCAAAAACTTCCTAACTGTATTTGGGCAAATCCAGTGAGACTCACTGAGTTCAATAGTATTACTTTCAGTAAATGAATTTATATAGATAAAAAAGAGAGTAACTTTGTTAAATCTTGAAAACAGTTTTTTTGCATTTATTGCATGGTTCATTGCATAACTCTGCATCTTTTATCTCATCTGATGGGGAATGGAGCATATTTCAAATGTGAAATAGGAATAATTAGAGAACCTCAGGCAATTATCACAAAAAAACCCACAAAAATGAAATAGAGCTATTAAATCCTAGTGTCTTGGTCATCTACCGGTTTGGTTTGGGTAATATGTTGCTCTTAAAGTTTTAGCCAGCTAGAATGTTGCTCTTGTTGTTATTGTTTTATAATATTCTATCAGTTCATGTCAGATTGCTTGCTGCTCTGCTAAGCAAACTACAAATTTTATTCCACAAGAAGAGCAGTGGGGCTTCTCTGGTGGCGCAGTTGTTGAGAATCTACCTGCTAACGCAGGGGACACGGGTTCGAGCCCTGGTCTGGGAGGATCCCACATGTCGCGGAGCAACTAGGCCTGTGAGCCACAACTACTGAGCCTACGCGTCTGGAGCCTGTGCTCCTCAACAAGAGAGGCCATGATAGTGAGAAGCCCACGCACCGTGATAAAGAGTGGCATCCGCTTGCCACAACTAGAGAAAGCCCTCGCACAGAAACAAAGACCCAACACAGCAAAAATTAATTAATTAATTAATTAATAAACTCCTACCCCAACATCTAAAAAAAAGAAGAGCAGTGTATACCAGGATAAAAAATGGGATGCATGTTATGTATTATGTTATGTTCAAAATTTTAAGTTTATTATGGTCCATTCTCCTGTTCCCCATATCTTTTTTTTTTTTTTTTTTTTTTTTTTTTTACCGCGTCCCGTGCATCGGCAGGCGGACTCTCAACCACTGCGCCACCAGGGAAGCCCTGTTCCCCATATTTTAAAATCATTGATATGGTATTTACTTTTAAATTTGCTATGCAAAGGATTTTGAAGTTACAGTATTTTTACAACATTCTGATGATAACATAGAAGGAAAATTCTGGAAAACTTTGACACATGACCACTAATGATAACTGGCAGAAAATCCATTAAGGTACTATGTGGAACCCATGAGATCCTGGACTCCTGCTTTATCACAACATATTGCTGCATGAAATTCAGTATAACAGGAGTCCATCTTAGGCCCAAAAGATGAGAAAGAATTTGTAACTGATTCCATAATGTAAATAGTTTCTTTTAATATTGTCCTTCAACATAGATCAATAATATCTAAAAATATCTTATTAGGATTTTTTAAAAGCAAAAACTTGTTTATTCTTTCTGATTTATATACTGTTTTTGTAAAGAGTTTGTGACATTATCTAATTTAACAAGTGTTTGGCACCTATTACGTGCCAAGCTTTGTGATGATTTAGGAGATACAAAGATAAGTGAGGCATGATATTAACACACCAATATTTTACTCTAGTAAAAAGACATTATTAAACAAAGTTATAATACGAATTACACTAAAGTTTTGGGTACATTAGTAAGCCATATAAAAATCCTAAATAAAGGTTCATTATTCAGCAAAATAATACCATTGATAATAAACACACATACACAGATCATTGAATATATCAAATTAACTACCACATGGTTCAATGATACATGCCACACTGGAAATAAATTGTTGACTACTAATGATTAAAAAGAGAGAGAATGGTCCACATGCTAAAGCATTGTGTGATATCACCTCCAAGAGTCATACCAAGTCTAATATTTGTTAATATTAAAATATTAAAAATGTTTATTATATAAGTCTATGAAACATTACATTTCTGCAAAAAGTATCCTAGTCAAACTTCATAATATCTCTTTGTGGCAGGAATAATTGGTTTAATTTCACTAATAATGAAACTGGGGACTTCGCTGGTGGTGCAGTGGTTAAGAATCCACCTGCCAATGCAGGGAACACAGGTTTGAGCCCTGGCCTGGGAAGATTCCATATGCCTCAGAGCAAATAAGCCCATGCACCATACCTACTGAGCCTGCGCTCTAGAGCCCGTGAACCACAACTACTGAGGCTGCATGCCACAACTACTGAAGCCCACGTGCCTAGAACCCATGCCAAGAGAAGCCACCACAGTGAGAAGCCCGCACACCGCAATGAGAAGTAGCACCCGCTCACTGCAACTAGAGAAAGCCTGCATGCAGCAATGAAGACGGAACGCAGCCATAAATAAATAAATAAATAGATAGATAGATAAATAAGTTTACATTAAAAAAATAATGAAAACTGGACCCCATAAATACTGCCCAGATGAAATAACTTAAAAGAGTCTGACTGGTATTTTCACCTATATAGGTATACTTTTTACTTTAGTTTGACTTTACACCTCATCTCCCAGATCTGTTATTTGCCTAGAAATTTTAAGAAACAGAGAGTTCTTTCTTTACTTTTCAAATGAACATAGAAGAACTTCTATCAAAATTCCTTCACAGATTTAGAATTGTTCTTCCATACTAAGTTAAGACTTCTTAAGATTTCTGGTTATTTCTTTCACGCAATTTAAAAGAAAATATCATCCAGTCTTATAAACAAATTACAAGAAAGAATAACTAGAAAATAGTTATATTGCAATAGCATTAGTTTTTAAAAATATTTATCTTTTTTGCCCTAAATTAGTGGTCATTAGCATTCAAATAATGTTAATGTAGTATCACTGACAAATATGGAAAATTGAGATTTCTAAGTAGAAATGAGTCATCATTTCTAAGGCACAACAGAAATTTTCACCTTATTGTTGTTTGGCTATACAGTTTACTTAACTGACTTCTTAGAAGATCCATTTATGATGATAAAAGATGCTGGCCACAAATTTGGAAACTTCAAAAATATAAACTGTTAGCACTAAATAAATACACAAGAAAGACATTCTAAATTGTAATTAAAAAAAGAAAGGGATAACTTCTAGTATCATTCATTTACTAAATTTTTCCTTAATTCTCTGTTGCTTAGTCAGTAAAACAAAGAGCTTGTGTTAGATATATTCATTTCATTTCTAATATCCTTTCTTATATCCTATCTGAACTGAGTCAAATTTTCTTTAGATAATGGATTAAGTTTCAAGTGTAATTAATACTACCAAAAAGTCTGCTAAATACAGTTCAGTGTTTTAGTACATGACAAATTATGACTACAAATTTTCCCAGGTGATTGGGTGCAATTCTGAAAAAAGAATTAAAAAAAAACTAGTCCCTAGGAGACGAAATTGTGGAAATATTCAATTTTCCATTAAAAGTCTTGAAATGACCGAAGTCAAGAAATTTTGGACAGATGAGTTATGTAACTGTTCCAGACTTCCTCTCCAAATACCCTAAATCAAAGGCTAAATTAATAATCCCTCCTTTATGCTCATATTGTATAATTATATTAATATAAATCTGTAACTACTGTTACATTGGTAACTAATAGCATATGTATGATATAATATATTATTTCATTTAGTTGGTTTTGTATATTTTGACTTAAAGCTCAGTTAATGTGATTTTGAAAAAAATCTATTGTAGAGTTTCAACAATTACACATCAACTCTATATAGATCAATGCCTCCCTCCATGTGATATCTGAAACATTTATGGTCCATTAAGATGGTAACTGATATTCATACGATGTATTTTTGAAAGTCTAACACTTCATTATTATAAAATATGGTGAAAACCTTTCAAATGAGAGAAAATACCACATGGTCAAGGTCAGATGTCAGCTTTCATCTTGACCAAAGCATGTACCACAGAATCTAGTTGAAGACAATGAGATAGAAAGGGACATATTTAGAATTCATTCATATAATGTAAGCACAATGATATACAACACTTATTTTTAAAAATACTACCTTTAGAGTATCACTGTAGACATAAGTGATTTCTACATAATCTTATTAAACATTTCATTTTTGATACATACCCAATAAAATATTTGAAACCAAACTTATACTTTTATTAAATAACAAATAAACTGAACACTATTTTACTCTGCAGCAGAGGAACTGAGGAAGGAAAGGAAGAGGAAAGGGATGAAAATGAGTTTGCAAGTTTCTTAGAATTTTGCATAAACATATGTTGCCAATATATAAAGGACTCCAGACTTATCTGGATGGACCAATAGTAAAGAATAAAAGGAAAAAAGGAAAATGAGCTAGCATTACATCCAACCTTGGTGTATTAACATTTTTCTTAATCCTCACAAAAGCTGAAGGGCCAGAAGTTAATACTTTTCCTTGATGGTCTACTTCCACAGTTTTTCTTTAATATTGCACAAATTTGTATACTCTGTAAAGTGGAACTCAAGGGCAAAGAATAAATAAGAGTGTCAGTGAGAAATATATATATATATACATACATGTATATATACATATATATGTACATACATATACACATATATATTATTTTTTGTTAAACTGTGATTATTGAGCAGAACTATAACATATATGTTATTAGTTATTTAGCCATATGTATTTTTGATTGTAGCATGTCAGGTAGTGCTTCATTGCATTGTTTTTCTTCCCAACAAGCAGACCATTTTACTTTGTAATGAGGATCTAGGAGCTCTTCAGCCTTGTTTTTCAAAAAAGGCTTCATGTGATGGAATTTATCAATCTTCTTTCTAAATGTGCATGACATTTCCTGAGTAAAAATGTTTTGTCATGTGTAGCTACAGAATGAAGACCAAAATATTATATTCATTACACTGACAGTATCTTACTGAGGAAACCATGCTTTAGAATTTCAAGACTTTGGTGTAATCTGACTCTAACATTCAGCATTACATTCTCAAATTATTTAAATTTATCCAGTCAGACTTGTACAAAGATACTTCTTGCTATCTCAACACTCATGCTGGATTAGTATGAAAGTGATGGAAGTAAAGGGAACAAATAATGTGAACATTATGTAAGAAATTTCTATTGGTGACATTGGTTGGAGAAACTCTGGAATACTTTAAATATATATATATATTTATTTAAACATATACATATATATTTACAACTACCTTTTATATTAAAGTACAAGTTTTAATATAGTAGGAAAACCTACTTAAGCAAAATCTTTGTCCAAATATTAATAAAAATCAAAAGAATTGATCTAGTGTCCTCTAACCTTTTGAAAATATTGTCATTTAATAACTATCTTGGAACTCAGAGGATGTTATTACCTTAACAAAGAGAAACCTTTGTTTACAGCAGCAGTTCATATCTTAAGCCAAGGAAAGCAAACCTAACGTTGAGGCTAGCATAAGTTAAGAAAATTAATATTTATGTAAAGTGTAACTAACTGAGTCAATGGACCTCACAAGAAAAATCAGACCAAGGGACTGAAAATATTTTTATCCAAAATGAAATGGCTAAAATAACCAACCAAACATGAGGAAAGCATGTCTCAAATTCTATTTTGTGAAATAATAGTTTCAAGTTATAAATATTAGTGTTATTTAGGTAACAAAAATTTTTCCTTAACCAAATAAGTCAGGCAATGTTGTATTAGAAGAAGTTTAACAGTTTGCTTTATTGTATGTCTTATGAGAACATGCCAGTGTGTTGTGCAATCCAAGAACAGAACATATGTACAATTTTTTAAATATTTAGATCACCTTTTGTACCATGAGCTTTGTATGATCACCAATCCACAAAAGTCACTTTGAAACCATGTTTATAATCAATATCACATGCAAATATAGATGTAATTATCCTAAATAAAATTATTTAAAAATGCAACTAAGTTAACAGTGCATGTAAGAGTCATTCATGATATGCAGGTAGGTTTTCTCTCACGATTGCCCTCTTGATAGCTGTAAGTAAAATATTTCCTTTTACAACTTTCAAGGATGCTGATATTGCTTTTTCTTTAATGTTTGACTGTTATACCAAAAAAGGTATTAATGTTGTCAATGTATGTGACACACAGTTGTCCTAGATATAGAGTAAAACATTTAAAAATAAGTTAGCTATATACCTTTTATTTGATAACTTTACATTTAATCTTCAACCTCTGCTATGAATACAATTCCATAATTTAACTAATAACAATGTTCTGAAAAGTTAAATCAAACAATAAAAATGATACTAATAATGATACATTTTAAAACATGATATTACAAAAGGCAATTTTGATGCATGTAGATGAAAACAGCACTGACAGGATGGAAAATTAAGAGGTATTTTAAAACACACTTGACTTTAGCAGTTAAGTTCTATAATTCTAAATTTCTCTTGGAGACATGGTACTCTTGAAAGTCCAGGTGCAAAAGATTGTTGGATATTTCTTATTTGCGCCTAGAAATTAGAGCATTTCTCTGCAGTCATTAACTTTTTCCTACAGAAAACACTGAATTAATACAATTTTTCCATTGAGGAACTTGCTTTTTACTTCAGTATTGCTCTTCTACTTTGTTATTTCCTCTCTAGAACAACCACCACACACACACAAACACACACTCTGGTTGGTCCTATATTTTTTCTTAGCTACTTAGACTTCTACCTGTTGGCTTCATTCTTAGGCTGTCTCACATTCACCAAATGGCGATATGCTTCTTCATGCATGTTGATACGAAGAGAAGGTGTTTTCAGTCACAACTATTAAAAACTATTTTCATTGAATGAACCACCCTTCAGGGATATCTACCTTCAGGTAATGTCATATACAGGTAAAATTAAATTGAGGTTTCCTGAGCCAGTGGTCATGGACAAGGGAATGTGATCACCCTCACTGCACCACCAAAACGCCAGCCTACTACACTACCCGATGGAAGAAATGGGAAATAGCTGTTGCAGAGAAAAGCAAATGCCTTGGCCAGGATCCAAAAAGTATAGGCTAATGATTCTGATTGTGAGAAATTTCATTTTCTTTAAAAGAAGTAGCATGAAATCTAACCTATGCTGATATTTAAATCTTTATTCCAGTGTTGACACTGGATTCCCTTAAGCTTCAAATTTGAGCTCAATATGTTTGTTTTAGGCTAGAAAATTCTGTGTAGTCCAGGTTCTGGAAATTATAATACACTTTTTCTGCCCAAGTCGTAAGCATCTCCCCATGGGTCCTCTCCAAATTTTAGACTATGACATAAAAATACATAATTTCCGTGGAGTGCCTACATTCATGTACTCCTTCACACACCGTAAAAGAACAATTATAGTGTGCTATTCAAAGCTCTTCCTTTTGAATATTAAGAGTGTTAAAAATTAATACTCAATTTTAACTCTAGTAAATATATAGATGAATGTAAAACACTTTGTTTTTTCATTAAATGATAGTAATTGTAAATATGCAAGTCTTAAGAGATTTAAACACTGTACGAAATAGAATTTTTTAAAAAGGTCAACTTTAATTAAATAGCCATGGTGAGGAAAATGAATATTTAGACAGATAGA
Organism: Neophocaena asiaeorientalis asiaeorientalis; assembly: GCF_003031525.2. Classification (NCBI taxonomy): domain Eukaryota; kingdom Metazoa; phylum Chordata; class Mammalia; order Artiodactyla; family Phocoenidae; genus Neophocaena; species Neophocaena asiaeorientalis. The sequence goes on from NW_020175529.1 coordinate 106,113, forward strand.
TAGATATAGATATATGTGATTTATTTATCATTTATTTATTTATAAATGGTAAGATTATTTTATTCTCCATTCACTAAATACAAAGAGATTCATCAAACACTGGCTCCACCCTCTGTCTTGAAAATGTCCTATTCATGCATCAGAATTAACTCAGCCATCACTTCTCCCTGATTCTTTTCCTGAACAACTCAGCCAGAATCAATCATGCACTGCCTTAATGCCTTCTCACTGTATGCCCATTTCTATTGTTAAATTTGTTTCATTTTATTGTAAACACTTGTTTTCATATCTGTGACCCACTAGATCAGGCCCAGTGAACTTTCTCTGTAAAAAGCCAGATAGTAAATATTTTTGGCTTTGAAGGCCATACAGTCTAAGTTGCAACTACTCAAATCTGCTATTTTAGCACAAAAGCATCCATAGACTATATGTAAGGAAGGATGTGGCTACGTTCCAGCAATATTGTATTTGCACTAGCAGGTGGATTTGGCTACAATTCATTAAAGGTAGAAACTGTGATTTTCAGTGCTTTCGTCTTTGTTTTGCAGCTGTAAGCACAATGCTGAACATGCAAAGGAGAGTTGATAGATGTATTTTTAATTTTAGTTCTGTTGAATCAAGTTACAGCAACTCAAGTTCCAATGATTTCCAGCCGTAAGAAGTGTGGTGCTTAAAAGTTGAGCTGTGTGCTGTCCAATATGTAACCACTAACGATGTGTGGTTGTTTAATCTTAAATTAATTAAAATCAAACAAATTAAAAATTCAGTGCCTCAGACACATTAAGCACATTCCAAGGGCTCACTAGCCTTATGTAGCTAATAGCTACCATATTTAAATAGCACAGACATAGAACATAACTATCATTACAGAAAGTTCTATTGGGCAGTCCTGGCTCAGATGATGTGAATATTAAGACAAGGAGATATCCTCAAGAAGAATCCTGGTAGTGTATAAAATATGGTTCAGTATAGCTCAAATACACTATCTTGACAAAATTTCACAAACTGAAATTACATTATGCACAACAAATAAAAAGGTGTGAATTTACTGAATATACTGGGTAATTAGACACAAGTATTCTACTACTTGAAGCAGATTCAGTAGACCTTTGGGTGTATGTGAATTTGCACATGTGTGTAACTAAAATTCAATATTCACAGTAGATTTTATGCAATTAAGAAAAAAATGGTTCCTGTTACAGAAGCCATAGAAGAGAAAGTGGATTATACAAAAGAGAAGCATCAGTGTAGGCAGAAGGGGATAATATTAGGTGCTCACTAACTCAAAAAGTAGAACAACTTTGACAATATCAGGAGAAAATGCAAAACAGGAACCACCAAAAGCATTTAAAATGCAAATGCAGGAAAGAAGACAGTTTTCATCTAATTGATTCTCAATTCTTACTAAAGAAAGGGGCAAGTTTAGATTTTTTCTGCTGAAGGAGGCATTTAAGATCATGAAGTTCCAAAATCAAATTCAAGCTTAAACTATTATTCATTATAGAAGCTTGACGTTACTTTTTATCATTCTCACCTTCAGTTTACTCTCAGTACAATGATAATAAAACCGCTTCAGCAGACTACTGAGAGGACAAAATGAGGTGATATTTGTTGAGGGCTTAGTAGATTGTTCAACACATTGAATACCTGGGAAATTGTAGCAATTTTATTAACAGAGGTTGAGCATGGTTTAGTGGGATAAGGAAGCTGAGGACAGTGGGGAAGTTTTAAAATTGCTTTGTGAAGAGTAAGAGAAGAAGTTGAGTGAGAGAATATGAATTCCTCAAAAGCTTCTAAGGCTCAGATAAGATAAGAAACAATGAATTTCTTCTAACAGCAATATTTGAGGTTATGTGATTATTTTGTGCTAGCTATGTCAGGATGTCAATTACAGGAGAAGAGAATGCAGAGAAATGAATCCTGAACAAAATATCTGTGGGCTATTTGTGATCAAGAAATATGCAGCAAAGGCCATGAGGCGTAAGCAAGGAAGTGGCCAAAGAGTCCAGGATTAATAAAGACCAAAGTAAAGCCAGGGAAAAGTCATAAAAAGGATAAACTAGAGAAGCCAAGGTAAAGAAATTCCCACTAATGCCATAACTATGCTAGGCTAAGAATAACACGTGAGGCAGGGAGAAAAATGGAAAACTGTCATCACCAACTTTGATGCTCAAAGTTCAATTTTTAAAGGTAAGATAGATAAATGCAGGTCAAGAAAAACATTTTAAAATTCCTAAATGTTGTCCAGGACGATAGTAAGAATTGAGGTAATAGGGAATACCATAAGCCAGGTATCAAAGAATTTTAAGCAAACATGGAAGTGACTTGCTGGCTGATAGAAGACTGTGGCCAGGAATGGTAAAGTGATGTAATCAAATATTCTTTTAACCCCAAAAGAAGATTATTATATTATTGCACTTTAGATCTTTGGAAGTATTTGAAATAAATTGGTTTTGAAATGCATATTATTTTATGTTTAAAAGTTGAAAACTTCAGGAAATATTAATGTTTGCATTATTATTATTATGTTTATGTTCATTATGTTTTATGAAGTGTTCTTCAGTGAGAATGACAGTATTGCTGAAATGTTGCTAGCGTTACAAAGGAGTGTGGACACTGGTGAAATGTGAGTAAAATAGAGGTAATTTCTGAGTTTTTGATGTATATAGGGAATCAAAAAATGTTAGTTTTCCTAGACTATTTGGAGTCTACAGAGTACTAAGGTGCAAAATTTTTTTTCGATTTCCAACTGTAAATATACAAGTACTATTTCCTCCTATTGCTCAGTTAATAGAAAATAAACCAATACACTAAGTATTTTAAATCTGTGCTACAGATCCAAACATCTTTAGAGACTTGTTCAATAAATGTCTTCATAATGTATAATTTTTCCTCTTTCAAAAGCAAGAGGGAATGGGGGATGGGAGGGAAAATCTCTGCAGTATACTTCCTTAGAATTATTTTCACAAATGCCAACATCTGTCTTTTTCTTTAACTTAAGATGGCACCTGCAACCTCTTTCAGTCCCGGTGGTAAAACTGCACGGTCTCACAGAAACATGCTTGCCAAAGAAGTCTGGAGGCTTGTGACACAGTTTACACCTGTTTAGATGTCTTGTCACCTCACAGAGTTGCTTTCAGTTGCCACCTCATGTAAATTTTGCATTCAAACTGCTGACTATCATTCTTTAGCAAGAGTGTACTTTTCTCTTATTTTGGAACTTGACTGCCTTTTCAAACTCAGCTGCACCTTCCACAATTAAAAAAAAAAATGTTTCTGTCAGTTTTTATAACTGGGTTCTTATGACAGTAGAGTTCCCACTACGTGACCATGTAATCAGTCAGCTATCTTCCCTACTGTGTCTTAGTTATAACTGAGACTAGCTTTTGATATTCAAGCTTAATCACTTTTACAGGTTCAAGGATTCCCTTAATAATCTTTGGTATGACTCATGCAGTAGAAGCTATTTATTCTGCATGCCAGTGTGCTGGAATGTTCAGGGCCTTGTTCTCAATTTCTGAAGCTATTGCTTCTCTCAGGCTTCATGAAAACAAATAATAAAAGTAAAATAAAATTGTGTGGATTTTTCTTTTATTTTTTTCCACTGTACCAATTGGAGCATAGTAGCAAAATCAATAAAGATTCCAAATTGGGACCATTATGATAATAATATTTTACATTTATTGGGGAATAGCCTGGCTTCTGATGTTTATGTAATGTGAGGTATAGACTGAGGATTTCTTTTTGCATATTACTATCCAATTGTTTTTGTATCATTTTTTGAAGACTGTCCTTTATCCATTCAATTGTTTTTGAACTTTTGTCGAAAATCAATTGACCATATACATGTAAATCTATTTTTGGACCCTGTTCCATTTATTTGTCTGTCACTGTGCTTCAATACTATAGTTTGATACTAAGTGCTAAAATTGGATAATGTAAGTCCTTCCAAACTTGATTCCTTTTTTCAAAGTTGCTGGGCTATTCCAGTTCATTTGCATTTCTATACAAATTTCAGAATCAGCCTGTTCTAAGAACAAATAAGGTTTTATAACTCTAACTCTGACTCCTGTTATTTTATTGACTCATCTCCTGCTCGTTTCCTTCTTACGCACTAGTTTCCAGTAACACTGGCCTCCTGTTTTTTTCAAACACACCATGGGTTCCTTCCTCAGAGCTTTCACCCTTGCTTGGCTATGGCTAGAAGTTTCTTTCAGACTGAAGCATAATCTACTCTCTCACTCCCTTCAAGCCATTTGTCACTGGCATCCTTTCATAAAATTGTCCCCAATCCAATTTATTTTCTTCCTTGCTTTATTTTTCATCTCATCACATATTACTCTATAACCAGTAATTATATTAACTATATATGTCATCTATTGTCTGTCTCCCAAACTAGAAAATAAGCTCCATGAAGCCAAAGTTTTATGTTTCTTTTCTTTTTTTCTGTTTTCTTATCATATTAAACAAGAGCTTAATGGTAATCTCAAATATTTATTGGTTGACTGAACCAATCAATCAATAAATCCAAGTTCATAAAAACACAATTATTCTTTTTTAAGCTAGGAATTATCAGGTGTGACTGAAAGCCACTGGTACACTGGTAGTACTCCAGGGAAAACAAAACAAAACAAAATGGAAAACAAACATCAAAACTTTTTTGGTCATTTTGACCAGCACTTTCATAATTTAGCTATTATTTTTAGTATTTTTAAATATGGTAACTTGACATTAAAAAAGAAGTGCTCAGAGATCATTAATAATAGAAATAAATATTTAATTTTCCCCTTTGGCCTCTAAAAGCATAGGAGATCAGACACAGAGATCAAAATGTATATTCAAATTTAGTAGGACTTCCAAATTTGTATGTGAAATCTTTCCATTTAAAAAGTTAAATACATACACAGCATATACTTAAGTACATATCTGTGCATAACATGTACAATGTGTGTGAAATGAGACAAATCTATTCTCATGAACCTTGTTTTCTAGTAGGGGTTACAGACAATAAGCAACAGGAATGACTAAAACAATATCATATGTAAGAGGTATATTTTTCTGGACTAAGAGTTATATAAAACATACTAAATCATAGATTTGTACTTTTCTCCGAAAACTGGGACAAATTTAGCAAACAATTTTTCCACTAAGATTTTATTAATTTCATAAAATATGGCAATGTGTTTATTAGCATACTGTGAAACATTACCATAGATGATTATAATTAAACTACACTTATCAAAATAATGAATAAAGCACACTTTGTGATACAGCAGTGCTGATGTTTTTCATATTTATCTGTTCACTAACTAATCTGCCAAATTCACTCATCTCTAGTGAGCCTCTCAGTTCTCAGTGTAAATTACTGAGGGTCTACTCTGATAATAAATAACAATAGCAATTCTGGGAAACAAAGCATTAGCAGTTTAATGTCTAAACATTTTTTTTTTCTGGATAGTATAAATTAAGAATACAATAAAACATTTTTCATTCAGTTAGAATATGTTTCCAGAGGGTTATAATACAATTTAAAAGGCTGCTTATAATGGATATATCAAAGCACCTGAATTTTAATGCTATCAAAGTGTTCAGGATGTTCTAAAGAAGAGGATTAGTTTCATAATGCATCAACCAAAAGAGAGACCATAATATGAAAATATCTCTAAACCTAAGATGTGTGAAGTGACTTTTATGAGTCCATCCATTTTCTTAGACTCTGAAACTTAAACCTACTATGCTTAATTTCCAGTATGCACACTATTATATGTAAAATAGATAACTAATATGAACCTATTGTATAGCACAGGGAGCTCTACTCAATACTCTGTAATGATCTATATGGGAATAGAATCTTAAAAAGAGTGGATACATGTATATGTATAACTGATTCACTCTGCTGGACAGCAGAAACTAACACAACACTGTAAATCAACTATACTCCAATAAAAATTAATAATAAATAAATTCCAGTATGTAGGTGCCCAAAACATTGACAACATCTGGACAGTGTATTAATTAATTGATTGATTGATTGATATAACAGATATCAATTGAGTAACTACTAAGTATCTAGTACTCTTTTAGACACTGGAGGTACACTACCTAAAACAGAATGAATTATCTGCCTTTGTGGAGTTCTCAATCAAATTCGGAGTGAAAGAAAAATAAAATAAAGTAAATAAGTCAAAGGATATATCACACAATTCACACAATCAAGAATATATCAAAGGATATATCACACAATAACCCACAGCTAGCTGGGTTCCTAAATCCACCGGCCTTCTTCCTGAGCATACGTGGACCCTGTATTTTCAAGTTTCCCTTGCAGTTAGGTGCATCTATATGACCCATTTGTACTATGGTAAGCAGAGATTAGTCTGTCTCTCAGGTCTGATGAGAAAAACCTGGAAATGGGTGTGTTGTGACTGCATTGGTCAAATTGGCACATATTAATGTGTTCTAGGATTTCACCCATGGTACACCTAGGGTAACTCAATAACTGCAGGGTTTGCCCTGGATTTGGACTGCCATCATGAATTATTTTGGGGGTGAGAAATAAATTTCTATGTTGTTTAGGAAACCTAATTACTCTTGGGTCACTATGTGGCGCCATCACAGGCTTACCCTGCCTGATTTAGAATGTTAGACTTTGTTAACAATTAAGGAGATAAAGCATGTAAGATGACGGAGAGGATATGGTGGAACATCTGCTTCTCTGCCATGTTTGGCTGCTGCCTCATGACCCATTATGACTGCTCTGTCTCTAGCATTCATGACTGCATTCTAGCCAACAAGAAGGGTAAAGGCACTAAGAGGGGCCAGTCCAAATTCAAAGATTTGTGGGGAGGATTAAGCTGAAAGAAGCTTTGAAGAACTCACATAGGACATGTCTGCTTGCATATTTTTAATTCAAATGCCATCACATGACCTCCCTTGACTTGAAAGGAGCTCAGGAAATGTACATTTTATCCCAAGAGGCATTTGTACACAGAAAAATCAGGGCTTTTATTAGTGAGGATCAAGGGGAAATATTGTGGGACCACTAGAGGTCTTGACACAGAGAGTCAGGTATGAGAGAATGCCTAGTGGTAGACATTCATTTAAAGTTGATTCTTGAAAATAATTTGAAATTAGCCAGGTAAGCAAGAGTTGAAAGCGAGGTTGGTTGAGGCAAAGGAAAAGGCAAGTAGACAAGACTGAGCTTCGTGCCTTTAGGAAACTCTCAGACCTATTCTGTGTTACAGATGCTTAACAAAGCTAAAATAATAATAATAATAAAATTAGGGCTCAGAAAATGTATAAGAGATTGAGAAATAGATTTCAGAATTATCACAGTGTAGGTAATTTTAAATCAGGAATGCCAATGAAATCGCAAGCTCAAATGCATAGAGAATGATGGGGATACAGTTAAGTATGGCCTGAAGAAGAGAAGTAAGTATGAAGAGAAAGAGGAATCTGAGAAAAAAAAAAAAAAAAAAAAACCTTATTATAAGGATACATAGTATCAGCATACTTAATGTTAGAAGAATTATCAGTAACACAAAATGCCATGAAGGAAAACCTTGATCAAGGATACAGAAAGTTGAGCTAGGATGTACAATGGGAAAATATCACTGAATTTGTCTTTGACGCATTTACTGGTAAAGGGTAGAAGATTATGCCACCCCAAAATGTGACTGTAGAGGTCCAGGACATGCCACCCTAAAATATGTTGCTTTGGCATATTGATTTTTTGAGATGTAGACACTTGAAAAACAGCAAATACAGAGAGAAGCTTTCTTGGAATGCCACTATCTGTTTAAAAATAGATCCAAAAAAGCAATTCAATTGTCATAATCCTTCCCTGGAAGTTTCATTAACTAGGCAAGATTAATTTTTTCATAAGAGAGGAGATTAGAAGTTGACATCACACCCAAACAGTCTACAGTTCCTCACCCCTTCCCTCTTATGGTGGTTTATAATTCTGAATTTTAAGCCATCTCAGGGAGTTAATCATTTTTCCCTAGGAAACTTTCATATATACATGGGTTATATGTATTAATAAACTTGCTTGTTTCTCTCTTGTTAATATGACTTTTATTACAGGATCCCAGATAAGAGTTCAAAAACGTAGAAGGAAAATTATTTTTCCTTTACACTGGAATTTTTGAAACTTTGCTTTCTGTAGGGTGTTTATTAAAAAACAAATGAGAAGTCATTAACCCTAGGTGTGTGGTGAAACTGAATTTGGACATCAGCCTCCAGAATCAGATTTTGGTTAGAATTCCAGCACTAGCACCAACTGAAAGTGAAACTTTAAAATACTTACTTACCTTCTCTGTGCCTCAGTTTCCAACATGTAGATTAGCTGTAATAGCATCAGTTTTAAAGCTTATAATGAGGATTGAGTTGAACGACACATGTAAAAGTTCTTAGCCTAATCCCAGATTCATAAGTACTCAGTAAATATTAGCTATTAGTTTATTGAAGCCCACTATTAGAGATGCTGACAATGAAAGAAGAAAAAGAAATAGAAAAGTAGTTCAAGAGGGCAACAGAGTTTGATGGAAGATTTCAGTTTTGTAGAGTGGGGCAAGTGAGACTATGTTACCATTGGTGTTGGTAAATGAATGAGAAAAATGATAACCGACATGGATATGAGTCTTTAATGAAGAAGAGATCTAGAGATTTTGAACAATATTTGGAAAATAGATGCTATGAATAGGAAGTAATATATCATCTATCACCTTCTTAATAAATCATCACATAATAAAGTGTATAAAAGATTGACAGAAAAGGGCTGAAGAAAGAGACGGAATTTATAATGGACACAGGCAGAGTGGTTTGATAACTGTCTTCAGGCATTGGTGTCATTGAAAGCTAACATTTTCTCCTTTCTTTTTACAGACATAAACGTTCAAATCAAGTTCTTGAAAAAGAGGGAGAAAGAGAGATACAGGGAGAGGTAGAGAAAGAAAATGAAAGTTTAAAGAGTAAGAAACTACCACAGGTTTCATAATTTATTCCACTGCTCTCAGTCTTTCTTACTTTCCGTTCCTTATACTATATTTTGGAGGGCTTTTTTGTTTTTTGTTTTTAATCTGGAGAATGGTATGAGAAAGGCCTTTGGGTATGTTAAGAATGTACTATTCTACTTTATTATAATGATAGCTGTTAACAGCACAGGGGCCTTGACTGTATAACGTCTCCTGTCTTGCTTGGGGTGACACCCGTTCAGACCGAGCCAGCTTATTTCACATTATTGTCAGTTATGAGTGGGAAACTCTTGCGGCTGTGGAAGAGCTGGGGGCGGGGCGGGGACGGTATTGTCCGTTAATTACAGACACTGCATTGTTTTTAAATGTTTTCAGTCAATTTGTAGATAGAGCTCTAATAGATTTTTAACTTTCTTAGACTTGGTTTTTTACACACTAAAACAAATGTGGTTCTAAAGACCACTATCATTTTCTATTGCCTTTAAAAAATATTCATTTATCATTTTCCAGTCTGGATTTCCCCTCTTCTTGATACTACATGTCACTAAGGTGAATATGACTCAAAACACGAATGCACATGACCCATCTTTCAGCCCTGAATGATAAAAATATGAACCTTCACTGGCGGAGGCCGTGGCCGCCATGGACCCACCCAGCCTAGGGCCTCACCTGCACCCCCTTGCGGCAAGTCGACCGACCACGTTGCTGCAGTGCATTTTTCAGAGTAAACAAATTCCATGTGCTGTTGAAAATATTCAATCCCTTAAACATGAACTGGCTCGTGTGTAGAAGAGATTTGGGGGGAATAAATTATGGGATTGAGCTTCATTCAGATGTGGTAGAATATGCGAAGAAAAACCTGGAGAGTTTGATCAAAAAAAGTAATAGCTTTGATAATCAGCTTCTAGACCTGTACTGTCAGTCTGAATGGGAAGGTGCATGACATGGCTAGGTCACCCTGATCTCTCAGAAGCTTATCAGAATAATTATATGAGCAAGTTGGCACAGCTCCTGCTGTTCACAAAATCATCTGTCTCAAGATGAAAATATTCCAACGTGAGCATATGAAGAAAAGCACTGCTAAGATTTGAGTTTGGTGAGTCCACATTTGTGGTTGGTAATTGCTCCCGGAAAGCAGCTGAGGGTCATCAGTATTATCGAGATTATTGTGGAACTGGAGTCCAGAAATACTATGAGAACTACATGAAAATATTACTAAAAGTGGGAGGCATTCTAGTTATGCCTGTAGAAGATCATTTAACACAAATTATGAGAAGTGAACAAAACATTTGGGAAAGTAAAAATATTCTTGCTGCTTCATTTGCTCCACTTTTGCAACCAAGTAGGAAGGATAATGGCAAACCAGAGTCTGTGGGACATCCCCACACACAAACCCACGCTGTCCGGAATATACAGAGCTTGCTTTTATTTACATTCAATGCACACTGAGACATTTCATAAGTAATGAGATGCAGGCCAAGGAGGGGTCCCTTAAAGGGCTCCACCGAAAAGAAAGAGTTAAACAGAGAGCTACACTTATGTATTTGTAGGTAATCAGCATATTCCTCAGCCTCTCAACAATGAGGATGAAAAACATAGAAGAGAAAGAAAAGGAAGTTGAAGACCACAATGAAGTTAAAAGAGCCACCTCAGAATTTACTGAGAGAAAAAAATTATGAAACTCCCCCTCTCCCTCGTGAATCTTTAAAAGCTTACTTGACATATTTTAGAGAAAAATAACTTAGATTAAGAAGAAAGAATGCCTACTGATAATTCCTCTAGTCTTTAAAATGTGGCATTTGTTAGGAGTTAAAAAGAGAGAGAATGTTTTCTTTCATCAGAGTGAACTTACAGTAGAAAAAAATATCTTCTTTCTGTCAGTAATAAAAATGATGTATTCAGTGATTAAAAATAATCCCTTTCATAAAATATATTTTTCTTTACGTCTTGGGAAAATGGCTGTTTTAACTCAGAATGTTTTAACTCAGGATGACTTCAAGAGTGGAATGCAACAGTAGTGCAGACTTTGTGTAATGTAAATCCTGTTCTGATTCCTTATAGATTTGTAGTGGTGAGAGTTAGATTTAATTTTTTTTTTTGTACGAGGGCCCCCCACTGCTGTGGCCTCTCCCATTGCGGAGCACAGGCTCCGGATGCGCAGGCTCAGCGGCCATGGCTCACGGGCCCAGCCGCTCCACGGCATGTGGGATCCTCCCACACTGGGGCACGAATCCGTGTCCCCTGCATCGGCAGGCCGACGCTCAACCACTGCGCCACCAGGGAAGCCCAGATTTAATTTTATGTAAGGTTACATAACTGTTAAGCATATATAATCTGATTTGAATTGCAGTTGATTGCATTTCCTCCAAAAATACCTTCTTATTTAATAAGGAAATAAAATCCTTTGTAGTCCCACTTCCCTTAATTTTGTTGCAGTCACTATTGCTGAGTTGCTATAGATGTATTCTGGGTAATATATGAGTGCAATAATCATACAGATAGTAAATAATTTAACTTTAAAAAAAGTTTCATGGAATTCAATAGCACTGCTACTCTTGCTTTTGAATCTATTGCCCGAAGACGTGGTGAAGATATCTGCTTCTCTCATAGAGATTTTAAAGGCACATCAAAAAGTACTTAATAAAGTACTTTATACTTTATTAAGTATAGTAAAAAGTCTATACTTAATGGAACTCTTAATTTGTGTGGACCCTTTACATTTTCAGTATTTAAAAATAATGAGGTTATCTTACTCTCTGGAGTTTTAGAAGAGAGTATATTTAGGATTGTTTTTTCTACAGTCCACTCTATAAAGTATTTGGTTTAAAAAAACAACAACAACAAAAAAAAACACTGTTCTCTTTGACTGCTGATGGTACAGACAGTGAGTGAATAAGCATGAGTGATAGCCACTCTCTTGGGATAAGCTCAGTAGCTGGGCCAGAGCTGATTTGCTCAGGTGGTGCACTTTAGCAAAGGGAACTTCTAGTTCATCTGCTATTTATCTTTGAAAAGGTAGGGTTGAGCTAGCCTACATTTACTTTGAAATTAATCTTTGTAGTATAAGAAATATTCACAGAAATTATACGTAGAAGTCTTTTGCTTTGAAAATCCAAAATCATAGTGTAATCTTTGGGACCTACGTTGTGCTCATTTAAAAATTCTTCCCATTTTTTTTTTGTCTGTTTTTTTTTGGTAGAATTATAATGATTTTCAGTTTTTGCTTAATATCACATAAACTATCATTTAAATGTTAGTTGTAGGGGTTTCCCTGGTGGTGCAGTGGTTGAGAGTCCGCCTGCCGATGCAGGGGACACGGGTTCGTGCCCCGGTCTGGGAAGATCCCACATGCTGCGGAGCGGCTAGGCCCATAAGCCATGGTCGCTGAGCCTGCGCGTCCGGAGCCTGTGCTCCTCAATGGGAGAGGCCACAACAGTGAGAGGCCCGCGTACCGCAAAGTTAGTCGCAGCTAATCAGTGATAAAACAGATAATGAGTACCATTATTAGTTTTTTCCTTTTCTTCCAAATTGGGCCAGAAACAGTTATCCTTTCTTAAGAAAGTGTACAATGTAATACAATGTAACATATTTGCTACTTAGTGTTACCTGGATTATATATTTTTTAAAAGGAAAAATTTGAGAGTAACCCTTATTACCATCAGCATCACTGTTACAGTGGTTGATCAAGTATGCTTAAGGACATCCAATTAATGTATAGTAAGAAGATTATTATCTCTCAGCAAAGATTCAACTATTAGTAATACATAGACGGTTTAAAAAATCTCAGCTCCAGTAATTCCACACATCTGAAAAAAAGTGTGTGAAATATTCTAAGCATGAATTATTCCAAGTAAGTGAGGGTATTTTAGTAATGTGAAAGATAATTTCATGGAAAGTATTTGTTTTATACCAGTGACTAGGGCTTAGATTTGGAGGTTGGAGGATGGGGGTATTGCCATAATTATTCTTAGATGATTACTAAGTTGTTATTGTTAAGAAATGCCCCATCTCATTTCTATTAAGGAAAAAAATAGTTTTATACAATTGTTATCTGCTAGAAATATTCATTTTATTTTGAATTAAATGCTAGTTTTAGAAGTTTAATCTTGAGGTCCTGGTGCCTACATATTTAAATCTAGCACCCCTAGCCCCCATCTTGTTTTTAGTGTCCAGATTTATAAACATACATATTCTTAAATGATGATTTTTCTATTCATGAGAGAGTTTTTGTGAAGGATGTATTTGCAGATTGACCTTTTCATATTGTCTTTCATTTTGTTGACATTGGCAAAATGTACAGTAAATTTTCATGATCATTGCTTATTTTTTTGTCATTGAAATGTAAGTTTTGTATTTTTAAAAGCATTTATTTTACAGTTGTGACTTTATAACTGACTTTAAATGAAGTAGAAATAAAAGGGGAAAAAATTAGCTTTAAAAGTTTAGAAGACCAGATAATGTTTTCTGCTAGGCAAGAGTTAAGATTATATAAATTACAAATATAAAATATATTATATAATATTGTAAAGTATTTACATATGCTTTTAGAAAGTAATTTTTTTACATGTCTAAAAAATAAATAAAAATACCAAACAACAACAAAAAACCACACACAGTATTCATAGTGTAAGAATCAATTAATGAAAGTAAATAAAGACAGATAAAGCACTAGAAATAGTGTTATGGAGGGTCTTACATGATATACTAAAAACAGGTGAATTAGTACATAAGTTAACATGTTTTTCTTCACATTATTTCTCATAGTCAAATTCCTTTCTTTCAGTCACAAGTTAGGTCCCTGTTACCTCATGCCTGAATTGTTTAAACAACCTTCTTATCTAGTCTTCAGTACTTCAATCTCTTCCAATCAACTGTATCTTAAACATAACCAGTTTTATATTCCCAATACAATTTTTATATTATGTTACTATCCCAGATAGTGTTTTTCAACAATTTGTTTATTACCTAATCATCCATCCAGCCTGCTCCTTATGGGGCAGAACTATGTCCTGGTGGTTGATATCAAGAATAAAAAGGTGTATGATTTCCTTCAAGAAATTTACAAATTGGTAGCTCTTTGCTCCTCTAGGATCAAGTCCAAATTGTTTCACTTATATTTAACTAAACCCTCTTTACTGAGTTTTAGTGCCAACATATTAACTTGCATTGCTATCTGTACTCCAGCAATTCAGTTCCATAGTCTACCTTCTGACTCATCCTGACATTTCCTTTGCCTTAAATTTTCCATCTCCCCATTTACTGAAATATTGACCTTTAAGAACAAGCTCAAGTGACATTTTTGCTTTTGAACTTTCCCTGTTAATAACATTCTGAATCATTTAAAAATAATAGCAAGTCAATAAATAGTTCATATTTATAAGGGATTACTGTGTACACAACTGTACTGAGAGCTTATATGGATTGTCTATTTAATCCTTGAAAACATTCATTTATTAATTCAACAAATATTTATTGAGCACTTGTGTGCTATAAATTGACCTGAAGCTAGGATTTGGTGTAGACATTATAGTGAATCAGACAAATAAGGACACTGAACTTATGAAACTCTTCCAGATCAGGAACACAAACAAACAAGAAATATAATTCCAGATAGTGATAAAACTTCAAGGAAAATTAAAAAAAGAAAAAGAAAACAAGCTATAGGAGTAATTAATATAAATGTTACACTTGTCTTCTTTTAAACAAATAATGGTATATTTGTGTATGTACAAATGTTTTATATGAACATAATTTATTTGTGTTTTTAATTATACTTATTGACTCCTCTTCTAGATTTAAATTCCTTGAGATGAGGATTAGCACTCTCCATGTTAATTATCTTTGTTTCCTTCATGTGGCCTAGACTAGTATCTTCACCTAAATAAATCTAAACAGAAAATTAGTAGATACTTTTATTTTTTTTTTTATTTTACATCAGTAATACAAGGCAGAATACTGGAAGGCACATGGAAAGTACAAACAAAGAAGAACATTCAATTAACAATACTTGAAAGTTATCATTGTTTCCATTTTAGTTTATAACATGTTTCTTTGCTTAAAAATGTATTGTAAATATTTTCCCATGTCCATATGATGAAGATGACTGAAAAATATCCCATGATGTAGAAAAGAAGAGATGAATTTATTCAGTTTCTGTTTGTCTTAGGTCCTGTTAATATGTCACAAAATGAAAATAGCTGTAACTCTTCCAATGTACACTAAATTTAGCCAATATATGTGCTGAAATTTTAAAAGGTAAGTGGAGATTTTAAATACTACATCATTTATTGATCAAGAGAAAAAATATTAGAGTTAAATATATGTAAACTGTGATGTATGTTGTCACTTTTTTACATGCAACTAAATGTTTACTTTTGTTAATTTTTCTTTCCTCTCCATCTTCAGTAATACTGAATTATACTATAGCTTATTATAAAAACTAAATATGCTTAATCCTTTATTGCTTCATAATTATTAAGGTTGGCTTTGAAATAGCAGATTATAGACAAACTTTTATTTATTAAACTAAATAAAAGTCAAATAATTTTCAAAATAATCCAAGTTTTTTCTTCTCTCTCTTACTATCCTTCTCTCTCCTTTAGTTTAGCACGTTGTCATTTTCCTAAATACGAATTATCTCAAAGCTGGCATGATTATCCACAAAGTTTCTTTATATCTTATAACTATTTAGCAAGGGTATATTTAAAATGCCAGAATTGTGTTCTTAAATTTAAATGCCAATTATATAGTTAAACAAAGTCCCTGGACTCTTCTTTTTT
This sequence comes from Neophocaena asiaeorientalis asiaeorientalis, assembly GCF_003031525.2. Lineage (NCBI taxonomy): Eukaryota > Metazoa > Chordata > Mammalia > Artiodactyla > Phocoenidae > Neophocaena > Neophocaena asiaeorientalis. The sequence goes on from NW_020175529.1 coordinate 121,867, forward strand.
AATGTTTAAAGGAATATAACTGTTGGACAGTGAGTTTAGTGTTTTAATATTATTTTAATAATAATCATACAAACGGGAAATTTCTTGCAACATTGAAAAAAGTCACAGTAGTGTTCTTTTAAATTGCTGTGTGTATTATCATTTCTTATACTATTCAGCCTTTGTGACTTATTTAAAATTTTCAATCAAACTCTTCTATGTGATTTTATGAATACATACACATAGGGATTTCATAAAACATGCCATTTTGTTTTTTCTTCCCTAATAGATAAGATGGTATCACTTGATCCCATAATCATTTAATATTAAATTTGCCAGAGTAAATAAACTTCCATGTCTGCAGGATCTGGCAAGAGTTTTGAGTTTTCTGTGGTGACCATATGAAGACTCCGAAGTGCATTGTTGGTTTTGCTGTGGTGCTTCCTGTTTCTTTTGGACCTAGTATCTTCTCCAGTCACTTAACTGGATATTATCCTTTGCTGGAACATTTTCTCTCAACTTAATCTATTGTTTCTTTAGGTTTTGTAGATCTTGGCCTTGCTTACCTTTGGTCAGAGTGCCCCCCTCACTCGGGTACTACCTCTATATCCTTGAACACTGACCGGTGCTTTTCCTCAGAATATCCTGCTGCTCCAGAATCAGTCCTCCTTTATAGCTAATTGTTTGACTTCTAAAATGAAATGGTTCCTGCTTTGATTACCAATACTTCCATACAATCCACCTCTTCCTCCCAGTCAATGTGGCTATTCTGCATCATGTTCCCTTTCAAGTATAAACAAAGCATAGGACAATCTCGTATTCCTGAGCTTTCATTTATAAGTGCACACTATTTGAAAATGTTAGTTTTTGTGTTCTATTACCAAGCATTTATGGTCAGTAAGATGTCCACCATTTAGTTAATAACTTTTTCCTCAAAATTCTATAAGTATGAAGAATGTTATCTTGTTTTCATATTCTCTCCAGTACAACATCTATTTCTTTTTTTTCTTCGCTCTCCAGGGAAACCCCTGTTTGGATAAAAGAAAATTCATTACATTCATTCGATACATTAAAAGACATATTCCACCATTTCAGGTTGTTGAAGGGTTAAAGGGTTAGGTAGACACATTACATAAATACAATAGCAGGGTTACTAGACATGTATCCTAAATGCTATGCGAAAACCTTAGGTAAAGGAGCTTAAAGCTCAGGATGCCATGGAGGTGAGACTGAAGCAATTTCCAAGAAAAACAGGGTGATTAAGAGCATGGATTCTATCACATAAAAGCTCTTTAACTTTGGAAATGTATTTAATCTTTCTAAGTTTCCTCAGCTATAAAGTAGAGCTAACAATAGCTCCTGCCTTATAATATTGTTTTTAGGACAAATGCATTAATCAATGTAAAGAGCTTGAAACAGTGTGACTCATTTTAAGCCCTTGATAAATGTTGGCTGTAATGATGAGGACTATTATATGAGAAAGAGAAAGATTACCTATGTAGAAGAAATCTCACAGGGAAAGCACAGATATAGAAAAGTTTATAGTACACTCAGGGAAACAGTAATTACTTAGTTGGCAGGAGTTTGAGGAACAGTATAGAATGGAAAGAATGAATCAGAAAGATAAGCAGGGACCAAAGGTGAAGGACTACTTACTGGGCCTATTAATATTATGGTGTAAGTTATGGGGTGAAGCTATTGAAGAATTTCATGCAATGGGATGATATGGCCAAATGTACATTTTAGAAACACAAATTTAGTAAGAAGTGTATAAAATGGATTTGAGAGAAAGATTTGAAGGAAGAGTTGAGGGCAGAAAGTAACAGTGACAGAGATTATTAACAGGTAATTTAGAAGCTAGGTATTTTTAGGATGTGAAAAACTAAAACTTGATATGTGTAACTCCTGGCACCATGTGAGTATTAAGCCCAGTGCTTAGTCTAGAGCTAACACTCAATTTATATTAGCTATAATTATAACTAATATGATTTCTTTAAACAAGAATTATTGAATATTATGACTTAAATGACTCCATTATTAAATGATAAATGGCTAAAATGGAAGAGTGAGTTTGGATCAAGAAACAATGATGTAATTTTCAACACATTGAGTATGAGATTTCCACGAGATATACAGTCATATTTGTACAGAAATCAGATGGAAATAAAGATTAAGAGTTCAACTGAGAGGTTTGGTTATGTGGACCGGGAAGTGGTTGTATCCATGGTAACCAACAATATATGGAGTACAGAAGAAGAATTAGGAGAAAACAAGTTCACTTAGGAAAACAGATACACATAAGAACAGAATAAAGAAAAGAGTAAAAACATAACCTCAGGGTTCACTACATCTTTCTTATCATATGGATGAAGATTATCCAGAGAATGAATGGTCAAAGAGGTATGAGAAGAACCAACAATTAGTGGTTTAGTAGGAAATCGTCAACCAGCAACACTTTGAGTGATTACTAACATTTCAGGTGGTTTAAGTACTGTATAAGCATTAACTCCTTTAATAATTAAAAAAGACTTTCATGTAGGTCCTATTATTTCATTTTTTTTTACAGAGAATAAAACTCGAGGCACAGATAGGATAAGTAAAGTGCCTGAGATGGGAGAGATTAAAACAGGACAGTCATTACTGCATGCAAATACTGTTAGAGCAGTAGAGAAAATGATCTGTTGCTTTGCTAATTAAAAGGTGTAACCATCCTATGGCAGAATAGCTGTAGCAGTGGGGTAGAGGTGGAAATCAAATTGCAATATAGTAGGAAGTAGTAGGTCAAAATCAATAAAGGAGAGAGTACAAATACTTTGTCTAAAATTCATCGGTTCTCTTTCTTTAAGCAAAGGTGAACACACTTAGTCATAATCAGAATAAACTTCATTTGTTTCTCTGATCATTTAAGGATGTGGATTTTATGTATGAGATTACTTTCCACAAGGATAATTTTATTTTTCAGTCTCTTCTAATTTCTTGTTTTCCAGACCTGCTGACTATAGTGTCTAGGGAATAGCCTTCAACACACTTTACACATCCTAAAGTGTTTCAATAATTGAGTTTGATGAACCCCTAAATAAGTGTCATTTATTGAGTTTAACATGAGCCAAGTACTATGCCAAAATCTTCATAGGGAATATTTTATTAATCTTCACAAGAGCTATAATTGAAAGTTATGCATTTTTCAGATGAAGAACTTGAGAACTAAAAATTCCCAAGGTCACAAGACTAGAAAATAATGGAGCTGCTAATTAATCCAAGAGAAAGTCGTTCCAGTGCCTATGTGCTCCTTCCCTCCAACCAAAATCTCTAAAGACATGGAGCTTATTTTTCCTCATTTAATGATTCCAACTGGTAACACATTCCTACAAGCAGTGAGTTTTAATAGTTTTACATTTATATTTCTGAACTCATTTTAATGAGTCAATGATAAATTTTGCATCTCTTTTAAATTTTATTTTGTCTTAAGTTCTTGTATTTAAAAAGTTTTCGGAGGATGATTATATTTCATACACATTTAGGTCTCTTTAAGGCATTTCTATTTAAAAAAGACAATCAGTAATTCAAGATTACCATTTATCTTTGGAAGAAAATATTTGACATTTAAATTCACTAAATCCGTTTTAATAACTAATACAAATATGATATAAAGATTAATTTTCACACATCTGTCTATCATTTTTAAGTTGATCTATAGAGACATATTTGGAAAAGGAAACTTTTTCTCCCCATGGTGTTCCAATTCTCTTTCTGAATTGGATTACAATAGGCTGGGATTTGGGAAATATTCTTAGAGGGTATATCATGTGACCAATTACCTAAGGATTTTGCACCAGTCACCTACTCTCCATTTGCCTGCATTTAACACACTTACGGGAAGTTTGGTTCAAGGTCTGTTCCAATTTAATATTGCTAGGTTCTATGCCATTGATGTACTCACCTAGATAAAATGTCATGTATATTTTTTATCAGTTGGTTTTGAACTTGGAACAAGCAGTTGAAAACACCTATGATTGATATTTGCCTCTTTCTGATAGAAATTTCAATTAGACTGATTAACAGTCATACAAAAATCATAATAAATTGATATTGCAGATGTTGTATCCATTGAAACCAATGATCATTGTGAAGTTGCTATGTAAAATGACTTGCTGTCATTTTAATGTGCTTGAATATTTTATACTGAAATATTTTTCATAGAGCATCTTATTTTAAAAATAGCATACAACTGTTTGTTTTTAAATCCCTGAAACAGAGGTAGAATTCCTGTTCTGCTTGTTTAAAACTTTGAAAAGCTTTTTTCTTTAATTGTTCCTCAAATTTCCATGGAAATCAAGGGTTATGTACCTCCTCAACAACAACTTCAACTTGAAATCACCTAATTCAAACTATGTTAAATCTTTCTTAAGGGATTTTTCTCATTTTACCTTGAATAACAGTTGAGTGTGTGTGTGTGTGTGTGTGTGTGTGTGTGTGTGAGAGAGAGAGAGAGAGAGAGAGAGAGAGAGAGAGAGAGAGGGAGAGGGAGAATGAAAAATTCCATATTAGATTATGGATACCAAATGAAAAAGATTAATTTTATCCTCATTGTACATAGTAGACTTACAAATATCTGGCAAACAAACATTTTAATTAACTCAAATATATTTGCTAAATATTATTACCTGTCCACATTTATAGTGAAGATTTTTAATAAAATTCCCTATTGAACTAAAGAAAAAGCTGGGAGAGTTGTCTGAATTTTTAAAATAAAACTGCTACTGCAAATCCTGTATTTTTCTATTACTAGATTCTAAACTTTTTTTTTTTTTTTCATGGTACGCGGGCGTCTCACTGTTGTGGCCTTTCCCGTTGTGGAGCAAAGGCTCCGGACGCGTAGGCTCCAGACGTGCAGGCTCAGCGGCCATGGCTCACGGGCCCAGCGGCTCCACGGCATGTGGGATCCTCCCGGCCCCGGGCACGAACCCGTGTCCCCTGCATCGACAGGCGGACTCTCAACCACTGCGCCACCAGGGAAGCCCAATTCTAAACTTTTAAAACATGGCCCACTGCTAAGAGACTAACTAAATCCTAACCAGCAGAAAGTAATGAACCACATCCCAACAAGTGACAAAATTATGTGGGATTGTGTGTTTTCTATGTGATGTATTAGCAGTATTTTTAAGAACTGAATTTTGGCTTAGTAGGAACATAAAAATTGAAACTTTCAGAACGTTTCCTATTAGTCTTCAGTAAGGTGTGTTATAGTGTATCACAAGGGACCAGGGATCATAAGTTGATTTTCACCACACGTAGTCCTTTTTCCCTTTGTCCTTCACTGAGTCTTATGCTTCTTTTTTTCTACCTCTGAAGTACTCCTGAGGGGCTAGTTAAACCAAGATAGAACATTCACCTCCTGACTGCTTCAGTCCTTGAGAAGAAGTTAACAGATTTAAGGAAATGAAAAAGATAGAGAAAAAGGAAAGGCTTAGAAAAATCCAAATTTGATAAAGAAATCGGTAATTATCAATAATTCAAAGTTATCAATAACTTTGTCATAGATAATTTCAAACCCACATGTGAAAACTAAACACTCATTAGAAGATCATGTCAGACTTATCCTGTAAATTTTTAGTGAGTTAACTTTAATCCTGCATAGTGCAAATATTATAAATTTACTTTTACATTCCTTTACTTTTAGCAAAACTCTCTGAGTTGATGTTGTCAAAAGCCCCATGCTGGAGATGTTTTTTGTAGTTTAAAGAGATGGAAAAAGTTTCTTGTGGTTTTACATAAATCACATATTGCATACCAATTGATAATCAAAAGGATAGTAGTTACATTTAAAATGTGTCCTATGTCAATGTAATAACTACACAAAGAGAAATATGTGACACATTAAGACAAGATTGTTCAAGAGAATTCTCCAAAATTATTCCACTGCTTCCCTGCTTTGTATGTTCTAGTGTCATGTGGGGTCCAACCCATTCAGGTATAAACAGATAGAGAACTATACACTTGTAATCTTAAATTAGTAGGTTTTTTTTTTTTTTTTCTGTGTTTCTCTATGAAGAGCTTTTCAAGAACTACCCAAGGAATGACTGGACTAACATTTATAAGAGGAGTAATGTCAAGTGTAGTTCACATACTTTTATACACAAAACATAAAGGATGTACACAAGATTCTTATTGCAGATACAAGTTTTCCTCTCACTAAGCATCTAGTGATAACTGGCATAGCTAAGAACATGGTTCTGATCTTGTTAACAATATTTTACTTATTTTCCAAATACTGTGGCTTACATTTTACTTGGGCTTATTGCTTCAGCACTTAAATTACCCTGGTTTAGTTTTGTTTGTACACTTGCACAAATAATAGCTTTTAATAAAAGAGCTTTTACTGATTCCTAAGAAATACTTAAGTACCTCCAATATGTTATAGTCATGCCTGAGTCACTTGTACTTTTTCTCTAATTGGAGACCTCAGTGTTTAAATCTGTGTTTCCTTTGGAGGTTATATTTTTGAAACATCAGCAATTTTCTGTGCAGTAGACACACAATTTCAAATCTCTATTTAAATAATCCTCTATTTAGGTAATCCAGGTTATTGTTTAAGTTTTGATGTAGTTACATAAGAAGAATTATATGAGCACATGTTATAATTGTTTTCTCCAGAAAATAAAATGAGAAAATGTGAAAGTGTAAACTGAGTTGGACAGGTGCAGAAATTCCACTTTTCTCAGATTTTTGATCTCTATATCCATGATAAAAATAGGATAGATCATTGATTTTAAAGTCCACTAACCACCATAAGCTTCCAGACTGTAGTTCTGGGTTCTATAAGACAATGCAGAAAATAACCTAAAAGTTTTGATGTTAAGGGATGAGCTTCTGATTCTAAATTCCAGTTCTGTCATTTTTCACCATTTTTGAGTTTGGAGAGATTATCCAATATCTCTAAGTCTGGTAGAAATCTACCTAAACCTAAAGAAAACACATGCCAAGAAATATGAAAGGAAAATTATATAGTTGAGGATAGGTAGAGAATGAAACAAACTAAGAAGTGAAAAAGGGCTAAAATAATTCTCTGATTTCTTGGAAAAACTGAGGTTTCACATATAAAGAACATGCTATGTGTCGAAGAGGATAGATTATAATTGACAGAATAACCTTATAAATTATGAAATGATAAAAGCTTCCAAAAAAGATAAAGCTTATATATGAAAAACAAAAATCCCAACAGAATTTTCAACTGCAATGCTGGCTGATCAAAAATTACAGATCAATAACCTTAAATTTAGGATTGAAAAACACAAAACTGAAAACCTTTTCATTTTATACCCAAACTCTATTTTAAGTATCCATTATTAAATAATGAATTTTACAGTTAAAATTGTAATTCCAGTACAAATATAAATTTAACACATTTCAGATAACTATTTGAGTAAATGATTAATGAAGAAGCCAGTAAAATGGAAAAATTCGTTCACCATGATTCCAAAAAGCCAATACATGTATAGGAAATCAGGAATCTGGAAAAAAATTGCTTTATAAATGCAAAACTAAATTTTGTGTGTGTGTAGGGAGGGTAAAAATTACACTTCCAACACACAAATTCATTTGTATATCTATAGAAAAAGATAATTTGCATTGCTATTCATTGTCTACATCTTACAAAGTAGTAAAAAAACTAAATAACCCAGACAATGAAAGGCATAAACTCCATACATTATTTTCAATGAAAATACACTTTTTGGTCTATTTCAAAGTCTTTCACAAGAATTTTAATTAAATGACATTGTGGAACATGGAAAAGATTCTGAATATTTGCTATCCATGCACATTTTAATACAGCAATCATGATTGTGCTCCATGCAGAATCAAAGTGGAGTTTTGTAGTTAAATATGATATATGGCTACTTTAAGAGATTGTTTTGATGTGATTAAAGAAAACACTACATATGTTTCCTCCTGCTCAACTTTCTTCCACTCCCACTTCTAGTAATAGCACCTCTACTTGCCCTTAGGGAAAATATACTTCAACTTTAGGCCATGCTTTGATTATGGAATTTATGTGTGTAAGCTTTAATTTAGTGTGTTAATTAGTGAAATACAGTAAATAAATATAGTAAATAAATAAGCTAAGTAAACTTAGAAAAATAGAACATACAGCCAGCAGAGGGAAAAAAAATAGAAACTTTTGTTGACTGAATATAAGTCACAGAGAAAAGAATACAAGCAAAGAATAGCAGGCAAAGCATAAATAAATCTAAATATAATAGAGACTGAAACAAATGTTATTAGATTTTACTATTCCCTTAAAAGAGTATAACTCTATACTTTAACAAGGAATGCTTAAAATATAATGGCACAGAAACTCTTGAAAATAATGAGGGTAGGTTACATAAATTATGATTCCGTGATTTAATAGATTATTATATGATTATACAATATAATTTGTGGCAAAACTACACTTCCAATTGCAGAGGCACAAAAAACTTAAGAGACATCACTGATACACATAGCCGATCCATGAACAGAAAGCCTCAGACATCCCAAAAGGCAAGAAAATCCCCACATACCAGGGTAGGACAAAAGAAAAAAGATAAAACAGAGACAAAAGAATAGGGACAGGACCTGCACCTCTGGGAGGGAGCTGTGAAGAAGAAAACGTTTCCACACACTATGAAGCCTCTTCACTGGCAGAGATGGGGGGCAGGGGACAGGGGAGAAGCTTCAGAGCAACAGAGGAGAGCACAGCAAAACGGATGCAGAGGGCAAAGCATAGAGACTCCTTAAGTGTGGAGTAGCACTCACCAGCCTGAGAGGATTGTCCGCTCATCTGCCAGAGCAGGTGGGGGATGGGAGCTGAGGCTCCATCTTCGGAGGTCAGATCCCAGGGAGAGGACTGTAGTTGGCTATGTGAACACAGCCTGAAGGAGGTTAGTGCACCACAGTTAGCCGGGAGGGAGTCTGGGAAAAAGTCTGGACTTTTTCCCAGACTAAGAGGCAAAAGATCATTGTTTTGGGGTGCACAAGGAGATGGGATTCAGAACACCGCCTAAACCAGCTCCAGAGACAGGCGCAAGCCATGACTATCAGCATGGACACCAGAGATGGGCATGAAATGCTAACCCTGCTGCTGCAGCAACCAAGAAGCCTGTGTGCAAGCACAGCTCGCTATCCACAACTCCCCTCCTGGGAGCCTGTGCAGCCTGCCACTGCCAGGGTCCTGTGATCCAGGGAAAACTTCTCCGGGAGAACACATGGTGTGCCTCAGGCTATTACAATGTGACACTGACCTTTGCCACCGCAGGCTCACCCCGCATACAGTATCCCTCCCTCACCCCGGCCTGAGTGAGCCAGAGCCCCCTAATCAGCTGCTACTTTAACCCTGTCTTCTCTGAGCGAAGAACATACATGGTCAGGCAACCGACATGCAGCAATGGGGCCAAATCCAAAGCTGAACCCCAGGAGCTGTGCGAACAAAGAAGAGAAAGGGAAATTTCTACCAGCAGCCTCAGGAGCAGTGGATTAAATCTGCACAATCAACTTAATGTACACTGCATCTGTGGAATACCTGAATAGATAATGAATCATCCCAAAAAGTTACCATTTGTCCTAGGGTTCTGTCAGATTTTTGTTTGTTTGTTTGATTTTAGTATAGTTTTTAGTGTTTGTTATCATTGGTGGATTTGTTTATTTTTGGCTTGGTTGCTCTATTCTTTCTTTCTGTTTTTTAATATTATTTTTAAATTTCTTTTTGTTTTTAATGATTTTTTTTATTTTAATAACTTTATTTTTTTCTTTCTTTCTTTTTTCCTCTCTTTTCTTCAGAGCCATGTGGCTGACACGGTCTTGGTGCTCCTGCCAGGTAACAGACCTGTGCCTCTGAGGCGGGAGAGCTGAGTTCAGGACATTGGTCCACCAGAGGACTCCCAGCTCCACATAATATCAAATTGCAAAAGCTCTTCCAGAGATCTCCATCTCAACGTGAAGACCCAGTTCCACTCAACGACCAGCAAGCTACAGTGCTGGACACCCTCTGCCAAACAACTAGCAAAACAGGAACACAACCCTACCCATTAGAAAGGAGGCTGCTTAAAATCCTAATAAGGTCACAGACACCCCAAAACACACCACCAGAAATGATCCTGTCCACCAGAAAGACAGATTCAGCCTTATCCACCAAAACAGAGGCACCAGTCCCCTCCACCAGGAAGCCTACACAACCCACTGAACCAACCTTAGTCACTGGGGGCAGACACCAAATACAACAGGAACTACAAACGTGCAGCCTGCAAAAAGGAGACCCCAAATTCAGTAAAATAAGCAAAATGAGAAGACAGAGAAACACACAGCAGAGGAAGGAGAAGGTAAAAACCCACCAGACCAAATGAATGAAGAGGAAATAGGCAGTCTACTCGAAAAATAATTCAGAATAATGAAAGTAAGGATGATCCGAAATCTTGGAAATAGGATTGAGAAAATATAAGAAACGTTTAACAAGGACCTAGAAGAGTTAAAAAGCAAACAAATAATGATGAACAACATAATAAATGAAATTTAAAATTCTCTAGAAGGAATCAATAGTAGAATAACTGAGGTAGAAGAATGGATAAGTGATCTGGAAGATAAAATATTGGAAGTACTACTGCAAAGCAGAATAAAGAAAAAAGAATGAAGAGAATTGAGGACAGTCTCAGAGACCTCTGGGAAAGCATTAAATGCACCAACATTCGAATTATAGGGGTCACAGAAGAAGAAGAGAAAGAAAGGGACTGAGAAAATATTTAAAGAGATTATAGTTGAAAACTTCCCTAATATGGGACAGGAAGTAGTCTCTCAAGTCTAGGAAGCACAGAGTGACCCATATAGGATAAATCCAAGGAGAAACATGCCAAGACATATATTAATCAAACTATCAAAAATTAAATACAAAGAAAAAATATTAAAAACAGCAAGGAAAAAACAACAAATAACATACAAAGGAATCCCCATAAGGTTAACAGCCTCTTTCAGCAGAAACTCTGCAAGCCAGAAGGGAGTGGCAGGACATATTTAAAGTGATGAAAGGGAAGAACCTGCAACCAAGATTACTCTTCCCAGCAAGGATCTCATACAGATTCAATGGAGAAATTAAAACCTTTACAGACAAGCAAAAGCTAAGAGAATTCAGCAGCACCAAACCAGCTTTACAACAAATGTTAAAGGAACTTCACTAGGCAAGAAACACAAGACAAGGAAAAGACCGACAATAACAAACTCAAACCGATTAAGAAAATGGTGATAGGAACATACATATTGATAATTACCTTAAATGTAAATGAACTAAATGCTGCAACCAAGAGACATAGACTGGCTGAATGGATACAAAAACAAAACCTGTATATATGCTGTCTACAAGAAACCCACTTCAGACCTAGTGACACATACAGACTGAAAGTGAGGGGATAGAAAAAAGTATTCCATGCAAATGGAAATCAAAAGAAAGCTAGAGTAGCAACTCTCATATCAGACAAAATAGACTTTAAAATAAAATCTATTACAAGAGACAAAGAAGGACACTACATAATGATCAAGGGATGTATTCAAGAAGAAGATATAACAACTGTAAATATTTATGCACTCAACATAGGAGCACCTCAATACATAAGGCAAATGGTAACAGCCATAAAAGGGGAAATCGACAGTAGCACAATAATTGTAGGAGACTTTAACACCTCACTTTCACCAATGGACAGATCAACCAAAATGAAAATAAATAAGGAGACACAAGCTTTAAATGATGCATTAATCAAGATGGACTTAATTGATATTTATAGGACATTCCATCCAAAATCAACAGAAGACACTTCTCAAGTACTCATGGAGCATTCTCCAAGATAGATCATATCAAGTACTTTTTCTGACCACAACACTATGAGACTAGATGTCAATTACAGGAAAAAAGAAAAACTGTAAAAAATACAAATATCTGGAGCCTAAACAATATACTACTAAATGAGAGATCACTAAAGAAATCAAAGAGGATTTCAAAAAATACCTAGAAACAAATGACAAAGAAAACACGACAATCAATGGAATGCAGGCAAAGCAGTTCTATGACGGACGCTTAGCAATACAATCCTACCTCAAGAAACAGGAAAAATCTCAAATAAACAAGCTAAACTTACATCTACAGCAATTAGAGAAAGCAGAACAAAAACCCCCTAAAGTTAGCAGATGGAAAGAAATCATAAATATCTGATCAGAAAGAAATGAAGGAAACAATAACAAAGATCAATAAAACTAAAAGCTGGTTCTTTGAGAAGATAAACAAAATTGATCAACCATTAGCCAGGCTCATCATGAAAAAAAGGGAGAAGACTCAACAGAATTAGAAATAAAAAAGGAGACAAAACAACTGACACTGCAGAAATGCAAAGGAACATGAGAGATTACTACAAGCAACTATATCCCAATAAAATGGACAACCTGCAGGAAATGGGCAAATTCTTAGGAAAGGACAGCCTTCCAAGACTGAACCATAAAGAAATAAAAAATATAAACAGACCAATCACAAGCACTGAAATTGAGACTGTGAATAAAAATCTTCCAACGAACAAAAGCCCAGCACCAGATGGCTTCACAGGCGAATGCTATCAAACATTTAGAGAAGAGTTTACACCTATCCTTCTCAAACTCTTCCAAAATATAGCAGAGAGAGGAACATTCCCAAACTCATTCTACGAGGCCAACATCACCCTGATACCAAAACCAGATAAAGATGCCACAAAGAAAGAAAACTATAGGCCAATATCACTGATGAACATAGATGTAAAAATCCTCAACAAAATACTAGCAAACAGAATCCACAGCACATTAAAAGGATCATACACCTTGATCAAGTGGCATTTATCCCAGGAGTACAAGGATCCTTCAATACACACATATCAATCAGTGTGATCAAACACAGTAACAAACTGAAGGAGAAAAAACGTATGATCTTCTCAATAGATGCAGAAAAAGCTTGAGACAAAATTCCACACCCATTTATGATAACAACACTCTAGAAAGTTTGCATAGAGGGAACTTACCTCAACATAATAAAGGCCATATATGACAAACCCACAGCCAAAATCATTCTCAGTGTTGAAAAACTGAAACCATTTCCTCTAAGATCAGGAACAAGACATGGTTGTCCACTCTCACCACTATTGTTCAACATACTTGTGGAAGTTTTAGCCAAAGCAATCAGAAGAGAAAAAGAAATAAAAGGAATCCAAATTGGAAAAGAAGTAAAACTGTAACTGTTTGCAGATGACACGATACTATACATAGAGAATCCTAAAGAGGCTACCAGAAAACTACTAGAGCTAATCAATGAATTTAGTAAAGTTGCAGGATACAAAATTAATGCACAGAAATCTCTTGCATTCCTATACACTAATGATGAAAAAATCTGAAAGAGAAATAAGGAAACACTCCCATTTACCACTGCAATGAAAATAATAAACTACCTAGGAATAAACCTACTTAAGAAGACAAAAGACCTGTATGCAGAAAATTATGAGACTGATGAAAATAATTAAAGATGATACAAGCAGATGGAGAGATATACCATGTTTTTGGATTAGAAAAATCAACGTTGTGAAAATGACTATACTACCAAAAGCAATCTACAGATTCAATGCCATCTTGATCAAACTACCAATGGCATTTTTCACAGAACTAGAAGAAAAAATGTCACAATATGTATGGAAACACAAAAGACCCTGAATAGACAAAGCAATCTCGAGAAAGAAAAATGGAGCTGGAGGAATCAGGCTCCAGGACTTCAGATTATACTACAAAGCTACAGTAATCAAGACAGCATGATAGTTGCAGAAAAACAGAAATATAGATCAATGGAACAGGATAGAAAGCCCAGAGATAAACCCACACACATATGGTCACCTTATGTTTGATAAAGGAGACAAGAATATTTAATGTAGAAAAGACAGCCTCTTCAGTAAGTGGTGCTGGGAAAACTGGATAGCTACATATAAAAGAATGAAATTAGAACACTCCCTAACACTGTACACAAAAATAAATTCTAGAAGGATTAAAGGGGGGCTTCCCTGGTGGCGCAGTGGTTGAGAGTCCGCCTGCCGATGCAGGGGACACAGGTTTATGCCTTGGTCTGGGAAGATCCTACATGCCGTGGAGCGGCTGGACCCGTGAGCCATGGCCACTAAGCCTGCACGTCCGGAGCCTGTGTTCCGCAATGGGAGAGGCCACAACAGTGAGAGGCCCGTGTACTGCAAAAAAAAAAAAAAAAAAAAATTAAAGACCTAAATATTAGGTCAGACACTATAAGACTCCTACAGGAAAACACAGGCAGAACACTCTATGACATAAATCACCGCAGGATCCTTTTTGACCTACTTCCTAGGGAAATGGAAATAAAGACAAAAATAAACAAATGGGACCTAATGAAACTCAAAAGCTTTTGTACAATAAAGGAAAACATAAACAAGATGAAAAGGCACCCCTCAGAATGGGAGAAAATATTTGCAAATATTTGCAACTGACAAAGGATTAATCTCCAAAATTTACAAGCAGCTCATGCAGCTCGATATCAAAAAAACAAACAAACCAATCCAAAAATGGTCAGAAGACCTTAATAGACATTTCTCCAAAGAAGATGTACAGATTGCCAACAAACACATGAAAGGATGCTCAACATCACTATTTGTTAGAGAAATGAAAATCAAAACTTCAATGAGGTATCACCTTACACCATTCAGAATGGCCATCATCAAAAAATCTGTAAACAATAAATGCTGGAGAGAGTGTGGAGAAAAGGGAATGCTTTTGCACTGTTTGTGGAAATGTAAATTGATACAGCCACTATGGAGAACAGTATGGAGGTTCCTTAAACACTAAAAATAGAACTACCATATGACCCAGCAATTCCTCTCCTGGGCATATACCCTGAGAAAACCATAATTCAAAAGAGTCATGCACCACAATGTTCCTTGCAGCTCTATTTACAGTAGCCAGGACATGGAAGCAACCTAAGTGTCCATTGACAGATGAATGGATAAAGAAGATGTGGTACATATATACAGTGGAATATTACTCAGCCATAAAAATAAACTAAATTTAGTTATCTGTAGTGAGGTTGATGGACCTGGAGTCTGTCATACAGAATGAAGTAAGTCAGAAAGGGAAAAACAAATACCGTATGCTAACACATATACATGGAATATATTTTAAAAAATGGTTTTGATGAACTTAGGGACAGAACAGGAATAAAGACGCAGACCTAGAGAGTGGACTTGAGGACACCAGGAGGGGGAAAGGTCAGCTTGAACAAAGTGAGAGGGTGACATGGACATATATACACTACCAAATGTAAAATAGATAGCTAGTGAGAAGCAGCCGCATTGCATAGGGAGATCAGCTCGGTGCTTTGTGCTCACCTAGAGGGGTAGGATAGGGAGGATGAGAGGGATACGCAAGAGGGAGGTGATATGGGGATATATGTATATGTATATGTATATGTATATGTATAGCTGATTCACTTTGTTATAAAGCAGAAACTAACACACCATTGTAAAGGAGTTATACTCAAAGATGTTAAAAAATATAATCAATACTCATTTGAATAACTAAAATAGAAGTTAAATAACTCTCCACATCTATGTTTCCCAGATTGATTGTGCTAACTGGAAACTTTTATTGAACCTTAAAGAAAGAAGTGAACCTTGTCTTATGAAAAGAAGAAATCCTTTTATTAGAGTATTATGACTTTCAAAACCAAAATGGGACAAGAAAGTTTGTTGAGAACACAAAATTATAGGCCAATTTCACTTCTGAACATAGATACAAAATTAATAAATTATTAGCAAACTTCACCCAGCAATGTATATTAAAAATAAGAACATATCAAGACCAAAAAAAGTAAGTAAAAATACACATTTTATTTAAGCTTATAAAAGAAGACTTGAATTAATACTGATGATTTATCATGTTCCTTTATGGGAAGAATTAAATTCCTTTCTAGTTAGTTAAGTTATAAATGTAAAATTCATAAAAATTTTAATCAAAATGTAGACAGAGATTTGTACTAAAATTTGAAATGAAAAATATGTAAAGATGTAGAAAGAGCCCAAAATAGTAAAGAAAATTTTGAAGAAGAAAAACCAAAGAGGCATAACCCAATCTACTTAATATTAAGATAAGTCTATAAAAATTGAAATAGTGTGGTTCATTGAAGCATTATTTAGAAAGCAATAAGAAAAATTATATGTCAATAAATAGGGACTGCACTAATAAATGATTGCAAGCAATATTTCATTATATTTATTTTAACCATTTCCAGGTTATTTAGAGGTTAGATTCCAGAACAGGTGGAACCTGCAAAATGTAGCTTTCAGTGTAATTACTATAATATATATATGCATATATATAATATATACACACACCACGGGTATATATATTTTTTCTATAATATTTAGTTATATTATAGTTATATTTATTTTATTTACATATATTTTATACTAATAATATACATTTCTTATTTTATAAAATATGTATACTATCACATGTACATATTTTAAGCATGGGGGTGGACCTGGAGTTTTGAAATTCATCTTCTAATATCACTCTCAATTTCTAAATGCACATGATATTTCAGATGATGTATTTAGTTGTTGCAAATTCATGCAGCAACTTTAGATTGGCGTGTGCATAGGTCAAAATGTTAAGAGAATGATAGGAGTGGGGTTATGAAAGAACAGGGAATTCCCTGAAATGGGAATGCGGAAAACAATCAGCTTGTTCTGAGTAGCAAGAGAAGGTCTCCTGGAGAAATTAATTCTCTTTGATAAATGTTTAAGGGCAGAGTGAACAAGCAGTGCAATTATAGAGTGCATTGTGTGACTTTTACAGACAAGGGGCGAGAGGCCCCTGAGCTGGGTTGCCTTGGATGGAAGGACACTGGTCAGATGGATTCTCCATTTGGCTTTCTAAATACTTTATGACAATTGACTCTGTGTGCTTTGTAATTGGGCCTGATGGTTTTGTAATTATTTTTTCTCAACAAACATTGAAATTGTGAATAGGTTTTATTTTTTCATTTGTGCTTTTCTTGCCGGTTCCTCCTTTGGGATCCTGTTGCTGCAGCAATTTAATGAGAATGTGTTTGTGGGGGAAGAATGTATCCAGTGATTGTTTATCTTTCTTATTTCTGTTTTACTCAGCTTTGCTGCATAGGCATTGTAGCTCACCCTCCAATTCCCCAGGAAGACAGTAATGTCTTTAATGAGTTTACCTTTGTTACCTAGCTATTGGAGCTTAATGTTGGAGAGAAATCTCATGTCAACTCCACCTGGGAAGAAGGCTTCAACCCAAAGCAGAGAAAGCCTTTCAAGACAAGATAAGGGTCTGGCTTTCAGTTGTTTGAATTTTGATAGATAAGCATGATTTTTGTAACTGTTCATGCTACAGTTTGCTCTGTGTATATATTTTTGTTCCTCTGTGCAAACTAACCTATAATGGTGCAATACATTCCTATTCTATCTTTTCTGAATCCTTCAATAAGATACTACCCTCACATCACAGTTCTGCCTATAGCTGGCGAGACTTAATGCTCACAGGCAGGGTCAGCTCTACCCTGGGCTTCAGGACATACATTTATGTATGATTTTGAAATCAAGAAAAAGAAATCACAGGATGATACTCACTGCTGAAGCAGTCATTTTCCAGTGGATATGATTATTTGAACTTTGATCATCCCAGAAAGTTCTATGTCATGACCCAAGCCATATCTAAATGTTTTCATTTCCTTTTCAAGGAATCTATATAAAAACCTCTTATTTTGTATGATTGACATCATAATAAAACAGAGATAACTGTTCAGAATAAAGAAGAATTTCCTGAAAATTTATAATATCTTTAATGACTGTAATTTGCACCTTATATTTTTTCTATAATATGCAGTAACAAATTAATTGACTTGTAGTCAGGCAGAAGTACAGGATAATATTTTTTCCAACGTTTTATTACAGGACTGTTGAATTTTTTTCTAATATAGTCCTAAGCAGTATGTAGATTAATCAACTAGTGATCTAGCCAAACCCAAAAACATGATTCAGTATGAATACAATGGGACTTGAACATTTGCATTAAAAAGTTAAAAACACTCTAGATGTTCATTACCACTGGTGGTCTGTGAACAATATTTTGAGAAATATAGCCAAGAATTCCTGTGCCTACACAGAGATCCTCTTGATTTTAATATAAATCACATCAATGGCTAATGATTTCTTTAGTCATAACTCTAGGGCAAAACCAACAGTATTGAAAATACAATCTATGCAATGTTCTAGTCCACTTTAACAGAATTCAATGATAGGTTTTCACAAATTATTTTGAAAATTTTATTTAACAGCTCCCCCAATTAGCAAACAAAATATTTTAGTGTTTCACCAATGAACGAGAATAATGCAGAGTATAGTTTTATCTGCTCTTGTGTCACTATTGTTTCTCTTTAATTTGTGTGCAGTTAGGCTACATTTATTAATGCTTCTCTAGACAAAAATATGCACATCTATAAGAACAATGGACTAAAGAGCATAGCAGGGCTGAAAGGTGATGGCAAATCATCCCCTGGGATAGGACAAGGTGTTTGGCTGAAATAGATTGGAGAAATCTAATCTAGCATTGAGAAATTGGCACCCTAAAAAATATGAACTGACCATAGATAGAAAGAGGGTACCCTAACAGGGAAACAGAGTTTAGCAACTGGAGATGTAAGAGCAGTTATTCCTTATCCAAGTTTTTATTAAATCAACAGATGCTGGGAATCAACATCAGGGTTAACTATCAACAGGCCACAAATTCCCAGCTCACCAGCTAATCCAGTCAAGGCTCTGGTGCTGGAATAGAGAAAGGGGAGTTTAGACACAACAGCATTCCAACCCGTAGGTTTCTAGTTGCAAATCTCATGCTCTTTAAACTCCCTCAGGCTGTAACCACAGTAGGGAATAGGAGTCACAGAGAATAAAGCAGAACTTCAGTAGAGAGGAGAAATTGCTTTCCTTGAAGAAAACTGATAATCGGATACTAAAAACGTACACATGTTTTGATCAGACCAGCAGCCAGTTTTATAAAGTTGGGAAGGGTCAATTCTGAAAGGAAGAGTGGAAAGACAGGTGATGACTGCAGTAGTTGATGCTATAGAAATGCATTTTTATGTGGTCAAAATGATCGGGCTGTTGAATTGTTCAAGTTTGGCTTGTGTAGATGGATCAATTTATAAGTGAAGATACATCTTATCCAGGCACAATTACATAAATTTAATGCATAAAGTAAATTTCAGATAAACTTACTGTTACCCTTAGAATGTTCTCTCTATTTTTTTATCCTTTGGGGATGGATGTGCTGCTCCTCAATAAATCCAATAGCCAGTTTTTCCTCCACTACTATAAAAGAGCACTGTTTCTTCAGATATATTAGGTGAAGTGTTTGCCTTGGTGATGTTTAGATGCTAAATTGTACCAAAAATGTGTATTTTTAATTGTAAAATTTTAAGACTATGAGATACTGCCATCATGGAGGGTAGAGTCAAGGGAACTGAAATACACTGAGAGAAGAACAAACATATTTACCTCATCTCAAGCTTATTTAAAGGCATAGGTTGATTCCAAAACATTCGTTCACACCACCTCTTCTCCAACATGTCTAGATATTCTTGTAAATTAACGAAAATAGCTAACATGTATTGAAGAGTTAATATGATAATAACTCATCACTGCAGCAGTACTTTACCATCAATGAGGCTAAGGAAAGGATAAATCAAATGACTTTCTCCACATCACATTATTATAAATCAGCAGAGCTGAGATTTAAAGATCAGTGCTCCACTCCAAAGTCCTGTGTTTCTTCCCTGTGGTAAATAGAATCTAGAATGGCACCCTGCACAATCCCTGGGACTGTGAATTTGATGGCTTTTGCTCCTGTGATTAGGTTATGTTATGAAGCTCAGTTGACTTTCAATTAGGAAGTTTATCTGGATGGGCCTGACTTATTCACAGGCATATTTAAACCCTTAAAAGCAGAGTTTCCTCCAACTGATCACAGAGATGAAGTCAGAAAGGTACACTTTGCCTACTCTGGAAGAAAGCAGACATCCTGGTTCTAAGTTGCTAATGGAAAGAGGCAGCTTCTATCAGCTAAGAGCAATCCTCATCCAAAGGCTGTCAGGGAAATGGGGACCTCAGTCCTCCAGGTACAAGAAACTGATTTCTGCCAATCATGAATTAACTTGGAAGTGAAATTTTCCCCATAGCCTCCCAGACAACAACTCAGCCTGGACAACATCTTGAGTTCAGGCTTGTGATACCCTGAACAGAAAACTTAACCATGTCATGCCAAACTTATGTCTTACAGAATTGTGAGCTAATAAATG
Organism: Neophocaena asiaeorientalis asiaeorientalis; assembly: GCF_003031525.2. Classification (NCBI taxonomy): domain Eukaryota; kingdom Metazoa; phylum Chordata; class Mammalia; order Artiodactyla; family Phocoenidae; genus Neophocaena; species Neophocaena asiaeorientalis. The sequence goes on from NW_020175529.1 coordinate 142,265, forward strand.
GCTATTGTTAAGTTTGTCGTCATTTGTTATGAAACAATAGAAATGTAATGCATCTCCTATTTGCTGCCTGTATGAGGGAACTCTACCCACTATTTCTACATGCTGGTCTTAATGCCGGGCTCCAAATGTATAAAAAGCAGTCTGGGTTGTTTTACTGTCAGTGAATCAATTCACAGTTGGTGTCAAAAATAGTCAAAGGTAGTATAACATAATTATTTTAATAGATACATTCTTTGAAAAACAAATTTAAGGCAAGTATCAAATGCTTTTCAACATTTCCTGACTATGTCTTTATCTCTCTTTGTGTAATCCTATGGTAAGAATATACCTATCTCAATGTTGGCACTGATACTATAAAAAAAAAAAAAATCTCAGTCTGCCACTTATCCCAGAAAATCTGTGCTACCCTGAGGGAATGATCTAAATTTACCTTTGTCTACAGATTTGAGGTTTTCCAATCTTCTTTCCATATTATCTGCTTATATTTGCTTTTTATTAAATGACAAGATAATTATGAAATATATCAAATTCTTCATCATCAGAGGGGTATCCTTATTCTAGCATAGTCTGGTCAAATTTTGCTTTCAAGTAAATTGGTAGTAATCACTGTGAATAATGGAAACAGCAGTTATTTCAATATTTTTTAAAGTTAGAGGCCTACTTTCTATATTCCTGAAGGCTAACTGTGCTGATCTTCAGGAATCTTCTCATTCCTTAGCACTGGAGCACAAGTCAATTCCTCTTTGAAACTCAGGAGAAGTACTCCGTGCTTTGCTGTGTTACAATGGATCTGTGTTAACCACATAATAAATTCACTTAAGATAACAAGTTTTTCTACGCAGCCCTATTGTGTGTTCCTTATGAAAAGGACCTTGAGTTTTCATTAACATAGTAAATTACACTATAATCATTGTTAAATCATTTTTGGGGTTGTGATATTACTTCTGAACAAGAAAAGTAGTTTAAAATGGCAAATTGGTGATTTTTTTTCTTCTGGTTTCTTTTCTTTCTTTCACTTTCCTGTCTTTCACTTTCTCTACTCCTTACCACTTATACAAATGACTGTCCAAACTCTACACTGTAGTCATGGGTCTGTCCTTTCATTAATTCAATAATGAATTTTCAAGGCCCTAAAATGTGGCAATTACTGTGACAAACACAATGTGGTAAAGAAGATGAAGGCATGGTCTCTTCCCTCAAGGAGCTTACAGTCTAATATGGAGGTCAGCCAACTACAGCCTGTGAGCCAAATCTACTTCACCACCTATTTTTGTAAATTAATGTTTTATTGGAATACAGTCATTGTTCTTATGTTATGTGTTTTCTGTGGATGCTTGTGCAGTCCACAATGACAAGGTTGAATAGTTGTAACAGAAATCATATGGCCTGCAAAACCTAATATGCTCATTGTCCAATCCTTCACAGAAAAAGTTTGCCAATCCCTTTCTTAGTAGATATTACAGCACTGAAATACAAGAACAAACAAAATTTTAAAACTGGGCTTGAGAATGTTATGCAAGGTAAAGTTTACTTAAAACTGTAGGAATGGAAGAAGATTCTATGAGCAAAATTTATGTGGACTCTGAAAAACAAGTAGGCTTTCAACTGAAAGAAATGAAGAGAGAACACTGGTTGCTGATAATTTTGAAGTGCTAACAAAGACAAAGCACATATCTCTACCAAATGCATACCTAATTATGGCCCCGTAGGGAATGAAGATTTTCCAGGCAATAATAAAAGGAGTTTTCTTGTATCTTTTAAGATGTATTACAGGAGCCAGTTACTTCTAGATGTTGTGATTAGTATACCAATTTCTTAGAGACTTATCAAATCTGTGCTAGAACTTATTTATTATTAGAGACTATTTCAACAATTAAAATCAGCATTAATATTTTTCCTTACAGAAATAAGGGCTTATGTTAACTCTTTATAAGGTATATGCCTTTGGGCTTTCTAAATATAAATTTAATTAGTTTAAATGAAGTGTTTATTTTAATAAATTCATAGAAAATTTCAAAACAATTATTGGGGAGAAAAGAAAAAACATAATTAGTGAGAGGTTTTGGATGTGTAGATATTTTAAAAGTGATAATGATAGGTAAATATTCATAATGTTCAAGGGTCCAAATATATTTGTGGGAATCATATACTAGAATTAGTATTCTCACTTTTGCTTAATTATCTATTGTCATTATTCTTTTACTTAACGTATCTCTTCCAATTTATAATGATATCTTTCAGAATACCATTAAATATTTTAACTTAGATTGTCTACTAAATCGTCTCCTGATTTTCACTATTTTGTGTTCATTTGTTTCCCAGTAATTAAGGCAGAAATTCCATAAATTATGTTTTATTTATGGCTTGCACACTAATTAACAATTTACATAACATTTATTTGAATCAGTAGTTTAAGCGCATGAATAGCATACAATAATAGGTCACTTGTAGTACTGAGAACATACTGTCTTGATAAATATAATTGAAAACTATAACAGAGTAGAAAAATCTTGCCACAAAATATTATAATACATTTTGAAAATGAGAGAGATATGATATTAGAGAAAGTATAATTTCCAAGTAAAATAATTCTAAATTGTTAAAATATTTATGTGATCTTGAGAGAAGGGTAAACATGTCAGTCTCATATATAAATCATAGTTCTCATGCATTTGGCGTAATCTTGGAATATTTGATTTTTTGCTCAGTCTAAGCCAATAATGTGTAAACAAACCTTTGATAAGAATGAAGCTATTATCCCAGCATTGAGCTCAGTTAGCTTCACTGGGGACAACAAATAATGCTATCTAATTAATTAGAATGACAGGAAACTGCATGACACATTTCTTATGGCTGGCTGGTTTAACATTCTAAAACCCTCCTGTTGATTAGAACTTGTATGTTTTAAATAGAAAAGGATGTTAGACATCCCATCTGTTGTGTAGCAGAGCTTCAGGAAAAAAATAAAAAGGTACACTCAAGTCTTGATAAGTTCAAGTCAGCAGAACAAGACAAATGTAACATGTTATCTGATATCCAACATAACCGGTAGTGAATTGTTTCCAAAATTCTTTTGTTTTCCTTCAAGCTATAATTAAGGGAAATGACTATTTGAAACCTTAGCAGTTTGACCCTATTTGTCATACTACAGAACACCTAGCTCAAACTCAAAATTTTTCCTCCATGTGTGTATGTGTCCACAACAGGCACAGTTGAAGAAGTACAATTTGTTTTACACCCAACACATTATGCTATGATATAGACTGTTACACAAAGCTTCATTCTCTATTATGCATGTATTCTGAAGAAATTTGTTAGAAAACATGAATTTTAAAATATACAATTATATTTTGTGGCTGAAAACACTAATGGAAAAATCATGTACTTTTTGTATATTTCACATATATTTGACAAGTATATGGATGGAAGATAAATGGATATATTTAAGTCCATCTGAATTAGGCTGAAACTAGACTTATTGTACATTTGTGTGACATCATATGCAGTCTCCTATAAAATATGAGTGTGTAACTGTGCTATTTGTTACATGTTTGTCCAAAATCATAACTGAATCTAAACCCCAAATTATTTACCAAAACAGTATTAGCTGGTACTGAGGGAGGACCATATATAATGTCAATAAAACTCTCATTCTCATAGAACTACTCATGAGAAATAACTAGCAGCAAATACTAAAAGTGAAATTAAAAAAAAAAAACACTTTTATACTTTTCCATTTTAATTTAATGGAAGTACCTTCTTTTAGTTTGAAAATGAAAAGCATTACCTATTCAATATTAAATTTTTCAATCTATGGGTAACGTCTAACTCATATGTAAAGCAGGAACTAGGATCACTAGATAGATCAAGGGCAGAAGCTGAGAGGGAATTTATCTGGAATATAATGAAAGAGGAATAATGGTGATTAATTGCCACTAAGAAAAGTTTAGCTCACCAAGGCAAATCTGCCAAATGCTATACTTGTCTAGATAGAGATGAAAACAAGATATCATCAATCAGATAATGAAAGTAGATTAGAAGGCCAACATGTAAGTCATAGGTATTCAAAACGTAGATCTTATAAAAGCATAAACATAGGAGGTAACAAAGAAAAAAAAAGATGATTTAGAAAATAAATTAAAGTGCTAGTATAGATATAGATACATACACACACACACACACACACACATATATGTATATGTTCATTTGTAAACAAAAAATACTTTATGCACACTACACCAGCAATGGGTGGATTCTTTATAAAGGGAGGACCAAAGGAAACTGACACTTTGGTGAGGTTAATGGTCTCCAACTTAAATTTGTATTTTTCTAGCTCTCTTCTCTCTTCCCACCATTTCCTCTATCTGGTAAGTTTTTTCCTGACAAATATATCTCAGCTGTTTCTATGTTTTCTTTTCCAATTTCACCAAGCAAACACCACTCACTCCCACTATACTGAGCTCTTCAGATATATTTATGCTTTCCTGTAATCTTTCTTTATTCTCCACATAAAATGAGATCTTTTAAACTGAATTGAAATGAATCATATTAGATGAATTATTCCTGTATTTAAAATCTTGTGAATGGCTTCTTTGTTTCCTTAAAATAAAGATCAAAATTATTAATATAACCTATATGACCCAGCCTGAACTACTCTGATATTATACACATACGTCAGAGAATAAAACACTAAGAAAGATGGTTCAAGTTCCAGTCTGTCACTTTGTGACTACATAATCCTGAGCATGTTTCTCAATTCTCTGAGCCTCAGTTCTATAATCTCTAAAATGGGAAATTATAGAGGTAGGGTATCAAGATGGTGGAGTAGGAGGACATGAAGCTTTCTTGCCACCATGACACATCAAAAAATAAAAATCTACATGTGAAGCAATTCTCACTGAAAACAAACTGGAGACTAGCAGAAAGACTCTTATACAAACAATGTTGTAAAGAAGCATCCACATGGAGCTGGATAGGAAAGGAAGAGAAGTAATCAGGTCAGGACCAGTACCCAAAGGAGGGGACAAAAAATAGGAGGGAGATTACATGTGCTAACAGATCCTCTCTGAGGGGTAAGTGGTTTGAACCACATATTGGGCTCTACAGCCCTGGGGTTCAACACCAGGAAGATGAGTCTGCTTAGCTGGTTTGAAAATCAGTGGCATTAATAGGAAGGCTGTAAGAAACCTAAACTCTGCTTATGAAGACTGTGCACATGCTTGCTTACTCCAGAAACAAGGCAGAGGAAGCAGATTGAAACTTCTATGGTGGTTTCCTATGACTACACAGCATGTGCCCTGACTCACATGGAGTATCTGATCTGGATTCTCTAGCTCCCACCAGCTCTTCACTAGGGAAAAAGCTGCTGTTACCAAGGAGAATGTGCAGTTGAGATGGAAAGAGCCAGCATGGACCCAATATTGCACCTGAACAGAGCAAGGGTGGCCATCATTGGTGCTCATGAAGACAGCAGATGGGGAGTTGTTTGGAACTCTGAATGGTGTATCCATCTATATACTGTTTATGAGAGACTCACTTCAGAGTTAAAGACACACACAGACTGAAAGTAAGGGGATGGAAAAAGATATTTCATAGAAATGGAAATAACAAGAAAGCTGAGGTAGCAATACTCATATCTGACAAAATAGACTTTAAAACAAAAAGTCTGTAACAAAAGACAGAGAAAAGAATTATATAATAATAAAGTGATCAATACAAGAAGAGGATATAATATTTGTTAATATATGTACCTAGTATAGAAAACTTAAATATATAAAGCAAATATTGACAGACATAAAGGGAGAAGTTGACAATAACACAATAATAGCAGGGGACTTTAACATCCCATGTACATCAATGAATAGATTATCCAGATATAAAGTCAATAAGGAAAGAGTTGTGTCAAATGACACATTAGACTTGTTAGACTTAATAGACATCTACAGGACATTCCATCCAAAATCAAAATAATACACATTCTTTTCAAGTATGCATGGAATGTTCTCTAGGATACATCACATCCTAGGCCATGAAATGTGTTTCAACACATTTAAGAAGATAGAAACTATATCCATCATTTTTTCCTGCCTCAACAGTATGAAACTTGAAATAAATTATAGGAAGAAAAATGGGAAAAAACACAAACACTTGAAGACTAAAAGGCATGTTACTAATAAGCTATGGGTCAATGCAGAAATCAAAAGAGAAATTGAAAATACCTGGAGACAAATGAAAAGGGAATCACAACTTTCCAAATACATGGGATACAGCAAAAGCAGTTCTAAGAGAAAAGTTTATAGTGATACAGCCCTAACTTAAGAAACAAGAAAATCTCAAATAAACAACCTAAACTACCATCTAAAGGAATTAGAAAAAGAAGGACAAACAAAGCCCAAAATCAGCAGAAGGAAGGAAACAAAGATCAGAGAGGAAATAAATAAAATAGAGACAAAAAAAGAAGGAAAGAAAGAAAATATTAATGAAAACAAGAGCTGTTTTTTTGAAAAGATAAGCAAAATTGTTAAGTCTTTAGCCAGGCTCATCAAGAAACAAAGAGAAAACTCAAACAGAATAAAAAATGAATAAGAAGAAATTACAACCAACCACACAGAAAATTATAATAGAATACTACTAACAGTTATATGCCAATAAATTGGAAAACCTAGAAGAAATGGATATATTTCTAGGAACATACAATCTTCTAAGACTGAATCAGGAAGAAATAGACAATCTGAACAGACCAAACACTAGCAGTGAAATTGAATTAGTAATCAAACCTCCTAGCAAACAAAAGTCCAGGAAGGACAAAAGTCACATGATCTTTCTGATAGATGCAGAAGAAGCATCTGACAAAATTCAACATCATTCATGATAAAAATACTCATCAAGGTTAGTATAGAGGAAATATATTTCAATATAATAAAGGATGTTTATTATTAATATCATACTCAATGGTGAAAAGCTGAAAGTTTTTCCTGTAAAATCAAGAACAAGACAAGGATGCCCAATCTCACCACTTCTACTTAACACAGTGTTTGAAATCTTAGCCACAACAATCAGACAAGAAAAAGGAAAAAAAAAAAGCATCCAAATTGGAAGGGAAGAAGTAAAACTGTCATTATTAGCAGATGATATGATATTATACATAGAAAACCCTAAAGTCTTCACTCAAAAACTATTAGAATTAATAAGTGAATTCAGTAAACTTGTAGAATACAATATTAATATACAGAAAATACATTAGTAATGAACTATCAGAAAGAAAAAGCAAGAAAACAATCTCAAAATTGCATCAAAAAGAATAAAATACCTAGGAATAAATATAATGAAGGAGGTGAAATAACTATATTTTGAAAACTGTAAAACATTGATGAAGGAAATTGAAGATGATAAAAAGAAATGTAAAGAGATCTGTGTTCATGGATTAAAAGAATTAATGTTGTTAAAATGTCCATAGTACTTAAGGTAATCCACAGAATTAGTGAAATCCTTATCAAAATACCCATAACATTTCTCACAAAACTAAAACAAATAATCCTAAAATTTATGTGAAGCCACAAAATTCCCAAATAGCTAAAGTAATCTTGAGGAAAAAAGAACAGAGCTAGAGGTATCATGCTCCCTGACTTTGGTCTCTACTACAAAGCTACAGATAATCAAAACAGTATGGTACTGGCACAAAAAAAGAGACAAAAATCAATGGAACAGAGTAGACAGCTCAGAAATAAATCCACACACTTATGGTCAACTAATATATGACAAAGGGTTCAAGAATATACAATGGGGAAAATAGTCTCTTTAATAAATGGTGCTGGGAAAACTGGACAGCTGTGTGTAAAAGAATGAAATTAGAACATTTTGTCACACCATATACAAAAATCTCAAAATGGATTAAAGACCTAAACATAGGATGGAACAATAAAACTCATAGAAGAAAGCAGGTAGAACACTATTTGACATAAATCATAACAATATTTCTTGGGTCTGTCTCCTAAGGCAAAGAAAATAAAAGCAAAAATAAATAAATGGGACCAAATTAAACTTAAAAGCTTTTTAACAGCAAAGAAAACCAGTGGCAAAACAGAAAGACAACCTATGGAATTGGAGAAAATATTTTCAAATGACAGGACTGATTGGGGGTAATATCCAAAATATATAAACAGCTTATACAACTCAATATAAAAAAATAAGCAATTTGATCAAAAAATGGGCAGAAGAACTGAATAGACATTGTTCCAAAGAAGACATACAGATGACCAATAGGCAAATGAAAAGTTGCTCAATGTCACTAATCATCAGAGAACTGCAAATCAAAACCACATTGAGATATTACCTTATAATCATCATAATGACTATCATAGAAAAAAGAGCACAAATATCAAATGTCAGTGAGGATATGGAGAAAAGAGAACCCTCCTACACTGTTGGTGGGAATGTAAATTGGTACAGCCACTATGAAAAACAGTATGAAAGTTCATCAAAACATTAAAAATAGTGATCCAGTAATTGGGCATATATCCAAAGAAAACAAAAACGAATTGGAAAAGATACATGCAACCCAATGTTCATAGCAGCATTGTCGTTATTTACAGTAGCCAAGATAATGGAAACAACCTAAGTGTCCATCAACAGATGAATGGATAAAGAAGTGGTATATATATATATATATACTGGAATATTATTCAGCCATAGAAAAGAATGAATTTTCCCAGTTTCAACAACATGAATTGACCTAGAGAGTATTATACTAAGTGAAATAAGTTAGACAGAAAAAGACAAAGACTGTATGCTATTACTTATATTTGGAACCTAAAAAATAAAGCAAACAAATGAATATAACAAAACAGAAACAGACACACAGATATAGAGAACAAACTGGTGGTTACCAGCGGGGAGAGGGAAGTGGGGAGGGGATTAAGAGGTACAAACTGCTATGTATAAATTAAATAAGCTTCAAGAATATACTGTACAGCACAGAGAATATAGCTAATATTTTATAATAACTTTAAGTGGAGTATAATCTATAAAAATATTGAATCACTATGTTGTACACAGGACACTAACATAATATTGGAAATCAACTGTACTTTAATAAGAAAGGTAACTATCAATTGACTTATTTCTTTCAGCATTTATCTTTTAAAGTTTTATTTTTAATTATAGTTAGAGGGGCTTTTAGTAACTAACAATGGTGGCCTATTTCAACAGGAACATTTTAAAAGTCAACTCCATGTATATTAATTAATTTGGTAGTCCATAACAATATATTTAATTTCTTTTTAGAGAACTAGTATTATTTAATAAGCTGTACTGTGCCTTGAAGTGACCTAAAAAAGGAGTTTGGATAGAATCTTCTGGATAACTGTGAAGCAGAGAAGAATAGCAAATTTATTTTTATATAGTTAACCATTACTTAGAAGCTCAGTGTAATTTTTTCACTGACGAAACCTGCAAATATTTTCTTTCCTACTAAAAATTTTTAGTCTAGTGTAGGTCTCTATCATTTGAATTTGTTACATGCATGGTCAACTGAATTAATTTATTTCCAAAAAAGAACTATATTTCTGACATCAAAAAATAAATACATTCAAAAAATGAAAATAAAATGAGAAACTGTAATTAACTGCCTTGAAGGATAACTGTGAAGATTAGAGATTATAAGTATAAAACGCTGACTTTGTAATGAAAATAGCCAATCTATTCAGCACTTTCCAAAAGAAGCTAAGTTTTTGGAGTTTTAAAAACTTGACCAAATTCACGTAACTAACAGATGATAGAATGGGATATCACACACATGCATATACTTTTTCCTCTCAGCATGCGCTGAGACTACCAACAATACAGGTTTCTAAAGATGGGAAAGGAATGAGTACATAGTAATTTTGTAAATGATAGCTGCTAGTATAAGATTAATCTTTCTAGTTTTCCTTCTTTGCATACTTCTTTGTACACTCACTATCTAATTCTGCAGGACAAGTTTTCAACATGGGTCTTCTGAGTATGAAGGTGCCTTTGCTGACTCTTACAATGGAGAGTGAGAGGAAGTCTACGACCTTACAAAGGAGCGAAAGAAACCTGTATCTCCCTAGAAGTTAGTACCCTAGTGACTTTTGTTCACGGAGAGCTCAAGAAACTGCATTTTGTTGCTCATGTTAGAAATGGGTATGATTTAAGAGAAGGTTTGCATTGGTAAGAACATAGGTTAACTAAGCCAATATCCACTAACTGTTCACATAACCAATTTCTAACACTGACACGCACCCTCCTCTTCATCCACAAACTTCATTTCTAGTGTGCAAGTTAGAGATAGTTGAATCAAATATTAACTTCTAGATATTTAGCACTACAGAAGGAGGGGTGTGTGTGCATGCAAGTGTGCACATGTGTGTGTAAGTAGTCTATAGATAAAACCTAAAAGGTGACCTTAAATCAGTAAGAAAGTGATGGATGTGTCACACCCAGTAAAGCTATTTCCAAGTGCTTTAGATTGGAGGAGTTGTAGAGATTCTATTTTGGTTTTTTTAGTTTCACATAGATTCTATTTTGGATCTAAATGTTTCACAGGATGCTATTTTTGTGTTTTAAAAATAAAGAGGTTTACTTAGCTATTTAAAAAGACACTAATTGAGCAAAGTAGGTGGATGTAAATTCAACCATGATATCATGCATAGCACAGATCAAGACACTGCATATGCAAAATACAGTGTCTTCACTTAGAACATGAACACAGATGTATTTATAATACATCTAGGATTAAAGGGAATTGTAAAACACTTGCCTAAAAAGTCCTTTCTTTCTTTTATTATTTCTGCTATTTACATTATATAATACAAAACTCTTAAATGATATTCTCACATTAAAAAAAATACTTCTTTAGTTAATTAACTCAATCAAGAAACTATAATGCACAATCAAGTCAACTCTTCCCAATTTTAAAGAACTAAATCTTCAATTCTATGAAATTCTATGAAATTGAATAAGGCATAATTATTGTGTATCTAGCTTGGTTGCATTAAAATTATACCCTTACTGTAGCCTGTACAAAGGAAATAGCCTAGAAATTACCCAGTAGTTGAGAACAGAAGTTTTCAATCATCCTGTCTAAACTATTATTCAATACATTTCTCTGGGTTATTCTCATTCTCCACCCACAGGGTATATCTCTATCTTCTGCCCTTTTATTTTCTGTTCTGTGCTTGAGACGAAGATGGAGTATGGTTGATGCCTGTGGACAACATCGTCCAAGTTACCTAGCTAGTTGGCTTCTGGTTGGTGGAGGCAAAAGCAGCAGACCATTGGATAGGAGAAGAGACAGGTTTATAACCCCATCTTGTCAGCACTGCCTTCATATCTGGCAATAGTTGCATTCCTTTAGAACATCACCTGGTAACCTCTCCTCCTCTCCCAATATCACTCATCTCTGGTAACACTATTTCCTTTCCTGGGTACTTCAATCTCAGTGGAAGCAATGCTTCCCCAATGTTGATATGTAGTCTCAGAGATCCTCACCATCCCTTGTTTGTTCTTTTAACTTTGTCCATGCCTCTTTAGTTCCTAACATTTTAGACATCTGGGGTGAATCCTCTTTCCTTTTGGGATGCTGATTGATAAAGTCTGTATATCCAATTAATGAGATTCATTTCTGATCTGCTTTTTGCTATAATTATACCATAAACTGATGAAAACCTAATCATACATGAATGAATGTTTCACATTGGATTTCACACCATTTTCTTAGGTAATAAATTATTCAACATAGTCTAAGCATAGGCATTTTCCTTGCAGACAATAACTCTTCATCTCTGGTTGTATGAACACAGATCACACTTTTATTCTAAGGTGATACCGTTGTCTTCAATGTCATGTGTGACTCATGCTTTCTGTAGTTACCCTTCCCCAAATAGTAATGTGAGATTGTGACCACCCTGACATATCTTATTCTATAATTTCCAGATGTTACTAATATGTGTCATATATGTTCTCATGAACAACCTTTGTCTTTGTCCAATGGTATTCTCTCACTTACCCTAGTCACCTTCACTGCTGAAGTGTTAACAATCTAAACAACCTCATGTGCAGAACAGATCTGTTCTGCCTGCTTTTTCACTGTCACTGTGCTAAAACTTCCAACAGAAGTAATACACTGGAGTCTTCTGTTGACCAAAACCATGCCTCATTGAAGAGACTGTCTCTAATTTTGTATTCACTTCCTTACCTAAACTTAAGAGCAATATTGCCCAGACACCTAATTTCTCACTAGAGTCTTAGTAAATATAACTTTTTTCAGCTTACCCATCTCATTAGCCGGGAGTTTCATTAAGAATCAAGGAACTCAGGCCAAGGACCAAATATACCAAACATGCACTACAGGTTGTAAGAAACCATTTTGGGGGAACTTCCTTATGTGTGAGCATTTTGTTATACCCTTTATGGCAAACCCTCATGCAAATTTTAACTCTCCTACCCCAGTTGGCAAGACATGCTTAGACCTCTCTGAACCCAAGCGATGCAGCTGAGATCACTTGACTTACACATATTGATGTATAGGGTGTCAGATTCATGAAACTGTCTTTGTAGGTATTTTCCTCCTGCTTTTGGATGCATAAAATCCTATTGAGGAATACCCTTAGGATCAATAATGTCTTACACTCAAATTCTGATATCAAGTGGGCAATGGCTATTTCTTCTACCTTCATTACACACAGGAACTGAGCTTATTCAGCGACTCTTCATAATTTATCCTGTTACTTGATTATCTTTATGGCCAAAAATTCTTCTTCTAGGTTATACCTAACCCAAACCCTCCTTTTCCCATACTATCTTCTCAATTCTGTTATATAAGTTTATGTCTTCCATAAAATCTTTGCCTATAATGAATGTAGTGATTCAGTTTTATTTCCACTTTTCAGGATAAAAAAAAATTATTATTTCCTTAAATATTTCTGAAACACCATGTAACAGTTGATAATCAGGATCTTGAACAGTGAAATGGAAGACAAGATGATACATGAAAGAAATTCGAGTCTATTTAATTTAACAATTTTTTTTTTTTTTTTTTTTTTTTTTGCGGTACACGGGCCTCTCACTGCTGTGGCCTCTCCTGTTGCGGAGCACAGGCTCTGGACGCACAGGCTCAGCGGCCATGGTTCACGGGCCCAGCCGCTCCACGGCATGTGGGATCTTCTTGGACCGGGACACGAACCCGTGTCCCTTGCATTGGCAGGCGGACTCTCAACCACTGCCCCACCAGGGAAGCCCTAATTTAACTTTTTGATTCAAAACTCTGAAAGAACTTTTTAAATTAAAAGACAATTTCATATTTAAAGCTCCTTTTGCAGCTATGCTGCTTGGAGAAAATTCTATGCATAGTCACCAAAGCTGTCTATTTTGAAGAGCAGTCCACCAGTTTCCCCCTCATAATCATATATGTTGCTGGTTTAAAAAAAATATTTTTCTGGACAATATCTCACACTAGCTAAGTTTAAAACTATGTGCGGTGGGAGGTGAAGTGTTTTAAGGAGCAGCCTAGTTGACTTCAATGTCTTCTAAAGTTAAAGTAGTTTCTTTAAGGAAGAAACTATTTTGCATGCGTCTTTGTATTGCCAACACCTACTGCAGTGACTAGAACAGAAAAAGCAAATCAATAAAGATTTATTAAATAATGGAATTGGTTGATTTCTTTGGCTGCCATTTTCTCCTCAATGTGGCTTTTATCCTACATGACATACTTCTTTTTTTTTGTAACGTTTTACAGGTAACATCAATTCTCTTCTCCCTTCGCTCCCACGACCTGAGACGCTTGGTTCTTATCCTACCTCTTACGTCACTTCTTTTTATTTTTATTTTCCTCTTTTCTTTTTATAAGGTTACTATTATTCCCACTTTACAGAGAAGATACAAGAATCAAAAAGTTTAAGTAAAATTTTCAAATATTAAATGTTATGTTGCAAAACAAGGATAGTGACTCACTTTTTCCACTATTTATTTTTGCATTTTTGAACTCATCCTTAGCACTTACCTAGCATTGAACCATTTTAGTCACTTAGAAAAACTTTATAATATTAATGAGTGAATGAATGAATGCCTGAATGAATATGCTATAGGGTCTCTGATTTGAAAGAACATTAAAGGTTGTCTAACTTAATTTCTCAATAGTTAAAATCATAAGTTTAGTATGTATGTGTGAGGGCTTTTAGATTGAATATTAAAAGTGTCGGTGTCTGTGACTGTTATTGTACAAGTGCAGAGAATTTTAATAGTTTGTCTATTGTAGTCTATCTATATGGGGCTTAATGAACTCCTCAGATGTTTTAAACTTATTTTTCCCAAAGAGGAGGTATGCTCCCCTGACTTGACCTAAGGAAATTCTTAGTCATTCAAAGTGTTTTTCCCTAGGATTAGTCTCCATGGCTAGACTTCCTGGGCTCAGTTGTGGGCACAGATATAGATAAGACACTTTCATCCAGCTTTTCAGACATCAGAGATCCCAGCAGCATGCGTAGCCAAAGAGGGACATGACTGTTGATGAAGAATAATAAGAAAGTCACATAGTAGCTGAAAGACTTGCTCATATAACAAAGCGAATCCTCTGAAGCCTTCTAGAATAATTGGGGAAAAATAATTTGTGCAACAAAAATTTGAAGGTCTCAATATAATTGAAGACAATATTCAGGAAAATGTGGTTAATTATCTTGGTAATTATTCCATTCTTTTCAGTATCGAAAGAATAACAGGAATAAAACAATTACACATTTTCAAGCCACAAATTTAAACACCACCACAATATTCCTAGGTTTCCTTTGAGAAATGCAAGCATCTCAAATTCCAGATTTGAGTCTTTTGTTTGTACATTTATTCATTCATCATTTAATAAGCATTTTCTGAATACAAACCATGGGTCAAGCACTGTGCAAGATTTTTCAATACAGAATTGAATAAAACAGAATACTTATTATCATGTAACTCATAGTCTAGTGGATGATACAGAAATATAAACATATAATTCCATGGAGATAAGTTTTAAAAGAATATTATAAAAATTAATTGTGACAACACAGAGGAGGCAGCAATAAATATGCTGTTTTATGAACAAATTACTAATATTTTCACTATTATTTCTCATAGCCTACTTTTTTTCTCAATGTTCCAGTTACAGATCTTTTTTTCAAAATGAATCATATCAATAAAGGAGCATTCATTTCAACATCTGGGACTGCATTAATTAAAATTCACCTTAACAAACATAAACTGAATGTCTATTATGAGGAATTACTAGTTATTTTTTATACAACAATCCACCTATAGAGGTCAGTAGGAGTTCTAACTGTATCTGGAAAGATAGATAGCTATCAATGAACTTAAATATGAGAATGATTTTCCTGTAAAAGTTATTCTAATAATTTGCAAAAAGAAAAGAGGAGTGAATAGGTTTAACTCAAACTAAGGAACCTGGAAAAAAAAAAAAAAAGGCATGTAATGGTAAATACTGAAAATACCAGTAAAGACAGGCTGAGTAAAAAAGTGCAGAGCATGCTAACTGATCGGTTCTGGATAATTAAAGAAGAAGCTGCACAAGTGCAAGAAGATTTAACAATTTAACACCAGGTAAGTGTGTCTAAAGAAGATGTGGCATATATATATATATATATATATATATATATATACACACACACAATGGAATATTATTATTCAGGTATGACAAAGAAGCAAATCCTGCCATTTGCAACATGGATGGACCTCCGGGACAAATCAGACAGAGAAAGCCAAAAACTACATGACATCACTTATATGTGGAACGTAAAAAGTCAAATTCATAGAAGCAGAGAGTACAATTCTGGTTTCCAGAGGCTAGGGATTGGGGAAATTGGGAAGAAGTTGGTCAACAGGTACAAATATCCAGTTATAAATAAATTCTGGAATTCTAATGCACAGCATTTTGATGATAGCCAATGATAGTGTATTATCTACTTGAAAGTTGCTAAGAGACTAGGTCTTAAATGTTCTTACCACAAAATGAACTGATATTTTTGTGACATGATGGAGATGTTAACTGATGCTATGGTGGTAATAAGATTGTGATATACATAATAATATTGTGATAATACAAATCAACATGTTGTACACCTTAAACTAATACAGTGTTATATGTCAATTATATCTTAATTTAAAAAAAAAAAAAAGAAAAGTTTGGAAAATCTGCTTGGGCTTGGATTATGGAGGACTTGGGAGGAATTTGCCTTTTGTTCAATGTGTAAATGGGAATCACTAAAGGTTTTAATAAAATATGTGAATTAATAGCTTAGAGAAGGAGAAAAGGTAGAGCATAAGTGCAAAGGATTAAAAAACAATGGGAAACATCTAATTCAAAGAACTGGAGTAGGGAAGTAACCCACAAATGAAATAGAGCATTCAGAGAGTTAGGAAATAAACAGAAACAAAGAATTTATGGCAAGGTTCATATATCCAAGATTAAGCCTAAACTCATCTATTAAAGTTATCATTGCCAGCAATGCTAACTAATAGCCTTGGACCAATTAAACAGCTTGTGCTCTGCATCGTATACATTTTTGGATGTAACTGAATTAATTCTACTGAGATCAAATGTTTCAAACTGTCAGGCAATAAAATGGATTGGCATGTGCCATTTCATTTTCAGTGTTTCTTTAAAAATTAGACAACATGAAGAAAATTTGGTGGGTTCACCTAAAAAGAAATCTGGAGGCCTGTCTTCTCAAAAAATATGAAAATAATACAAGATGATCTGACAAGCTTTGCCTTATGTTTTTCTGTGTGTCAACAACTGATTGTCGTCATTAGACACTACAGTGCACTAAAATCCTTACCACCCACTATGGAATTCTTGACATCACTGCAGGATCCATTATCCATTATCATCAGGCTTGCTATCATTACATTCATAGAAAGGAAACATTTCTCTGTAATCACGCTCCTATCAAATGTGTAGACACTAAACATAGACCAAGGGGGAATATATTTCTCAAGATAATTGGTACAAAATCAATTTCAGTACCTAGAACAGTCCTGGAATAAAGTAGGCTTTAAACAAATATGTATTCAGTGAGTGAATAAATTTCTACTGTCTATCTACTTTTAATTACCTGCCTAGGCCACAGTAGGCATTTGAATGTTTGAATCAATGTCAGGGGTGTACTGTACAGGTTCTGCGTAACTCAGTTTATTCATGACCAGTACGAAGGAAACAACTAAGGACCTTATGGGTCATTGCAAGAACAATGGGATTCAGGAATTCCAAAAATATAATAAGCTTTTTCTGCCTTTCACATTCATGCTAATGGCTTTTTTTTTTTTTTTTTTGGCTCTAGCCCCAAAAAATTTATACCAATAGAGTGATTATTGATCCAACTTGCCAGTCACAATAGTAAACATTGACTTTAAAATAATTGTAATGTAAAAAATAAAAAGCTGTATTGAATATATATAGAATCGTTTATAGACT
Organism: Neophocaena asiaeorientalis asiaeorientalis; assembly: GCF_003031525.2. NCBI lineage: Eukaryota > Metazoa > Chordata > Mammalia > Artiodactyla > Phocoenidae > Neophocaena > Neophocaena asiaeorientalis. The sequence goes on from NW_020175529.1 coordinate 159,741, forward strand.
TGTAAGAAGGATACTGGCATAAACAATCATCAAATACTACATGTGAAACAATTTAATGGAAGCAAGAAAAATGTGCCTGTGGCGTCTCTTCTAACAGTTTGATCAATTTTTCTTCCCCTTTTCCTCCCTGTTTCTAACAAAAGCATGTTGATTTTTAAACAGTGTTTTTGTTTATTGTTTCATTTTCTTTTTCTCTGCTTGGGTCTGCTATTAGAGGAGAAAGAAACTTTCTGCCAAGATATAATCCTCCTGATTATTTTATTATTCATATGCAGAAACTAAAGTCCTTCATGAAACCAGAGAATGTTTATGGAAAGGCTATCAGCACTTTGATATGGAAATGGGATAGAACAGTGCTAGAAACTGGTAACAAAGGAGAAGGAATTACAATCAGTGTACCAGTGTAAAAAATAGTGTATTGTTGATGAGAAACTTAATATACAAATGGATTATAGCCAGACCATACATAAAAATGGATCTTGGACCCAGAACTTGCAGCAATCTGCCCAGGAAACCAACCCTTTATCTATAATAAACAACCCAGGAGGCAAGCCTGATATAAATCAGATTTGCCTGAAGACAGATTGCTATCTCTAGTGATAATCCAGGAAGTTAAATAATAATTCTGAAAGAAGTGGCCCAAAATGGCCAGTACTTGATTAATAACTGACAACTTCCTTAATTTTTGACCCACTTCCAATTTAGGACCAACCAGAGAAAGCAAATTATGCTCCCCTAACCAATCACATAAGATGCCCTACTTCTAGTTAGCCTACCTACAGCTTCCCCTACCAAGTCTCCATTCAGGACACACCTGAAGGCTGCCCTCCTTTTCACTATAAAGTTTCCTCACTCCTCTGCCTGCCTTTGAGTCTCTGCCAAAATACAGGGGATGGCGGCTGACCTCTTACTATAGCAAACTCAGAATAAATCTCCTTGGCTTTTCTTATTTGGTTGGTCTTCACTTTTTCTGCATTAAAGATGTTTAAGAAGGTGCCTAATTCAAAACTCAATAGACAGGAAAAGTCAAGAATTGCATTATAATTTATGTAATATATAGGTGAGAATACTCTTTATTTTTGATCCCTCACAATCAATTTTAGACATATTATTTATGAGGCTGATGTCAGTAGGGTTTATTTGTTTATTTATGTTTTGGTTTATTGAGTTTTCAGTTCTCCAGCTGCAGATGAAAAACACAAGTAAACCACTCATACCTCTTCCTCTCTCTTCCACTTACTATCAAAAGTCCTTTTCTCCAAGATCCTTCACTTTGACTCTCTTTTCCACTTCTTACCCTGTATCATCTTCTATCCCTCACCATTTTCATTTTTTCTGCAAGAAAATAATATTCAAAAGTCCATACAAGTAACAGCACATCAGTGAAGATCCAACCATATCAGGATTTAACAACAACAACGTCCCAAAATAGATCACAGAGATAAAATAATAGGGAATTTCTAGTAGTTTATTATTCTGTTCACAAACTCTCAACCAATGATCTATAATAATAATGTGGTTAATAATTATATAGCACTCATCATAAGCCAGGATCCCTTTAAAAATTGTATTAATTATCTATTGCTGAATAACAAATTACTCACAAAATTTAGTGGCTTAGGACAATCAGCTTTCATTTGCCCAAAATTTCCATGAGTCAGGAATATGGGAGAGGCTTAGCTGTCAACTTTGGACTTAGAGTCTCTGATGAGGTGACAGACAAAACAAAGACCAGGGTTTCGGTCATGTGGACATTTGACTGGAACAGGAGGAGTTGCTTCTAAGAGGGCTCGCTCTTATGGCTGCTGTTAGGGGTCCTCAGTTTCTCACTGTGTGTTGGCAAGATGCCTCAGTTCCTCATCACACGGACCTCTCAAGAGGACTGCTTGAATCTTCTCCAAAGAGATCAGGCTTCCTCCACAATCAATGATCCAAGAGAAAGAAACAGTAGGAAGCCACAATGCCTTTGGTGATCTCATCTCTGAAGTCACACCTGTCACTTCCACCTTATTCTAATTGTTAGGAGTGAGTTACTAAGTCTAGGCCACACTCAAGTAAAAAGGACTTATGCTCCACCTTTTGCAGAGCATGTCAAAGATTTTGTGGATGTATTATAAATCACACCAAATTGTTTTATACAACTATTAACTCAATCTCTCCTAAAATTCCCTGAAATAGGTATTACCATCCCTGTTTCACAGATGAAGAACTGAGGCTCAAAGAAACTAAATGATTTGTTCTCACAGCCAGCGCATTGCAGAGCCAGGATCTGGATTTAGACAATCTGGTTTGTGAGTCTCTACCTTTAACTTCGGTGCTAAAATTGTCTTCCTGGCTACAATCTGCACCCTCATTTGACAACAGATTATTTTTCAGTTCTGAGAATATCTTCTGCTAGATCCATATTACTTGTGATTCCTGATTCCCACACTTCCTCTCTTCTAGTTTTTTCTCCCATCTGCTGGAGCAGCACCCTTCTTTTGAAAGTTAACAGGTAGGATTTGCCAGTGCCTTTCAGAGCTCCAATCTCCTTGCTTACGGAGGAAGTTACCTCGCCCAACAGCATGATTTTCTTTACTCCTCTGATGGTGTCTCTTGCAGTCAGAGAAAAGGTGAGCTCACTCCTCTGAGTGGCATGGCTGATTACATTTAGAGGTCCAAGACACTGAAGAGATTATTGGCTAAAAATCATGATGGGAGAGACACTGGTAAATCAAAATAAAAATGATAGTTAGAGAGGGGGAAGATGGCAGAAGAGTAAGACGCAGAGATCACCTTCCTCCCCACAGATACATCAGAAATACATCGACACGTGGAACAACTCCTACAGAACACCTGCTGAACTCTGGCAGATGACCTCAGACCTCCCAAAAGGCAAGAAACTCCCCACGTACCTGGATAGGGCAAAAGAAAAAAAAAATAAACAGAGACAAAAGAATAAACAGAGACAAAAGAATAGGGACGGGACTGGCGCCAGTGGGAGGGAGGCATGAAGGAGGAAAGGTTTCCACACACTAGAAGCCCCTTCATGGGCGGAGACTGCAGGTGGCAGGGGGGGAAATCTTCGGAGCCATGGAGGAGAGCACAGCAACAGGGGTGCGGAGGGCAAAGCAGGGAGAGATTCCCACACAGAGGATCGGTGCCAACCAACACTCACCAGCCCGAGAGTCTTGTCTGCTCACTCACCAGGGTGGGTGGTGCTGGGAGATGAGGCTCGGGCTTCGGTCGGAGCACCAGGAGAGGACTGGGGTTGGCGGCATGAACGCAGACTGCAGGGGGTTAGTATACCATGGCTAGCCGGGAGGGAGTCCGGAGAAAAGTCTGGACCTGCCGAAGAGGCAAGAGACTTTTTCTTGCCTCTTTGTTTCCTGGTGTACGAGGAGAGGGGATTAAGAGCTCTGCTTAAAGGAGCTCCAGAGACGGGCATGAGCCACGGCTAACAGCCCCCAGAGATGGGCATGAGACACTTAGTCTTCTGCTGCCACCACCAAGAAGCCTGTGTGCGAGCACAGGTCACTATGCACACCTCCCTTCCAGAGAGCCTGTGCAGCCCGCCACTGCCAGGGTCCCGGGATCCAGGGACAACTCCCCCAAGAGAACGCACAGCATGCCTCAGGCTGGTGCAATGTCATGCCAGCCTCTGCCGCCGCAGGCTCGCCCCGCATCCATACCCTGCCCTCTCGCCGGCCTGAGTGAGCCAGAGCCCCCGAATCAGCGGCTCCTTTAACCCCGTCCTTTCTGAGTGAAGAACAGACACCCTCTGGCGACCTACACCTAGAGGCAGGGCCAAATCCAAAGTTGTGCCCCTGGAGGTGTGAGAACAAAGGAGAGAAAGGAAAATCTCCACCAGCAGCCTCAGGAGCAGCGGATTAAATCTCCACAATCAACGTAATGTACCCTGTATCTGTGGAATACCTGAATAGAAAACGAATCATCCCAAATTGAGGAGGTGGACTTTGAGAGCAAGATTTGGTAATTTTTCCCCCTTTTCCTCTTTTTCCATGTGGATGAAAGGCTCTTGGTGCTGCAGCCAGGAGTCAGTGCTGTGCCTCTGAGGTGGGAGAGCCAACCTCAGGACACTGGTTCACAAGAGACCTCCCAGCTCCACATAATATCAAACGGCGAAAATCTCACAGAGATCTCCATCTCAACACCAACACCCAGCTTCAATCAATGACCAGCAAGCTACAGTGCTGGACACCCTATGCCAAACAACTAGCAAGACAGGAACACAGCCCCACCCATTAGCAGAGAGGCAGCCTAAAATCATAATAAGTCCACAGACACCCAAAAACACACCTCCAAACTTGTACCTGCCCACCAGAAAGACAAGATCCAGCCTCATCCACCAGAACACAGGCACTAGTACCCTCCACCAGGAAGCCTAAACAACCCACTGAACCAACTTTAGCCACTGGGGATAGACACCAAAAACAACAGAAACTATGAACCTGCAGCCTGCAAAAAGGAGACCCCAAACACAGTAAGATAAGCAAAATGAAAAGACAGAAAAACACACAGCAGATGAAGGACCAAGATAAAAACCCACCAGACCTAACAAATGAAGAGGAAATACGCAGTCTACCTGAAAAATAATTTAGAATAATGATAGTAAGGAGGTCCAAAATCTTGGAAATAGAATAGACAAAATGCAAGAAACATTTAAAAAGGACCTAGAAGAACTAAAGATGAAACAAGCAATGATGAACAACACAATAAATGAAATTAAAAAGACTCTAGAAAGGATCAATAGCAAAATAACTGAGGCAGAAGAATGGATAAGTGACCTGGAAGATAAAATAGTGGAAATAATTACTGCAGAGCAGAATAAAGAAAAAAGAATGAAAAGAACTGAGGACAGTCTCAGAGACCTCTGGGACAACATTAAACGCACCAACATTCGAATTATAGGGGTTCCAGAAGAAGAAGAGAAAAAGAAAGGGACTGAGAAAATATTTGAAGAGATTATAGTTGAAAACTTCCCTAATATGGGAAAGGAAAGAGTTAATCAAGTCCAGGAAGCACAGAGAGTCCCATATAGGATAAATCCAAGGAGAAGCATGCCAAGTCAATTTTAATCAAACTGTCAAAAATTAAATACAAAGAAAACTTATTAAAAGCAACAAGGGAAAAATAACAAATAACACACGAGGGAATCCCCATAAGGTTAACAGCTGATCTTTCACCAGAAACTCTGCAAGCCAGAAGGGAGTGGCAGGACATATTTAAAGTGATGAAGGAGAAAAACCTACAACCAAGATTACTCTACCCAGCAAGGATCTCATTCAGATTTGATGGACAAATTAAAACCTTTACAGACAAGCAAAAGCTGAGAGACTTCAGCATCACCAACCAGCTTTACAACAAATGCTAAAGGATCTTCTTTAGGCAAGAAACACAAGACAAGGAAAAGACCTACAATAACAAGCCCAAAACAATTAAGAACTAAAATAAAGGCTTTTAGAAGAGACAAAGAAGGACACTACATAATGATAAAAGAATTGATCCAAGAAGAAGATATAACAATTGTAAATATTTATGCACCCAACATAGGAGCACCTAAATACATAAGGCAAATAATAACAGCCATAAAAAGGGGAAATTGACACTAACACATTCATAGTAGGGGACTTTAACACCCCATTTTCACCAATGGACAGATCATCCAAAGTGAAAATAAATAAGGAAACACAAGCTTTAAATGATACATTAAACAAGATGGACTTAATTGATCATTCCATCTAAAAACAACAGAATACACATTTTTCTCAAGTTCTCATGGAACATTCTCCAGGATAGATCATATTTTGGGTCACAAATCAAGCCTTGGTAAGTTTAAGAAAATTGAAATTGTATCAAATACCTTTTCCAACCGTAACACTATGAGACTAGATATCAATTATAGGAAAAGATCCGTAAAAAGTACAAATACATGGAGGCTAAACAATACACTACTTAATAATGAAGTGATCACTGAAGAAATCAAAGAGGAAATAAAAAAATACCTAGAAACAAATGACAATGGAGACACGACGACCCAAAACCTATGGGATGCAGCAAAAGCAGTTCTAAGAGGGAAGTTTATAGCAATACAATCCTACCTTAAGAAACAGGAAACAGGCTTCCCTGGTGGCGCAGTGATTGAGAGTCCCCCTGCCGATGCAGGGGACATGGGTTCATGCCCTGGTCCAGGAAGATCGCACATGCCAGGGAGAGGCTGTGCCCATGAGCCATGGCTGCTGAGCCTGAGCCTCTGGAGCCTGGGCTCCGCTACAGGAGAGGCCACAATAGTGAGAGGCCCACGTACCACCAAACAAACAAACAAACAAACAAAAAAGAAACAGGAAACATCTTGAATAAACAACCTAACCTTTCACCTAAAGCAATTAGAGAAAGAAGAACAATAAAACCCCAAAGTTAGCAGAAGGAAAGAAATCATAAAAATCAGATCAGAAATAAATTAGAAAGAAATGAAGGAAATGGTAGCAAAGATCAATAAAACTGAAAGCTGGTTCTTTGAGAAGGTAAACAAAATTGATAAACACACTCATTTATTATAAAAACCCTCCAGAAAGAAGGCATAGAGGGAAATTTCCTCAACATAATAAAGACCATATATGAAAAGCCCACAACCAGCATTGTCCTCAATGGTGAAAAACTGAAAGCATTTCCGCTAAGATCAGGAAGAAGACAAGGTTGCCCACTCTCACCACTCTTATTCAACATAGTTTTGGAAGTTTTAGCCACAGCAATCAGAGAAGAAAAGGAAATA
>NW_020175529.1:167127-188181 GCF_003031525.2 Neophocaena asiaeorientalis asiaeorientalis
CACCATTCAGAATGGCCATCATCAAAAAATCTAGAAACAATAAATGTTGGAGAGGGTGTGGAGAAAAGGGAACACTCTTGCACTGCTGGTGGGAATGGAGTGCTGGTACAGCCACTATGGAGAACAGTATGGAGGTTCCTTAAAAAACTACAAATAGAACTACCATTTGACCCAGCAATCCTACGACTGGGCATATAGCCTGAGAAAACCATAATTCAAAAAGAGTCATGTACCACAATGTATATATATATATATTACTCAACCATAAAACAATAAATAAATTAATTAATAAAGTCAATGGGGAATTAAGTCAACAAATAATTTACTTTTATTATTTTGATTAAATTAATTTTATCATACAACCTAAGAGTTATTAATAGAATATAATGGATAGATGCAGTCCTCAGTTTAATAACTGCTGCCTGCTTTTCCTTTAATAAGTTCTTCTTAATGTTTTTCTTTAAAAATCTGCACTCTAAGTAGAGCAGTTTGATAAAATGGCTGCTTTAAAAGATGATCACTGTATTTGCGTCATTTGTTATTTTTAAAGGAAAAAATAGTTCACTAAATCAGAATTTTTTGAAATAAAATTAAATGGTCAGCATAAAAAACAAAATGCAAACAATTGAACAATTATGTTTTTTCATTTGCTTTTCTTAAGGTGGGTTCAAATTATGAAATATCAAATTCTATCATATAGCATTCCTATTTCCTTTCTAACCTAGTGCTTAAGTTTCTTTAATGTTAAAACAAAGGAACACAAGCAAGAACCTACTAAGACTTCCTTTCCCTTCAGCCAGGCTTCTTAAAAGAGCCATCTGCACCTTTGGGTTTCAGTTCCTCCCTTCTGGCTCGTTTCTCAGTGGATAACAACCTGGCTTTCCTTTGCACTTTCATTTCCAGTGATCTTACCAGCTCCTCCAGAAACTCTCCAGAGCTACTCCACATAGAGGTATTCACATTTTTCCAGTTAGAAACCTTTGTAACTTATATGAACTAATTGACTATATCATATTGTAGTATAGTATTTTTATGTGTCTCTTTACCAAGTAATGTGTGAGCCCTTGAGGAAAATGTCTATGGCTTATCTATGTAATTGTTGCTCCCAACCTGTAGTTCATTGAGTGTTCAATACATTTAGTTGAAAATTGGGAAAAAAAAAAAAAAAAGATAGTTAATTGTAAGATATGGTAATGCAAGGAAATACCTAGTGCTTTATTTTTCCATTTTGACTCCATCCATGCTTCTTTGGAAATAGCCAACAACACATACTTCCATTTTATTTTCATGACTGTGTTTTGTGAGTTCCCTAAGCCCCCATTTGATTTGACTCTTAAATACTACTAGTACTGAAAAGAGGTTTATGCCTCAAAGGGACACAGGCACAGAACACTGTCATCCTAATTCTTAGGACCCATACTAGCAATGTGTATTATATAAATGATACTGTGGGTTAACTGGACAATTACTGATAATATTTCTTCAATGGGAAAATTTTTAATCTAAAGAGATGACATAAAACAATTGAGAACCAAATGGTTATTAATAGTATTCCAATGTAGAAATCCTCCTATAATTAGGAAAAGTATTTCAATATGTTCAGTGATCCAGTATTTTAACATTGTTAGATTCAGCAAGCACAATTCTTTCTAAAATATTTCTGAAGTACTTTGATATAATCCATTTAAGAATTTCAAAAAAACAAGGAAGCTAATCTAACATAATAGCAAATCAGAGTTAGGAATCAATCCTGGAGATTTATGCACATTTTAGAATTAAAAAAATTACTGGATAAAAGCTTTAAATGGTACTGATTTTAATATATTTTCTGTCCCCATGTATGAAAGCATACACACACCTTTCAAAACATAACTTCACTAAGATAAATGCATAATTTAAATGTTTGTTTACCTTCTTAATTGATGGTCATTTTTAACAGCTTACCTGGGACTTCCTTGGTGGCACAGTGGTTGGGAGACTGCCTGCCAGTGCAGGGGACACAGGTTTGAGCCCTGGTCCATGAGGATCCCACATGCCACGGAGCAACTAAGCACATGTGCCACAACTACTGATCCTGTGCTCTAGAACTCCCGAACCACAACTACTGAGCCCATGTGCAACAACTACTGAAGCCTGCGTGCCTAGAGCCCGTGTTCCACAAGAAGAGAAGCCACCGCAATTAGAAGCCCACACACTGCAACAAAGAGTAGCCCCCACTAGCCACAAATAGAGAAGACCTTCATGCAGCAATGAAGACCCAATGCAGCCAAAAATAAATAAATAAGTTTATAAAAAAAAAAAATAACAGTTTACCAGTGTCTGTGTGATGTCTGTCTAATAAGATTTCTCTTCCATTTAGTAATTTTGATGAAATCTTCAGGTAGGCTTGGTCAGACTTAGTCTTTATGAACCTCAGACTGATGGATCATTCACCATCACACTCATAATTTTGATCAGTTTGTCCTATTTTAATTGTGTTTGTGTCTCCTAGTGCATAAAATGTGTTGAACAGTGTGGATGATCTCTTAGGAAATGTTAGGCCAAACCCTCCAGAGGCAGTTCATGTTAATGTTAATACAAATTACACCCATGGCCAAAAAAACCGGTCCATACAAGGGGTTAGGTGAAACTAGATAGGATTTCTTTTTTCTTCAAATATACATTCGTGTGTAACATGGGAAGAAACACACTTTTTTAACCTAATATTAAGCCAGGTATTTATAGTCTCTGTCTTCTAGAAACCCTAAAAATCATAAACCTCACCTCTTTAAAAGTGTGCTGTCCATCCCACTTAGAGAAGGTACATTCTGGACTTAAATGTGGTGGGATTATTTACATGAACATCTGAACTCCATAACCTCCCATTGTCCTAGGAGCTTATTACTAAAGATAACCTGACTTTGATTGAATTAAAGAAAGGCTGGCAGGAGATTGGGATCAAGATTACAGGCTTAGCATGTATATCATCTCTCAAGATGACAGAGAATATTTTTCTTTCAAAATATATATTAACAGCGGTGCCAGAAAATAAGAACTATTACCATCCATGGGCCAACATTGTTTTCAAAAATTCCTAGAGGATAGAAAGCAGATGGAATCAGATAAATGGAGTAGAAAATCCATGAAGTATTTGCAGGAGACAAGTAGGGTAGGCCTGCTGGGAAGAAGGGAGTGGTCAGAGGGAGGCCTGGGGCAATTGACAGAGTGATGTATGGACTGACTGCCCAGGGCTCTGTTGGGTTTCTAGCCACAGGCTCTCCACTCTCCCCAGAATTTAATGATTAAATGACTGCGCCATATCTGCCTCCCTGACAATCAAGTGAATGTGGGTGCTGGGCTTCAAGAGGCACAGGGAGGTCACAGATGGCCAGCATTCTCAGGGAAGATAGAAGCATCATAGAGGAAAATAAGCTATATAGCATCCCTAAGTGTAGAACTTTTCACTTATAACACTAGGGGTGGTCCTTCTAATCAGGTTTTAGTCTGTCTACTTTTCCAATTTTTAGATAGTTTATAAGACTATTTAGTCTTATTTATTTCTGTTTAGCAAAGAAAGTCTCAACCTAAGAAGGCGGAGAGAAAAGCAGAAACGTAATGCATTCTGACCCTAGAACAACAGACCGTGCTCTTAATTATTTGCTACAGCCTAATGGAAGATCAGACTTCAGCTGACTCTGCTTTCCTGTCATGCCAGGTTCAACTTGGACAGGTGGAGTCTGGATTCCTGATATAATGCTCCAGTCAGCCTATGAGACATTTTTTTGTGTCAAGGAAGTACTTTCTGTTTGGTTTTAAGCCCAGAAATAGCATGTTCCTTGAATGATGAAGCCATGTAGATTTACAATTTTATTTTATTTTATTTTATTTTAAGGCAGACTTGAAATGATGCTTTACATTATTTACTTTAACCATTGAAAACACCTCTTTGGTATTTCAATAACTTTGAAGTTTTTGCAGATGGATAATTGGAAAAATCAAGTCAACTTATTTCTTGCTAATTTTAGGTCATGAAAGTTTTTCATCTTCCAGTAGAAATAGATGGGATCAAAGGAACTAGGCAAAGACATGGTTAGAATCTTTCTATTTCTGAATCTGTACATGTGTTCCTTCCATCTGACTGTGTCGTATGCTCGACTCTGTGATGACATTGTTACGGTTATCATTCTGCTCCCTCACTAACTTATAAAATCCAGAATCATGAATTCAGCTTCGACTAGATGCAGAGTGTCATGCTATTGTTAGGTCAGACTTCACCTAATACATATAAAATCCCAAGTATGTGAGAGGCTCCTGTGGTGCTGCTTCAGGTTTAATGGAGCACATTTGGTTGAGCGAAATGGAAGGAGGGGCTCTGGGAATTCAGATGGGGACTGTAAATTCGAAGTGTTTGCTTCTTGTTGCTTTTGAAAACTAATGAGTGCTCTTCTCACTAAAAATAGTTTGCATAATAAGCTTTACATTCACAAGAAAAACAAGGCAGTGACAGGTAGACAAAACCACCTCAACAAAACATAATTAATAAGGAGCTATCAGTTTACATTATTACATTTCTAAGGTGAGATTAAGGCCCATACTATGAATTTATATTAAAGACACCACTGAGAATATTTCAGTCAGGATGCTTTAGCCTTCAGATCAAGTTTGAAGGAGTATCACATATGAGGTGACATAAGCAACAACAACTAACTCCACATAGGCCCAGTTTGAAAGCTCAATAGAACCCTTAAAAAAACACAGTTTGTGTGGTGGTTTTACAAAATTATGAAGAAAAATATCCATCTTCCTGACTCCTTGCTTTACTCAGTCTCCAGCTTTCCTCATCTCCTGTTATAAAGATTAAGCACATACCTCCCAGCTCCTCATTTTTCCCTTCTTGTTTTCTGACCATTCAAAGACCCCTGTCATCAGCCTGACCTATTTCAAAATACCTGGCTACGAAATTAAATCTATTCCTTTTCCATCCCTTCATTAACTCCTATTTCCTCCACACAGCTGGATCTCACGTAGTCCTTTGAGAAAAGAAATATTGACAAATGAACTGGCTTTATTGTTTTGTATACAGAGAAAGCAGCTTTTACAATTACATTCCTTCCAAAGGACACTTTTTGTTGTCTGTGTCTCAAGGTGTATAGAAAAAGGTCCCTGCCATTGATTGGTTAATATCTTAATTTCACATGTTTATCTGTAAGTGGTGGAATTGCTGAAAATATTACCAGACTAAACTGAGTTTCAGAGAAGGACATCTTTCCAACATTAGTAAAATCACACCTCAAAACAAGTAATAGTAGCCCTGGGATGGGTAAAAAGGAAGGACACATTCTCCTGGGGAAAAGAAAATCACTTTCATTTATTTATTCATACCTAGAAATATGGTCTCTTGTAAGGATTTTTTTTTTTTCTTTTTGCGGTACCTGGGCCTCTCACTGTTGTGGCCTCTCCCATTGCAGAGCACAGGCTCCGGACGCACAGGCTCAGTGGCCACGGCTCACGGGCCTAGCTGCTCTGTGGCATGTGGGATCTTCCCAGACCGGGGCACAAACCCGTGTCCCCTGCATTGGCAGGCGGACTCTCAACCACTGTGCCATCAGGGAAACCCTCTTGTGAGGATCTTTGAGCTTTATTATATACATTTATTTTGACATATTTATATAGTACTTTATATTAAAAACATAAATTTATATCTTAAAAATTGTTATATTAAAAATCTCAATTTTGGGCACTAAGAAGGAAACAGAGATAACTATGACTTAAATACAAAAAAAAAACAAAAACAAAAAAACTGAGTGAGAAGGATTTAGTTCCAGAAACAATCTCTCCTGGCTTCCCAACACTATCTGATGGAGCATCTGACAACTAGAGGCAATGGTTTCAAAGACCTGGTTGTCTCTATCCTCCTGGTTAGCAGATTCGGCTGATTTAGAGAGAACTCACTGCCCAGTGCAAGTTGGTCTCATGCCCTGAGGATGCCAGGCGTGCTCTCAGCCACAGAGCTGCTTTCTTCATAGCAGCCAGGCCCAGTTCTCATTCTTTTCCAGGGCTTTTCTGACTCACTGGCACATGGTGGCTCCAAGTTGTTCTAGACTTTCTCTCATCAAACATTTTTGGCTATAAAATTAAGACAAGTGGTTTGTCGAAGGTAAGTTAGGAAAGAAGTATTAGATATTGGCCTCTGGATCCTAAAGTAAAAACTAAATTGAATTCTGCTCCACAAACTGTGCTCAACTTCTCTAGTTTGTAGTGAAATGTTTCACAGAACAATGCCAACTGCTCAAAACTTGACATGAGAGAGAGAATGAGAGGGAAAGAGAGGGAGGGAGAAAGTGAGCACGAGAGAGAGAGAATTATTGACAGTCATAAAATATAGTTTTTGCCCACATGTTTAATAGTACCAAACAATTTAAACTCATTCCAGAAGAAATGTTAATTTTTGATTAATGAAATGACCTATTTGAATAGACTGACCTGCTACCCTCGAAGTCTCCATGATTGTGTTTACTCCTGGGGTAACTAATTGAGAGAAGTTGCATACATTCTTTCAACCTAGTTATATGTGAAGGAAGGAAGGAAGGAAGGACGTGGCAAATTAAGGGAGGCTACTGCATAGTAAATGTTGGTACACGTTCATACAAACTGTTTTGGGAAATAATTTGCAAGACTTGAATTGCAAAGGCTCAAATATATATGGTCACAGTTATGTAAAAGCCATCTGTACTTTAGTTACTCTACCTAATTATATTTTGTTAGACTTACTGTTGACCTAGATGCTGGTATACTGTCATGAGTAACTTACAATTTTTATCAATATACCCCTGTATCCAAAGAAATTACTACCTTTACCAAAACTTATGAGAGAGGTACAAGGACATAGATAGAAAAATCCAAATCTTTGCACATCCAAAGATAGTGGGCCTCAGCTTGTGTGAATCATCATGATTTTAAGACATTGCCTGCAATCTCCTGGTATTTCTTCTGCCTAATTTTAATACCAATTACTTATTTCAAAAATGGATCGACGAGTAGGAATTCTAATCATGAACTCTCTATTTTTCCTCTGTAATACATTTAGCATTTTTGAGAAAACAATACCTTTATTTTGGTGAATGAAAACGTCTTTAGAGACATTTCATTAAATCACACACACACACACACACACAGACACACACACACACACACACACACACACAAACCTTTGATAAAACTACAGGGTACTGTTATTATCTTCAATTTCCAGATGGAAAAGTGAGGGATAGAAAGAGTGTAGTTACCTTCTTAGTAGTACTTAGTGGATGCCTGAGAAGCTGGCCTTGCAGGCTCCATCCTGTACTTTTCGTCCATACTCCAGGCCTACTTGAGTCTGCCTTTCTAATATACTACACACCTTCATGTTAGAATCATACTTATTGTTTATATATTTCTTCCAAGTACTTAGTCATCAAGTGCTTTGTGCATCACAGTTTTTTTTTAATAGATCTTTATTGGAGTATAATTACTTCGCAATACTGTGTTAGTTTCTGTTGTACACCAAAGTGAATCATTGCAGCGCTATATGCAATAGCCAGGACATGAAACCAACCTAAATGTCCATCAACAGATGAATGGATGAAGAGGATGTGGCACATATATACAATGGAATATTACTCAGCCATAAAAAGGAACAAAATTGAGTTATTTGTGCATTACAATTTAATGTGAATGCTTGGCTCATAATGTTTCCTCCAGTGACTGTTTCTCATCCACTCTGCTAGTGATGGGTAACTGAATAATAACTCCTGGAGTAAATTAAGCCAGTCAGATTCTATAGCCATTAGTAATTTGAAGCATGAACAAAAAGACACATACATTAAAATTGTGTTGATACAAAATGAGAGTGCCTCAAAGCAAAAAGAAGATAGACATGCTTTGTACAGCAGAGCACTTGGGGACAACCTGGTCTCTAGCCTTCCTGCAGTTTCATTGTTCAACATTTCTATTGATCTACAATTTACAATAATTTCCACCCATCATTTTTTCTTAAGAGGCATATAACCAAGAGAAAGTTATAATTCAGTATAGTTTGTGGCTCTCTTATAAAAGCTATTCTATTTATTGGCATCTAAAGTGAAGCTTTAAAAAAATCCTCTGATCAAATCATTACTAATATTGCCAAATGATGTTTCCTCTATTATCACCAAACTTTGTTGATTGCTTTTTTCTTAGTGTTCTCACATAATTTAACCTCCTTTCACTAAGAAGTATGCTATCTTTCATCTAAGGAAATATTCACTCAAAAGCACCTGTTCTACAAAGTTCATTTTAGCTTGAACCCATTCTTCTATTTATTAATTTGTCAGTAAAATTAAAGAAAAAATAGCTAGATAAACATCTTATATCTACCAAATTTAAGAACAATACATTTTTGATGAAAATATTTTAACCCTAAAAATATATCATTGTTAACAAGTTATGCATTCATTTTCTAAATGTAAGGGAAAAAAATTGGGTAAAATAAGTATATTTTTCTCAAAATGCTTAGAAATAGCACAGGGTAATGCAAAATTATAAAAAATGAGTTAATTAGTCTTGATTCAATATCTGAGTCTGTCACTAAGTCCCTTTACTGTCACTTCTTCGGAGTACAAATTCCTGTAAAACAATGAGGATGAGAGATTAAAAAGACTGGGGGCAGGGGGATTATGAGATCTAGATTAAATCCTTCTGGCTGTAGCATCCTTAAGAATGTTTTGAAAGACTACAAGGGCATATATGAATCTAACCTTTGTATTTAGCATAGTGACAAGACATAATATTGATAAATATTTTATATGTAGTTATTATAATTACTATAGTTGATTTTTACTGTTTTCAAAAGCAATTATGAAGAAGTTTTGACAAAAACCATATAAGCAATTTGAGGAAAAGCATATATACAATTACCAACTATTAAAAGTGATTAATCAGAAAAGATGTAATTGATATTAGATACATGTGTAAAAAACAGCCCATACAGATACGCATATATATAAGTAAATAACACATGAGATACATGAGGCATTATGGCTATGAATATTTTAAAATATGTTTTCACATTGTCGTTATTTTTCTATTCTATTCAGAATGGAGGAGTGTAAAATTAGTGGAAAGGCTAAAATTAATTTTGTTGCAATGAAGAGATTCAGAGGGTTTTGACATAGGTTTTGAAATCAGTTAGACTGAGCACAAATGCAGGCTCTGCTTCTTACTACTGTCCTCATTCTTGATTTCCTCATTTGTAAAAGGGAGATAATAGCCATGTCATAGGGTTGCTGCAAGGAGGAAATAAAAGAAGTACATAATGGGCACAGCACAGTTTAAGCCTTATTCATTACCATTACTGATTACATGGAATATTGTTCTATAGAACCCAGCTTGGGGGTGAGTGGGTTAGGTCTTTAGTATATGAGAGGAGGGACTAGTATTCCAGGCAGAGCTAACTAACTATTCATAATATTCAATGTGTCCTTGGGTTTATCATATGGCTTTAGGGAGACTAACTCAAAATCATGTGCAGTGTGTTGATCTAAGTGTCAGTGAGAAGAATCTTACTAGAAACTTTGACTAAAATGTAATGAAGTTACATATATTTTCAAAGCTACTACACTGAAGTATGAACTGTCACAAATGACTTAAGTTGCCTAAGAATAGCTATGATTATCCTATTTATTGAACAGCAACATTATTGCTTTTCACAATAAAATAATCATATGACAAAGAATTAATCGTCATAATTAGTGGAAAAATATAAAATATTCATTTTATTTTCATTGTCCTTTTGAAAGGAAAAAGAAACATTATAAGGGGAAGAATACTTGATTGATATTTAAATGATAAATATATTATTTTTATTAAAGTCAATTTACATTAAAGAATTGTGATAAATACAACTTTCAGTAATTTTTCAAATATTTCAATAAAATGTTATAGCTGTTTTTTGGTCATTTAGTCTTTACCTTCTTCCTACTTGAGTGTACATTTGTCGTGCAGGGTGTTACTGCTGCAGCCAAGAAAAAAAAATAGGAGAAGATTTCTACTTCTCAATGCTTGTGATTATGAGAATGACTTTCTATAACTTCCAGTTTCCAATATATAGTTACATGGGTCAAGCTATGCACTGACATGTGAACTCCCTGTCCTTATGGGATACATAAGAAGTGATGAAACATCAATTTGGACATATATAAACCAACATTTCTTTTAAATACTATTGCTAGAATGCCATTCCAGTAACAAAAAAAGAAACGTTTTTGAAAATAATAAACTGCATCTCAAAACTTCCCTCCTAATACAACAAAAGGAAAAACTTTTACAATTACTACTACACTGGCTTATATAGATTCTAAATTATAATAAAATTGTGTATTTTTGACCATTAATTAACAGGCCATTGTTGAACGCACATTGTTCATATGTAGCAAAATACCATGAGCAACATGAGGGGAGCAAGCAAAATAGAAACTTGCTCCACAGTTTGAAGAACTTCATCTACAGTCCGAATCATGAAGCATGAATATTGGTAATACCACTGAATTTTAAATTATGTGCATATGTTTTTTTTTCTAATATGCTCCATTTATTTTTGTGTAACTTTAAATAAGTTAATTTATCTAAAAATAAATTTTCATCTAAAAATGGCTAAGAGATTTTCTCTCATTCTGAGAGAAGTCTTTTCGTCTTATTTATGGCTTCCTTTGCTGTGCAAAAGATTTTAAGTTTAATTAGGCCAAACTTGTTTATTTATCTTTTTATTTTCATTACTCTAGGAGGTGAGTTAAAAAAGATCTTACTGTGGTTTATGTCAAAGAGTGTTTTTCCTATGTTTTCCTCTAAGAGTTTTATAGTGTCTGGTTTTACATTTACGTTTTTAATCCATTTTCAGTTTACTTTTTGTATGGTGTTAGGTAGTGTTCTAATTTCATTCTTTTACATGTAGCTGTCCAGTTTTCCCAGCATCACTTATTAAAAAGGCTGTCTTTTCTCCATTGTATATTCTTGCCTCCTTTGTCATAAATTAGGTGACTATATTTGTGTGGGTTTATCTCTGGGCTTTCTATCCTATACCATTGATCTATATTTCTGTTTTTGTGCCTATACCATACTGTCTTGATTACTGTAGCTGTGTAGTATAGTTGAAAGTAGGGGAGCCTGATTTCTCTAGCTCTGTTTTCCTTTCTCAAGATTGCTTTGTCTATCCAGGGTCTTTTGTGTTTCCATATGAATTGTAATATTTTTCATTCTAATTCTGTGAAGAATGCCATTGGTAGTTTAATAGGGATTGCATTGAATCTGTAGATTGCTTTGGGTAGTATAGTCATTTTCACAATGTTGATTCTTCCAATCCAAGAACATGGTCTATTTCTCCATCTGCTTGTCATCTTTGGTTTCTTTCATCAGTGTTTTATAGTTTTCTGAGTACAAGTCTTTCTCCACCTTAGGTAGGTTATTCCTAGGTATTTTATTCTTTTTGTTGTGATGGTAAATGGGATTGTTTCCTTAATTTCTCTTTCTGATTTGTCATAGTTAGTGTATAGGAATGCCAGAGATGTCTGTGCATTAATTTTGTATCCTGCAGCCTTACCAAATTCATTGATTAGTTCTAGTAATTTTCTGGTGGCATCTTTAGGATTTTCTTAGTATCATGTCATCTGCAAACAGTGACAGTGTTACTTCTTTTCCAATTTGTATTTCTTTTTCTTCTCTGATTGCCATTTCTAGGACTTCCAAAACTATGTTGAATAAGAGGAGCAAGAGTGGACATACTTGTCTTGTTCCTGATCTTAGTGGAAATACTTTCAGTTTTTCACCATTGAGTATGAGGCTGGCTGTGATTTTGTCATATATGGCCTTTATTATGCTGAAGTAGACTCCTTCTATGCCGATTTTATGGAAAGTTTTTATCATAAATTGGTGTTAAATTTTTTCAAAAGCTTTTTCTGCATCTATTGAGATGATCATATGCTTTTTATTCCTCAGTTTGTTTATATGGTGTATCACATTGATTGATTTGCATATACTGAAGAATCCTTGAATCCCTGGGATAAATCCCACTTGATCATGGTGTATGATACTTTTACTGTGTTGTTGGATTCTGTTTGCTAGTATTTTGTTGAGGATTTTTGTATCTATGTTCATCAGTGATATTGGTCTATAATTTTCTTTTTTTGTGCTCTCTTTTTCTGGTTTTGGTATCAGGGTGATGGTGACTTCATAGAAATTTTGGAGTGTTCCTCCTTCTGCATTTTTTGGGAAGAGTTTGAGAAAGATAGGTATTAGCTCTTCTCTAAATGTTTGATAGAATTCCCCTGTGAAGCCATCTGGTCCTGAACTTTTGTTTGTTGGAAGATTTTTAATTATAGTTTCAATTTCATTACTTGTGATAGGTCTGTTTATATTTTCTAATTCTTCCTGGTTCAGTCTTGGAAAATTGTACCTTTCTAAGAATTTGTCCATTTCTTCATGGTTGTCCATTTTATTGGCATACTGTTTTTTGTAGTAGTCTCTTGTAATCCTTTGTATTTCTGCAGTGTCATTTGTGATTTCTCCTTTTTCATTTCTAATTTTATTGATTTGTGTCCTCTCCCTTTTTTTCTTGATGATTCTGGCTAAGGGTTTATCAATTTTGTTTATGTTCTCAAAGAACCAGCTTTTAGTTTTATTATTCTTTGCTATTGTTTTCTTCATTTCTTTTTCATTAATTTCTGCTCTGATATTTATGATTTCTTTCCTTCTACTGAGTTTGGGTTTTCTTTGTTCTTTTTCTCTAGTTGCTTTAGGTGTAAGGTTAGATTGTTTATTTTAGATTTTTTCTTGTTTCTTGAGGTGAGATTGAATTGCTATAAACTTCCCTCTTAGAACTGCTTTTGCTGCATCCCATAGGTCTTGGGTCATCGTGTTTTCATTGTCATTTGTTTCTATGTCTTTTTAAATTTCTTCTTTGATTTCTTCAGTGATCTCTTGGTTATTTAGTAGCACACTGTTTAGCCTCCATGTGTTCGTGTTTTTTACAGTCTTTTTCCTGTAATTGATTTTCAATCTCATAGTGTTGCAGTCAGAAAAGATGCTTGATATGATTTCAATTTTCTTAAATTTTCTGAGGCTTGATTTGTGACCAAAGATGTTATCTATCCTAGAGTATGTACCATGTGCACTTAAGAAGAAAGTGTATTCTTCCACTTTGGGTGAAATGTTCTGTAAATATCAATTAAATCTATCTGGTCTCTTGTGTCATTTAAACCTTGTGTTTCCTTATTTATTTTCTGTTTGGATGATCTGTCCATTGGTGTAAGTGGGGTGTTAAAGTCCCCTACTAACCAGCAGCATAGCACAGGGATATCAGCTCGGTGCTTTGCGACGAGCTAGAGGAGTGGGTAGGGAGGGTGGAAGTGATGCTCCAGAGGGAGGGTATATGGGGATATATGTATGCATATGGCTGATTCACTTTGTTGTACAACAAAAAGTAACATAGTATTGTGAAGCAATTATACTCCAATAAAGAGGTATACAAATTTTAAAACAGTTAAAAAACTGAAAATGGCTAAGATGATGATGATGATGATAGAGATATATATCTCATGGTTTTGTAATGAGAGGTTAGTGAAATAATTTATGTATGGGGTTTAGAATACTGCTTAGTGCATAGTAAGAATTAAATAAAGGGTGATTTTTTAAATTATGAAACCAACAGTTATTTTGTAGTATATATTTTAATAAGTAGATGCTATTTAAATGACTTTTCTTTCCCGATATACTGAACTCAAAATATGCACAAAGAAATATGAAGAAAATGGAAGGGCATCACCACATATTTAATCACAAATTTTTCTTCATTTTTAGAGAAATGTTCTTTCTTTAATTTTATGAATACTGTTATAAATATTCTATAGAAAGTTAAACCTTTCAAAGGCATTTGATGAAATACACTCATTCATGATAAAAAAACTCTCAGAAAACTGGGCATATTGGGGACTTCCTCAACTTGATAAAGAATATCTACAAAAAACCTACAGTTGGGCTTCCCTGGTGGTGCAGTGGTTGAGAGTCCGCCTGCCAATGCAGGGGACACGGGTTCGTGTCCGGGTCCAGGAAGATCCCACATGCCGTGGAGTGGCTGGGCGTGTGAGCCATGGCCACTGAGCCTGCACGTCCGGAGCCTGTGCTCCGCAATGGGAGAGGCCACAACAGTGAGAGTCCCGCGTATCAAAAATAAAAAACAAAAAATGAAAAAAAAAACCCTACATCATATTTAATAGTGAGATACTTGAAGCTTTCTCACTAAGATCAGGTACAAGACAAGAATGTGTCTAGCTCACCAGACCTTTTCAATATTGTGCTGGAAGCTCTAGCCAAAACAATGTGACAATAAAGTGAAATAAGAAGGCAAAAATATTGGGAAGGAATAAATAGAACTGTCTGTTCTCAGGTGACATGATCATCTATGTAGAAAATACAAAAGAATTGATGAGAAAACAACCCAAAATAAAAAAAAAAACAAAACCAACCTCCTGGAACTAATAAGTGATTATAGCAAGGTTGCACTATACAATATTAACATTCAGAAGTCATTCATTTTCCTATACACTAACATGAACAAATGGATTCAAAACAAAATTTATATTAGCACCTTCAAAAAATATAAAATTTAAGTATAAATCTAACAAAATATGGCAAGATCTTTATGAGGAAAACTATAAAACTCTGATGAATGAAGCTAAAGAACTAAATAAATGGAAAGCTATTCCATGTTCACAGATATGAAGACTCAATATTGTCGAGATGTAGGTTCTTCCAACTTGACCTATAGATTCAAGGAAATCACAATCAAATTCCAACAAGTTATTTTGTGGATAACAAGAAATTGATTTTAAAGTTTATATGGTGAGACAAAAGACCCAGAATAGACAGAGCACTATATAAGAAGAAATTTGAAGGACTGACACCACCCAACTTCAAGATTACTATAAAGATACAGAAATCAAGATTTATACAGTATATATTGTACTGGTGAAAGAACAGATAAACAGAACAGTGGTATAGAATAGAAAGCCCCAAAGTAAACCCTCATAAATATAGTCAACTGATCTTTGACAAAGGAGCCCAGGCAATACAATGGAGAAAATATAGACTTTTCAACAAATAAGACTGAAACAACTGGATATCCACATGCAAAGAAAAGGAATTTAGACACAGACCTTATACCTGTCACAAAAATTAACTCAAAATGGATTAGAGACCTAAATGAAAAACAAAACTATAAAACTCCTAGAAGATAGCAAAGGAGAAACCTAGATGACCTTGAGTATGGCAATGACTTTTTGAGACAACATCAAAGGCATGATCCATGAAAGAAATAATTGATAAGCTGCACTTTATTAAAATTTAAAACTTCAATTCTGGGACTTCCCTGGTGGTTCAGTGGCTAAGACTCTGCACTGCCAATGCAGGGGGCCTAGGTTCAATCCCTGGTCAGGGAACTAGATCCCACATGCCACAACTAAGAGTTCGCATGCCACAACTAAAGATCCTACATGCCACAACTAAGACCTGGCACAGCCAAAAAAAAAGAAAAACAAATTCTGTTCTGAAAGACAATGTCAAGATAATGAGAAGTCAAGCCACAGACTGGGAGAAAATATTTGCTCAAAAGACACATTTGTAAAGGAGATTTATCCACAGTATAATTCAACGTTAAGAAAACAACTTGATAAAAAAAGGGGGGAGGACAAATACTTTAACAGACACCTTAGCTAAGAAGGTGTATAGATGACAAGTAAGCATATGAAAAGATGCTCCAAGTCATGTCAGTAGTAAAACATAAATTAAAACAACAGTGAGATACACCAGTACACACTTATTAAAATTGCCAAAATTCAGAACACTGCCAACATAAAATGCTGGCAAGGATGTGGAACTCCAGCAACTCTAAATAATTGCTGGTTAGAATAGAAAATGGTCCAGTCACTTTCGAAGACAGTTTGGCAGTTTCTTATAAAACTTACTTTGGTGTCTATTCAAGGGAGTAGAAAACTTATATCTACACAAAAACCTGCAAATGAAAGTTTATAGCAGCTTTATTCATACTTGTCAAAACTTAGAAGTAACCAAGAAGTCCTTTAGTAGAAGAAAGTATAAACTATGGCACAACCAGATAATGAAATATTATTCAGTGCTGAAAATAAATGAGTTATTAAGCCATGAAAAGACATGGAAGAAACTTAAATACATATTACTAAGTGAAAGAAGTAAATCCAAAGGGGGTATATACTATGTGATTCAAGCTATATGACCTTCTGGAAAAGGAAAAACTATGGAGACAGTAAAAAGATCAGTGGTTGTCAGGAACTGAGCCAGGGAAGGGATAAGTAGGTGGAGCACAGAGGATTTTTAATACAGTGAAAATACTCTGTATGATACCATAATGATGAATACATGTTATTATATGTGTATCCAAGCCCATAGAATGTACAACGCTAAGACAGAACTGTAAGGTAAGCTATGGACTTTGGGTGATTATGATGTGTTAATGTAGGTTCATCAATTTTAACAAATGTATCACTCTGGTAGGGGATGTTGATAATAGGGATGGCTATACATGTATGGGAGGTAGGAAGCATATGGGAAATCTTTGTACCATCCTCTCATTTTGCTCTGAACCTAAAACGGCTCTAAAAAATATTGTCTTAAAAAAACGTTAAAAAAAAAAAACCCTCATAATTCAAATGAATGGCAGATAAATGGCAGATACTTTTGTTCTATAAAACTTGCTCAATAGCAGGGCAAACATATTACATAGAAAGCTGTCTACTCTGTTTTGTTTGTTTTTTTTTTTTTTTTAGGATTTCCTTGTATCAGAACAGAAACCTATAGTTATTTTGCCATCACCTCTTCCACAAGCCTGACAGAAATGAAGCCATCATATTCAATCCTGCCAGTGGCTAAAGAACTAACTGTAGAGTGATGCTGTCTCTGTCAGTGGTACATTCCACATATTTTGTATCTTCTTCACAAAATTCTAGCCCAATGGGGATGTACTTACAGCTTTTAGAATAAAGCTAGGACTATTCCCCTTACTTTGACTAAGTCTAAAGAGAAAATCAAATGGGCTTTGATTTAGTTTATAACTTAAAAAATGTAAATTTAACTCTAAATCAGGTATATAGACACTTTCTCCACACCACCCACCCACAACTCAAGTACACACAGACATACACACATTTTTCATGGAGGTTGCAACTTAGTTATTTTTGCCCCTTGTGTAATGCAACAAGGGTTTCTTTGTTTGTTAGCTTGTCTTCTTTGTTAATATGTGATTAATGTATTCCAAAATACACCATCCAGAAAAGGTTAAACTGGGATTTGAGATTATTTTAATGTAGCTCCTCATTTAGTGATTCCCATAAGAAAATTGAATTGACACCAAGTTCAAAAGTACCATAATGAACATATTTAAATATTTCTCTGATGAACTATGAGCATTCACCAATTAATCCTCTAAAATGTTTCCAATCTGTTAATTTTCAAGCAGTTGAAAAGAAGAGAACTACATAGAGGCACATTCCCATTTTGATGTGTGTGTTTTATCCATGTACTGTTAGAATAAATTACTTTGTTTTGAACTATTTATCCCTTTTGTTCATAAGTGTTTCAGTGTAATCATATTATTTTCATTAGAGATTAGAAAATTAAAACTTGGTATATTATAATGTGAGAAAGGCTTGGTGTTTCATGTTTTTCAATTTCAAGTAATACAGAGACATGACTTTTGTTCAAAATCTTCAAAAGGCACAACATGATAAAAACGATAATCAATCAACTTTAGTGCATATTCTTTTTCATTTAACTTTTTTTTCATTTTTGGAAATGCACTGATATCAGTACATTTCACTATTTGCTCAAAAGAGTAGATATGCTAGTCTCATTATATGTAGTTATTAAAAATAACGTATTTTAATGTGTTTCCTTGTGGAGAAATTAATCTAATTTTAAATTAAAAAGACTAGTTTTTGCTTTGCTGTATCTTTTGTGTGTAGCACATTTCACAGGCTTCCTTGGTTACAATCAGGTGTTTATTATTATTTTTAAAACTTAATTTAGAGATAAAAATAATAGTACAACCAGTGACAAAATTTGAAAAGAATGTAATAGTAAAATATGAGTGGATTAAGCATAAGAAGAAAATGAACTTGAAGAGTACTTATTTACAAGGATTTTCTCTCACCAACTATTTGCATGAATATGCTGTGCATTGCCATGTTGTGCTTTTTATTATTATTATTTTTAACCAACCATTTCATTTCTTTCTAGGAATAGCAAATCCAATTAATATAGTCTTCCACCAAATAGATAGAGACCATAACAATGTAAATGACAACAACAATCATACATTTATTTAGTGCTGATTCTTTCCCAAATGCTCATTATGTCATTTAAACCTAATTACAAGCCAGTGAGTTAGGTCTTTATTAACTTTATTTTATTCGTGAAGAAACTGAGGCTCAGAAGATTCCTAAATTGATCAAGGCTACACAGCTAAATGCAGAAGGAACCAGAATTTTAGGTTAGGGTTATCTGATTCTAGAGCCTATGCACTTAACCATTCACTATATTACTTATGTTAATGTCTAAAAGTACAGTTCTTCTGAGTGATAATTAACTATGAATAGATATTAGCACATTATTCCTTCAATTATACTTTTTGGTATCAACATTAGGTTTCTTTATTTAACTTACATATTTACAGAAAATTAATTATTAAATGAAATCAATATAATATTCTGTTATAATATACATTATAATGTGGAGCAAAATTTAAAGAATATTTGTTACAAATATTAGTTACAGCCTGTGCATACAATCTCTCATCAGTGAATGTTCTAATGTTTCTACAACTATATTTTGTGTTGATTAGATCTCACTTCTCTCAAACACTGTGGATTTAAGATCTTACTGGGAATCTGTGAAGTTCTTAAACAATGACTATTTTTACTAGAAATTTTAAGGCCAGCAGCTTATCTTTACCATTGCTATGCTGAACTCAGTAAGAATAGCTGTATTAATAAAGCAAAAGGTTTTCTGCCTTATCAATAAATTTGGAAGTATATTTTCTTTCCTCAGAGGAAAATCAAGTAGATGTGGTAGCATGTTGGCTAGATAGAATCTTAAATCCCAATAGAGTTTTTAGCAAAACATCAATTGCTTTACCATTTAACAATTTGGTCATCCTACTCTCTTCCTATTAGATAACTAAATCTTAAATATACATTGATTATTTTCATTAAATAATTGTTAGGTCCATAGTTTCTTAGCTTTCCTTTTAACAATAATGACCTAAAAAACTGTGTGGTAAAAAGACTTATTCAAAATAATTTGCAATACATAAAATATCTTTCTTGTTTTCAGAAGCTATAAAATGGAAATATCAACAACTGTTGGTTATCAGGATAAAAATGTATGAGAAAATACTTTTTACATATAAAATGTATGTGAAAGTACTTTTTATGTATTGATCACATTTATAAATGCACTAGATAAGTGGGTTTTGGTGAACTTTTTTCTGTTATGAATCAGATAGTAAATATTTTGTGCTTTGCAGATCTGATGGTCTTGGTCTCGACTACTCAACTCTCCTGTTTTATTATGAAAGTAGTCATGGACAGTACATAAATGAATGTGGCTGTGTTCCAATAAAATTCTATTTTAAATAATAAGCAGTGGACACTGAACTATATTTTATACAACAATTTTAACATTTAAAAAATTAATCAATAGTCTATACTGTGCTATATAACATGAGCATATAAGAAAATCTATATAAAGTTCTAACCAACAGAAGGGCAAAAGTTAAATATTCATATACACATGTACAAACACCATTCAGAATTGTATTGTAAATTATGTGCTGTAAGTACTTTAGTGGTCAAGAGATCAGTGAAGATTTAGGTAGTGGAGAGAATCAGCCAGGATAGAAAATTTATTCAGATATTGAGCAAGGAAAAGAACTGGTCTCTACATGATTTTACGCATCTTTTTTGGAACCATTGTTTCTTTATATTTGCTTCTCTCTACAGCCCAGCTAACCTACTTACTATTTCCCCAACCTCTGGAATGCTTCTTTGCCCCCTTGCCTTTGATTCTCTTTCCCACACTAAGGTTCATCTCTTTGCCTTGATTTTATATCCATTTCTTATTTTTGGTTTCAAAATATACATCCTGCAGAAATCATTTTCTGATTCTTTTGAACTATTCCTCACTGCTGAATACCCAGGCCATTTTCTACCACTCACATTCTATATATTAATATCACTTTGTGTTTCTCCCCACTTCCACACTAGTCTTTGAATTACTTGAGGGTCTTACTTATTTGTATAGTTTGATGTTTTGTAGCCACCAGACAAAAACATTGAGACACAGAATAGTATATCTATTGAATTGAATTAAATGCCTTCAGTATTAATTGAAACAAAAGAGTAAACTCTTATGCCCAGGGAATCAATAAGTGCTTGCAATATAGTGCTACCAAGAGCTGAACAGCCTATGGCTTACAGCTGTATCTAATCTTTTAAATGACCGATTTTAACTGGCTTAACTGGATCACTATCATGCTGGTAGTATCCATCTTGACCAACATCTTTCAGCATTTTTGTCTTCATCACTGATGTCAAAGTATTAATTCTGTTGAAAAAGATCCCCGTTTAGTTACTGGCAAGGTTTTCTGAACTATCCAAATGTGAAAATACCTCCTACTCTATTGGAGCACTGCCTTTTATCTCCACAGGAACTTTTCAGCTTATCATTTAACTGCAAATATTTTATGAATTTGGTAACAATGTCTTTCTCTAGTACTTTACCAGTTTATGCTTTTTGGGTTGGAGAACTTTCAGTTTCAAACAAATGTTTGCATGTGCTATCTATCTTGTACATATTTCACTGCTGTTTTAAAATCCTATCTGTGATTTTTGCACCCATGACCAACACAGAATACATATATAGTTCACATTAATGCTGCTCATAAATGTTTTCTTTTTTTTTTTTTTTTTTTTTTTTTTT
>NW_020175529.1:188427-237597 GCF_003031525.2 Neophocaena asiaeorientalis asiaeorientalis
TTTTTTTTTTTTTTTTTTTAGTTTTCCCTCTTTCTTGCCTCAGAGTAAGTAAGAATTCATTTCCTGCCCCATGTGAGGATGGGTTAAGCCTTGTAACTACTTCTAGCTAAAGATTCATGAGCATAAGTGAAACATGTCACTTCTGAGCAGAACATTTAAGTTTCATTGTGAGATCCTTCAGAGCTCCATTTCCACTCTGGCAAGGTCACTGGAAATATTCAAAGTGTTTGCCCTTCTGGCAGTCATGGTCGCAGAATGACACAAATAGCAGAATTGTTCATCTATGATGAACATGTAGAATGAGCAAATATAAATATTTCTTTATTGAGCCACCATGATTTAAGGATTGAATGTTGCCACAGTATAACCTAGTCTATCCTGAATGACACAGAAATCAAAACCAGAAGAGAGATGTTTCTGAAGAAGACAAACAAACCTGAACACATGCAGTGTCTTAAGGATGGGTCATCTGAAGATAAGGAAACTGAAAAATAGAAATCTATGTAATGTAGTGGCAATACATTTGGCTAATTGATCACCCAAGATAGTTTGAAATTCAGAATATATAGTTAATAATGTAGTGTTCAGAAAAAAGATTGGACATTAGAATGATAGTAGTCAATGTTGGATGCTATTAGGTGCATTTGACAAGATATTGCAATTAATAAATGACCTCAGTAAATAATTAGGCCATTTGAAAGCAGAGATAAAAGGGTGTATAAAGATATTTCAGATATAGAGAAAATTTTAAGAAGTGGCTACAGCTTCTCAACCCTAAGAAGATGAATATTAAAATGAGAAATATAAGCAAAAATATCAATTAAGGTATAACTTGCAGAAAGATCACATCAATTGGAGAACCATTACACTGATTGTTAAAACCTCTGAAGAATTAATATTGTTCCCAGAAAATCTCTTCTGTTGAGAAAATGGTTTAGGAAAAGGTTTAGTGATATAACATACCCACTAAAACTGATAAACTTTTTGTGATTAAATCAAGAGAAAGAGGTGTCCCAAATAGAACTATGACTGTAGTTATTGGCACTGATGGGACTCCAATTGTTAAAAAGGCAAGTTATCGAAAGGGTTGTAGTGCCAAAAGAACCATAACTTAGACTAAAAGACGACTGACTGTCCAAGGCTTAAAATGATTTTTCTCCGGAAAGAAATTAGGCTGACAATGCTACTCAGCCCCCGGGAGGATATATTTTTCCAATTTGAACTTCAGATGTGGCCAAGAATGATAACAAAGGGTAAAATCTCTGAAAGAGCTGCAAAGAGCCATAGAGAACAAGAGACTAAAGCACTCATTCCACAAAGCAGAATCAGGGAATAGTCAAGAAACATTCCTTACCTCTAGGGTAGTGATACCTCAAAAAGTTTGCCCAGTGGTGATTTCAGAATTGCTATATATTACTACATGCTGTGTCTCACATCTTCCTTTTTCTAAATGAGAGTATTGATTGCAGTTTTCCAGTATTTGTTAGACCATTACATATCAGGTTGTGGGGACAGATAACATGTATTTATCTGGATCAAGGTAAGTAATTTCTGATTTTAAGATAGAGGATTTCACATATCACTTGAATGCAAAACCAGCATGTATTACCCAAAGATTCTCAGGTTTTAGACTAATATTGTGATTAATTAGTGCTTACGGGTTGTGTAGTTTGAGAATTGAGTAAGTATACATTATATGCAGAAAGGAGAGTGAATCAGCTATTTGATGAGCAGAAAGATAAGCTGAGGTAGATATAAGTGCTGTTCAGAAAATGTTTCTAGTTCTTCTTCTTTTCGGGATTTGGTAGGATACACTTTTTAACCCACTTCTAAGTGGGTATAGTCACGGAACTGGATATGGCTTTTAAGTTGTGAGTGGAAGGGCTTATGTGTAACTTCCTTTGACTCTGAAATAGTGACCAGTAAAATTTGAGATGGTGTCCAAAGTCATAGGTGGTTATGAGGAGTAGAGTGACTCAGCAAGTCTCAGTGGGGATCATCAACAGCAGGAAACACAACTTTGTGATTTTCA
This sequence comes from Neophocaena asiaeorientalis asiaeorientalis, assembly GCF_003031525.2. NCBI lineage: Eukaryota > Metazoa > Chordata > Mammalia > Artiodactyla > Phocoenidae > Neophocaena > Neophocaena asiaeorientalis. The sequence goes on from NW_020175529.1 coordinate 190,460, forward strand.
AGTCACTGAGATTTTTGGAGGGTGTTTGTTACTACAGAGTAATTTAGCCTATGCTGACTGATCTTTTCCAAATCAATAGTATAAGCTGTTTCTTTGATAAGTATGAATATTTTTCTAGAAAGAACTAAAAATAGATTTTTCTAGAAAGAACTAAAAATATTTTAGTTCTAGAAAGAACTAAAAATAGATTCTGTGCATAAAAACAATTTTAAGGACTTAATATCAAGAAAGAGAAAGCATGTTTTTATCAAGCTAATACACAACCCTCTAATGTAAAATATCAGTACTATGTATACATTTAATTTAAATATATCTATTATTAATGCCTTATATTTCAGTACCATATCAGTATAGGCCATAAATAATGGCACACAAGGAATAGAATTGTCACATTGAACTTAGAAAGGAAGTCAGGCACTTTAAGAATTAGGTTTGTGATCATTTCCACTCTGCTTGAATTTTTGAATCTAACCTAAGTTAGCCTGAAAATTGAACCAGTGTATTTTTAAAAATACGTATCTGAAGCATTATTGCTGTTTTATTCCTGTGCCATACTGACAAATAATTTTATCTCTGAAAAGCTTTTATTTAACTGATTTCTCTTTGAAAATGAGGAAAATGTAAACTGTCCAATATTTTTCAGTGTCTCAAAAGAGCTAAAAGCTCTACTGTTAATAGTGCTGATTGTCAAAAGAAAATCTTATCAAGATAAATTCTTTAGCATTGAAATTTCCCTAAGATAATTGGATCAAGGCCTTTAAATTCTGAGATATTTCACAACGGCAATTTTTGCTCCGAGTTTTTGCTTATGCTTTTTCCACTATTTTCCTATAAAGAAGATAATAAAGGTAGAATTTTGAAAACATTTTACACCCATTCATCTAGATGTGTAGCTCCAAAATCAGCCAGCATCTTGAGGAAAATTGGTAAAAAAACAGACCTACAGATGTTCTGCAAAAAAATGAAAACAAAAACCTAGCAAAGTGGTTATGCACATATATAAGTCATGAGGACAATGGCCATTGACTGGATGCAGTTTGCTATGTATACATATACACTGCTACAAAGCCATCATTAAATCATCCTAAATACATATTTTTTGTCTTTATCCTTTCTTTCTCTCTTTTTCCTTCAGTCCAATTAAGGATACAAAACTGAGATTTTAATTTCTTAATATTAAAATAAAACACCTCATCTGTCTCAGAAATAACATTCTTGACTCTTCTGGGATGGTACTACACTATACCTCTAGAATTTAGATAAATTTCAAGAACACTAATAATTTACTCAACCTAAAGTGTGTGTCCTAGTTATAGTGGAAAAATTATATAAATGAGGTCAGTTCATTGGTGACTAATTTCCCTGCTGATCTGCTACTTTTACTGCCACCATAACTAGTGTCAGCAATGCAGTAATAAAGAAAAATAAAGGAAAAGAAACCCGTGAGTGTTCCTGGCTCTGGCCTGCATCCACAATTCTGCTCCACCATATGTGCAGCACCATTCTTAACTGCTCCAGGTTTTCCCCAGGTAAATCCTTATTTTTCTCAGCAGTTCTTCCACTTTTTATTCTAAATGCAAATCTACATAGCTCCTTTATTTTCAAAAGTGGAGCTATTGCCACATCATATAAAGTCTGTGTTGGGGAATTTTTTTTGTGTGAAATTATTGTATATTCTTTCTTTTTCCTATTTTCATACTGAAAAATAAACTATGCATACTAAAAGTCACAATCCATGACTTAAGATTTAAGACTAAAAGTCTTAAATCTACTTCTCAGTCTTTCCTTGCCTGTATCTCACTCTTCTTAACATAAGAAACAAACATGAGTCCAACAAGTTCACATTTTTGTAAAGATTCACTTCCAACCCTCATTATTTTGCTACCACTCAGGCTTGGAAAACAAAAACTCTTACTGAAGCATATAAATTTTGGCAATAACTTTATTTCCAGAATTATAGCTGACTATAACCAATGAACAATTGGTTAACCCTTCTGCTGAAACCATTAAAAATCCTTGATTATTAAACATTTAAAAAAACTTTTCATTTTATCAATGGCCAATAAATTGAAATCTTAAGGCCAAAATATAAGTGAACTCACAGAGGTAAGTAAACCATAAGGTCAGCCTTCACCTTGAGGCTATTTGCCCAATTGTGATCTTTAGTTTTAGTTTTTACCTCCTTTTGGGAGAAAAGACACAGGTGGTAAAACCTAGGTTTCTCCCAAACAAGAACCCCATGAGGTTATTTATTATTGGCCTAAGAATGAAGCAGAAAGACATTATTCACCAACTCCCATATTCCTGTACCTGTTGGTAAGAAAGGAAGAGTACGCCTGTCTTGGGCACTTGTGCTAGTGGTAGAGGGGAAAAAAATAAATGAATGGAAGAATAATCTTCCAGTGAGATATCTTAGCTATAAGCCAAGTCTGAAATTAAAGTAACAATTGATAGAGGATGTGGAAGAAAAAAAAAATAATGCAAAACTTAGTTTAAAATTTTCGTGGGTGGTCAGTGTCCCCAGTCCAGTAAGTAGGAAATATAAATCATCTTGAGAAATAGAAAAAAACTACTTCACAATCAGGTTTAAAATAATTCTCACTAGTAAAATTCCAGTGAATAAGAGCTCACAACACATGCAAAGACTGTCAACTCAGAATTTTATAACTAGCAAAAACAAAACAATACAAAACAACACTTTCAATATGAGGGAAAAATGAGAGTAACATACACATTTTCAGACAGGTAAACCCAAGAGTTGCCAAGAACAGATTTTTTCAACAGGAAATTCTATAGTGTAGAATTTTTAAGCAAATATAGTTTAATAATTAAGAATATTCTAAATAAGAGTACTTTAGGCAAAATGACATTAATTTCATTGAAAGTTATTAAAAGTAAGATAAGGATAAAGGTAAGCATATGAATAATTCAATTAATTATATAATATACTAATGTCTTGAAAGTCTATAATAGAAATAATTAATAACAATATAATTTTATAAATTAGAGGGAGAGTGATTAAATTGTTCCAATATTCCTGAAATATCTGGAAGGATGAAGTTTTTAAAAACTTTAGAGTTTGATATATTAAATTGTCAGGTTAATGTTTCTAGAATAATCATTAAAAGAAAAGGAGTAAAGGGAGAAAATGAAATAAGATAAAAAATTAAAAAAAAAAAATCCACCACCAAAAAAAGCTAGGAAGGGAAAAACAAAACAGAAGAGAAGAGTCAAATGATCAATGATGTTAAATAATAATCCAGAATGGGCACCATTTTACAAACACCAGATTGACAAAAATTTTAAACTACAATAATAATGTACTATAGAGGATATGAAGCAGTGAGACCACTTACTAATTACACACAGGTGTGAGTATCGTTTGAGGTAACTAATTTTGGAAACAAGTCAGCATTAATTTCTAAAATGAAATATATAAATACCCCTTACATAAGCAGGTCACACCTAGTTTTACACTTAGAGTAGCTCCTACATGTATGCACACCTAAACATGTATAAAAATATTCAATCACACTGGTTGGGTGAAAACAACTTGGAAATAACCATCACGAGTATAATGGATAAATAGAGTGACATAGTTAATCAAAAGAATTCTATACATCTGTAAAAATGAATTAATCAATGCTGCATTCAACTACATGGATGAACATCAGAAACACCATTGAAAAAAAAGGCAAATTATTCCATTTTCATGAAGTTCCCCAAACTTCCAAAATTAGATAAACTTTCTAGTGATATAAACATAAGTAGTAAACCTCTAAAAAATAAATTAAAATGATAAGTCCCTCCTAGAGTAATGGAAATAAAAACAAAAATAAACAAATGGGACCTAATGAAACTTCAAAGCTTTTGCACAGCAAAGGAAACCATAATCAAGACCAAAAGACAACCCTCAGAATGGGAGAAAACATTTGCAAATGAAGCAACTGACAAAGGATTAATCTCCAAAATTTATAAGCAGCTCATGCAGCTCAATAACAAAAAAACAAAAAACCCCATCCAAAAATGGGCAGAAGACCTAAATAGACATTTCTCCAAAGAAGATATACAGAATGCCAACAAACACATGAAAGAATGCTCAACATCATTAATCATTAGAGAGATGCAAATCAAAACTACAATGAGATATCATTTCACACCAGTCAGAATAGCCATCATCAAAAAATCTAGAAACAATAAATGCTGGAGAGGGTGTGGAGAAGGGGGGACACTCTTGCACTGCTGGTGGGAATGTGAATTGGTTCAGCCACTGTGGAGAACAGTATGGAGGTTCCTTAAAAAACTAAAAATGGAATTACCATATGACCCAGCAATCCCACTACTGGGCATATACCCTGAGAAAACCAAAATTCAAAAAGAGTCATGTACCAAAATGTTCATTGCAGCTCTATTTGCAATAGCCCGGAGATGGAAACAACCTAAGCGCCCATCATCGGATGAATGGATAAAGAAGATGTGGCACATATACACAATGGAATATTACTCAGCCTTAAAAAGAAATGAAATTGAGCTATTTGTAATGAGATGGATAGACCTAGAGTCTGTCATACAGAGTGAAGTAAGTCAGAAAGAAAAAGACAAATACCGTATGCTAACACATATATATGGAATTTAAGGGAAAAAAATGTCATGAAGAACCTAGGGGTAAGACAGGAATAAAGACGCAGACCTGCTGGAGAACGGACTTGAGGATATGGGGAGGGGGAAGGGTGAGTTTTGACAGGGCGAGAGAGAGTCATGGACATATACACACTAACAAACGTAGTAAGGTAGATAGCTAGGGGGAAGCAGCCGCAAGGCACAGGGATATTAGCTCGGTGCTTTGTGACAGACTGGAGGGGTGGGATGGGGAGAGTGAGAAGGAGGGAGATGCAAGAGAGAAGACATATGGGAACATATGTATATGTATAGCTGATTCACTTTGTTATAAAGCAGAAACTAACACACCATTGTAAAGCAATTATACCCCAATAAAGATGTTAAAAAAAAAAAATGATAAGTCCCACGTTCAGTTAATGGTTAATGCTAAAGTGGAAAAAGATTGAGATGTGTATACAAGGTGATTTTAATGTTACTATTCTTTCTTCTTTAAAATGGATTATATTTTTATCTTTAATGTTTACTCCTACTTTATTAGTATTTTTGTATGTAATATTGAAGATAAATGAAAAAAATAAAAATTTATGTATAAAGTAGAGGTTAATATGAGGTTGATAATTTTGAGGAAAAGTTGTTTTTATTAGTAGAATCTGGGCTCCTGTTATCCAAACTACCCCCAAAATTCTGTAAATATTTTAATATTAATCTAATCCTTCAGCTTGTGGTTTGCCAACTTTCCTTTCTTTCTCTTTTTTGCCATCATGCCTTTCATCCATTTAACTACTGCTGTATTTATTGACAGTGACGAAAATTCTAAGAATTCTAAGGCATATATGGGAATTTTAATTTTTTTTATTGACAAAATAATGATGATTTTTCCCCATGTGATACTAAAAGTATAGTCACGTAATATTTTTTGTGTGGTTTTTATTTTTATATTGATTGTTGATGCTATATGCCTTGTTTTCCTCTGTAGAGTTTTGATGTGATGCTGGCTATTGAATTAAAACACAAGAATGGACTACTGGCTTTCAGCTTATTTGCAGAAGCATATTTCTCCCCACACTATAAATTTTGAGTTAAAGGATCTCACATGTACTAAAATGTGCTGTAAACCTTAATGTGCTCTGTGTTTAGTGATTTTTTTTTTTAAACGTAAGCCGTGGCTGTTCAATACATCTGACATCTTTCCAATTTTGTCTTGAAAAATGAAAGATTAGCATTTTATACTGTATCATCCAGTATGTAGCTGTTTATATTTATCTTTATTCTCTTCTGACAGGCAAAAAAAAAAAAGTCTAAGCATTTCACAATAAACTTTTTGGTTTTATACTATTCTTTTTGGAAGGTAAATAATTTAAAAGTAGACTACAGCACTCCCAAAACTGTACCCTTAGGTCAGTGTGAAGCAAGTATAAAGTGGTTGATATCTGAATGTAGATGTTTTTTAAAGCCAGACATGCTTTTGTTTTTTTGGCCTTTAGTCTAAACAAAAATAAAACATTCAAACAGAATACAATGTATATACTCTGGATGTCAGTGCTTTATTGGCAGAGTTATTCCTCTTCATGTCCTGATTATTTTCAGAAGGCTTCAAGTAAGTGTTAAATCTTGTTTTTATATCTTACAAAGGACTTCCACAACCATAAGCAGTTTAAAATCCATTTGGTAAAGATACTGTGGAAGATGATCAAGTATTATCTTGCTATGATCAATCTGTCTTCATCAGAAATTAAGAAGACACTTCTACTCTCAATTAAGCAGGAGTTATTGAAGCTTCATATTAAACTGAGTTTATCCCAATTTTGGAACACTGAGCCTATTCACGTGACAGGAAACCACAAAAGTCTCATGTTCAAGTGCAAGAATTATGTTGCAGAAGAGAAGAGCATAGTCCAACATGACAAACACTTGAAGAAGATCAATAATGAAAAGAAGGAAAAAAAAATACTCAACAAATGGATACATGCACTCCTATGTTCATATCAGTATATTTACAGCAGCCAAGCCACAGAAGCAACCTAAATATCCATCAATATATGAATGGATAACGAAGATGTGGTATATACATATGATGGAATACTATGCAGCCATAAAAAAGAACGAAATAATGTCACTTGCAGCAACATGGATGGGCCTAGAGATCATTACACTAAGTGAAGTAAGTCAGAAAGAGGAAGACAAATACCATATGATATCACTTATATGTGGAATCTAAAATATGACACAAATGAACTTATTTATATGAAACATAAACAGACTCACAGACATGGAGAACAGATTTGTGGTTGCCAAGGGGGAGGGGGCTGGGGGAACGATGGATCAGCAGTTTGGGAGCATCAGATGCAAACTATTATATATAGAATGGATAAACAACAAGGTCCTACTGTATAGCACAGGGAACTATATTTAATATCCTGTGATAAACCATAATGTAAAATAATATGAAAATGAATATATATATATATATAACTGAATCACTTTTCTGTACACCAGAAACTAACACAACATTGTAAATCAACTATACTTCAATAAAAAATAAATTTAAAGAAATGGAAGAACTTACACTCAAAGAAAAATAATATAACAATCTGAACAGGTTTTTCAAACAAACATTCAGAAAGACAAAGGAGGGAATTACTTCCTTGGAACAATAAATGAAGATTATGAAATAAAAACATAAACATGATAAAATGGAAAAGGAGCAATACAATAAACTATAAAGAGTTCTTAAAAATAAGGTATAACTTCTGAAATAATTAAAAATATGAGGCAAATAGGCTGAATGGAACCATTGATGAGAGAACTGGTGACTAATGATCAAGCTTAGGAATTCTCCTGGAATTCAGGGCAAATATATGCACAGATGAAATCAAGAAATGTCCAATGAGCCAGACTAGCAATAGTTATCTAATAAGATTTTCAGAAAAGAAAAAGCAAAAATTATGGGAGGAAAGATAGTTAAGAATTTTCTAGAACTGAAAAAGTGAAGATTTCTTGTACAAGAAAACTCAGCAAGTGTTGAACAGTAACTGAGAAGAAGAAAAAAAGGAAAAAGGAAAACGCATACATTGACACACTGTAGTAAATCTCATATAAACTTTGAGGCTATAGCAATAAAATTCTAATAGCTACAAGATGTAAAGACAAATTACTAACAATGGAATGAAAATGAGTAGTATTGTATTTTTATCAGCAATATTTGATACAAGAAGAATGAGAAAATATTGTCAAAGTGCTACATAAAAATAAAGCTAAACTACATTTAAAGTCTAAATGTTAATAATAGATTGAATTTATGAATTATACATTCATGAATTTACAAGTGGTATAAATATATATTGATGGATGCCAGTGAGACATAAAATTATTCAAAGTCTGTTGATTTCTAAGTGAAAGAATATCAAATTCCAAAATACTTGAAGAAATTAAAGTTTGCATGTTAAAGATATGAGCAAAGTCCAGGAAGAACAGATGTGGAAACTAGAACTTTCAAATCAACCAAAAAGAATAGGAAAAAGGAAAAAAGAAGAAAACATAGTAAATATACATTTTTATGGAGAGTTATCAATAATAGAAATATTTATTCAAGAAGTGATGGGGACAGGTGTCCTTTGGTATATTTAAAACAATCCTAATCACAAGCAGAGAATACTTCTATTTTCTAAAAAAAAAAAGAGACTGTTAGATTTGAGTCACTGTTATTGACTCAAGGTTATGAAGAACATGCTTCACTGTGTTATTTTACTGATTCAAAATTGAAGGGAAATTCTACATTGTATAAAATGCTTAGCAAGATCCTCATTTTTTCACTTGACAAATTAAAAATGAAAAAGACAAAAACAAGCTTAAAAATGGTCATTACTCTCCACAGCAGAAGCACTATTCTTTTGTAAAATAAAATATTTAGAAATGAATAACAGGAAGCTGGAAAGTTTTTTTTTAATTGCTCTTTACTTGTAAACTAAAATTAATGTTATTAAAAAACCACATGAAAACTTCCAGTTTACTTTATCAAAAGAACACTGCCCATCATTTGGGTGTGCCTAAAATCCCAAGGTACAGATTTTAAGTATGAAAAATCAGAATCACTTCTATCAGGGCAAGTACAACACATTGAACTACAGTTTCTCAGGACATCGAGAACTTTACAAGAATAAAATGATCGATTTTAAAAGCTGCGCTAGTTCATTCAGTCTGAAATACTACTTTGAACGTGACATTTCTTATTCTGCTTATGATTAAACTAACTGGGCTACTGCAGAGCAATTTTAATCTTATTGTTCCTATTTGGAGAGTGACGATCACTGGTTCTTTACTGATTACCATTTTCTCTGATATTATGTAAAAAGTGTACTCTAAATTGTAAAGCTGGTATCAAATCTGATGGGATATAATTATTTTTGATGTAATTTGTTTTAGTCATGCAAACACAACTTTTAACAACTTTCAGATATAATTCACATACTATACAACTTACCCAGTTAAAGGGTACATTTCAACGGTTTAAATACATTCACAGAGTTGTGCACCTACTACCATAATCAATTTAGAGCATTTTTTACCCCTCCCACCAAAATCCCAACTCTACCTAGCTATCACTCTGCAACCCCCATCTTCCCAGCCCTAGGCAACCACTAACCTACGTTCTGTCTATAGATTTTCCTATTCTGGACAATTCATATGTGGAATTACACAATATGTGGTTCTTTGTGACTGGATTTTTTTCACTAAGAATAATATTTTCAAGGTTCATCCATGTTGTAGCATGTATCAGTACTTTATTTCTTTTAATTGCCAAACAATATTCTATTATGTAGGCATGCCACATTTTATTTATCCTTTCATTGGTTAATAGACACTTGGTCTTTTCCACTTTTTGGCTACTGTGAACAATAATGCTATAAGCATCCATGTGGAAGTTTTTGCCAGAATGTATGTTTTCAGCTCTCTTGGGTCTATATATCTAACAGTGAAATTCCTGGGCCATATAGTTTAACCGTTTGAGGAACTGCCAGAGTGCCTTCCAACATGGCTGAGCCATTTTACATTCCTACCAGTAGTGTTTGAGAGATTCAGTTTCTCCACATCCTTGCCAACACATGTGATCGCCAGTCTTTTCTATTGTAGCCTTCAGAGTGGCTGTGAAGTGCTAACGCATTGTGGTTTTGATGTGCATTTCTCTGATGGCTAATGACATTGAGCCTCTCTTCACATGCTTTTTAGCCATCTGTGTGTCTTCTTTAGAGAAATGTCTTTTCAGATACTTTGTTCATTTTTAATTGAGTTATTCTTTTTTAATGTTTGAGTTTTAAAATACCTTTTTGTATATGTGAGATATAGGCACACATAATTTTAATGCTATCCTCAAATTCTCAAATCCTAAGAATTAATTTAAAATTGAACCTTAGATAGGTCAGCTGATGGCTGACTACATAGATATGTGTTTCACATGACTAATTTTGCCCATGCCCAGGTAATAACTATTAACAGTACCTCATAAACTGCTTCTCTGAGTAACAACTGATGAATTATTTTAACCTGACTATAATAAAAATTCTAGTTTTAAAAATATAATATACTAAAGGGAGAAGGCTCTTTGGGATCTAGCATATGTAACAGTTTATTTAATGCTTAATTTATTACATACTCTTGACTATATATGTTATGCTACGTTTAGAAATGCTGTGATGAGGAAAGTGGTCCCCTTCCTTCCCACCACTCAGCCATTCTTCCATGCTGAGCCTGGTTTCCCTGTGGCCAAAAGATTTGCTTTTGTTTTATGCTTGTTGGGCAGAGCAAGCTGTGCAAACAGGAACATCTCCAGCAATGCCAATTTCACAAATGTACTGCAATGCCAGCCATCTGCCAATCTATCTGTGTGCTCTCGAGCTCTGAGGCTGCTCCTGGGGCCAGAGGACACTGGACTACTCTCATGTTGGCTCCATCCTGGTATGAACAAGCATCACCTCTCCTGCTATGTGGCTCTTTCACTGATGTTTATCTTCTGCCCAGGCAGCAGCCTAGCCCTGCCACAGAACATGTGCCTGGTCATAAGTATATATTTCCTTGTGTATCAAGGGGGGAAAGTATGTCCAAAATATACACACATATTACCCACCTCTGTCACTGTAAGCAGAACCTCTATTCAGCCAATCTGTAAACACCAAATCTAGGCATTGTCCATGATATCTCTCTTTTTGCCATCCCTTGTATCCAATCCATCAGCAAGTTCCTTCCAAAACTCATCCTAAACTAGTCCATTTTTCACCTTGTCTATTGCTACAGGTGAAATCACAACCTTTTCTTTTCTGAACTATTAGAATAGGCTTCTAATATTTTATTTATTATTCTTGCCTCTGATTATCCCTTTTCAGATAACATGGTCTTTTTAAACATAAATCATACCTTAAAATTTTCTTTCTTAAATTCCCCTAAGGATCCCCATCCCTTATCCAGATATATTATCCTGGTTTATGTCCAAATATAATATCCTGTTTTGTAAAGCCTTCCTTGGTCCTGTTCCTTCCTGTGTCTCTAACCTCAGTTCTCTCTGCCTTACTTTCTGGTCTTTATTTTGCCAACCTAGTTTTTGCTCTGTGGTCTTTGCCCTGATCTTTGACTTGGAAGATTTTCCCCTTGACCTTCACAAGGCTGACTACTTGGGCTACTTCCTATTAGGGAAATCTCCCTTAACTGCCACTTTTATTGAGACTTTTTCCTTACCTACCCAATCTATAATAGTTTCCCCTTAATCACCATAATATCACCATAGCGTTTATTGTTATCTAGTATTTTTGGCACATTTATATGTACTTATGCATTTATTATCTGTTTCTCCTAATTAGAGTATGAACTGTTTTATTATCTGTTTCTCCTAATTAGAATATGAACTGTTTTAAGGCAGACCTTGTCTGCCTTCTTCACCATTGCATTTCCGATAGTAAGTCTAAACCCCTGAAGCAGTTTGGCTGTGACTCCTGTGACAGTTGGAGTCCTCTGGAAAACAGGACCCTGAGGGAAAGAGAGAAAGAAGGAAAGAAGGTAGGGAGAAGGAAAAAAGGAAGGGAGAGGGGAGGGAGGGAGGGAGGAAAATTTGTTGGGCAGAAACATCTTAGCTGCAGTGGGGTCACAATATCAGAGGGGTCATGAACCCCAGAAATTGGCTTGCCTTCATATCTGTGCCATGCTTAATCATCAGCTGAAAGCAGCCAGAGGGAAGCACAGCCTTGGTGCCAATCAGGTGATGGAATTAAGAGCCCAGTTCTGGGCTGCAGAGTGAATTTTCTTTCTGCAGTTGGAAATCTGAAGTGCATTCTCATGGTTACTACAGAAGATAAAAGTGTTAAAGGTTTTCATTCTCTCATTATAGATGGTTCCACATAATATTTGTATGTGTTGGGAGCTGGGGGTGTTTGAAGGGGATGTATATTCACCTACACACACACACACACACACACACACACACACACACACACACACACACACACCCCTCCCTTAATAAAAGTATAATTTTCTACAAAACATTCATCGAATACAATGAAATGAATTGAAGCAAATGATCAAAAACATGTTAAAATTCTTATTTTGAGGTGGTGGAATTAACAATAACTTTTATTTTCTACTTTCTTCTGTTCTCCATATTACAAGTTTCCTTCAAAAACTACAGTCTATTATGAACAGGAAAAGATTGAGTTTAAAAGAATAAGAAACAGTGTGACAAATAAATGATAAAGTGGATATTCTTTTCCCTTCAGGTCCATATCATAAAATCCCAGAACTTTGAGGTTAGAAAGGTCCTAAAAAATTGTATCTTACATTCAGAGAGTACGGAACTATATTTAAGTATTGAACATAGGAAGTTCAGTTGAATTCTGTCCATGGAATTTTTTTAAAGTAAATGTAAATACAAAATATAAGTATATATAAAACACTTGAGTTCTCCCCTTCATGAAAGGGGGATTAGAATCTAGAGAAAAGACTACAAGCATAAATATTAATGACAATAAATTAAAAGCTAAGGTGCTTACCTGGTTCTTTGCAAGTATTGCCTTCACTATACTCAATTACAACTTTTCGTAATTAAGATTGCCAATTTAGTAAATAAAATATACTGCATTCATTTGTAAGGACTTCCAAAACAAAATACCACAGACTGTGTGGCTTAAACAACAGAAATTTATTTTCTCACAGTTCGGGAGCCAGAGGTCTAAGACAAGACTTTGGCTGGCAGGACCGGTTTCTTCTGAGGTCCCTTTTCCTTAGCTTGTAGGTGGCCATCTTCTCCCTGTGTTCATACATGGTTTTCCTTCTGTACATGTCTATGTCCTAATTCCCTTCTCTTGTAAGGACACCAGTCATATTGGCCCATCCTAATGACCTCATTTTAACTTAATTATCTTTTTATAGGCCTTATCTCCAAATATAGTCACATTAGGCTGTACTGAGGTTTAGCACTTCAGTACATGATTTTGGGGAGAATGCCATTTAGTTTGTAACTTATACTAAACAAGTATCTATTGTTTGTCTGAAATTCAAATGTAACTGTGTGTCTGGTATTGTATGTGGCCACCCTATGGGAATCCTGAAATTGTTCATCTAATCCACGATTTCATGTATTTCATTTATTTATTTTTGTATATTTTTAGGATTTATTTTTGGGGTGGTGGTTATAAAAGCCTCAGAAGAAAATTTTATGAAATAAATATTCCATTTATATTCCTAAAAAAGAACTTCCTTTTATTTAAAAATGAATGCTCGTTAATTTGAAAGCAAATACTTGAACCTGTATCTTCTTATCTTTAAAGGTTAATCACATGTAAACTAAGTAAAATAATACCATACTTAATTCACCTTTTGCATGGTCTTCCATTGATTAAAACAAGAGAATCTCTTGGAATACTTTAATATCTAATCACTTAAGAACCCAGTCTAATGGTGTCAGCATCACCTACTTTAATTATCTGAGTTTGTAAAATCTGAAATCTTTGACTTTGTATTTAAATAATCATCTGAACAGAAGAAAATTTGTGCTAAAAATTCTTTTTTATCTTTAGTAAATTAATAGCTCTGAGTTTTCTTTACAATTCTAGTTTTCTTACATAATCTCAGCTAAGGTTCACTTATACTTAGATATAACATGTAATTCCAGGTGCTAGAAATATTAACATTATCTGAGCTGCAGACACTAACAGTATTTTTTTACCCAGACCCATTCTCTTAAAAATAAGATTTCTCAGTTATAATTTATTTTATATTTTTAAAGACTCATGTATTATAAATGATGTTGATATTAATACACTATAATTTTGCAGTCACTTTCCTAAGAGCTAACATCACTATATTTTGCTTCCATTTCAGATATATTATCAATTGAAACTGTTTACAGGCAATTCAATGTTAGTTATAATAAATGGAATCAAAATAATAAAAAAAACACATATTCAAAAAGAATTGTGTGTGAAAAACAATTTATTAAATCTAAATTTGTAGCAGCTGTAAAAAGAGCAGGGGTATTGGGATGAGATAGTCCAAATTTCTCTCAACCTTGACACTTAATATCAAAAAACAAGACAACAGGCCCAAAATGGATTGGCTTGTGCTAAGCCCAGGTCACCAGACCAAGACTTAACTGCAGTTTGGGCTCTCTCAGAAATGAAATCTTAAACCAGTCAATCAGCTGTCTGATCAGCACTAGTTAAGTAATCTGCCTGACAGACTCCTGCCATACCCTAAAGGAAACTAACTTTGCAATCATTGACCCATTTGTTTGCTTAGTGTAACTTGTTCCTGCTCCCTTCTGCTTATCAAAGTCTTTCATTTTGGAGGAGCTCCACAAACCCCCTTTCTATTTGCTAGATTGGATGCTGCTCCATTCAAATCAATTTTTGCTCAAAGAAACTCTTAAAAATTTAATATACCTCGGTTTAATCTATTAATAATAGCAACTTTCACTTTCTTAGATTTGGATCCTTCACTTTTTAAGTGGAAATAAATTTGATTGAAGAACAAAATGAGATAAAGTATTAAATATTTTAAGGCTCTTATGGCTGTAGTTATTAACACTCCCTATGGGGAGAAAAATTCATCAGTGCCATACTAATAGAATTATTTGTTTATAATTTTAATCGCCCACAATCTTTGAGTCTATGATTTTAATTTAATATGAAAATAATTATGTTTAATAATATTATCTCAGGAACTATGATTATTGGTTATAGAGTTCATCAAGATAAGATTCAATGCTGTGGTATTTTTTAATGGCACATTTAAACCAAGTAAATATTCCTCAGGATTTTAGTGTTTTCATTTTTTTTCTAAATGTACCAATCATTTATTTTCCAGAGGGGTGCTTTACTTAATGTCATATTTGAATAAGGTGAATAAGAAATTGACATTAAGAAAATTTGAATTAATTAAAATTTTTCTTATAAAAGAATAACGCATAGAACTAGAGACATATAATCATAATAGAAGAAAACATAATGATGTGTCCCTACACACCTCAAAATGTATATTGCAGTACATTTCTCTTAATGGTTCATATTAAGCATTGATGGACCTCTTATTATGTATCAGATACTTAATATGTGTTTTATGTAGTTTTCTTATTTAATCATCACAAAATCCAGGTAGTGATTGTTATTTTCTTTAATTTTTTGATAAAAAAACTTTTACTGAATCACTTTCCCAAAGACAAATTGAAAGTGGAAATCAAGTATTTGACTATATTTTTCCAATCAATTATGCTAAATAATCTGTCAAACTAATAATTGTAGGTATTATTTGATATCTTATATATGGTAACATTTTTTAACATTATAAAATTGTTAATCCATTTTCCAGATCTTTGACAACTTGAACAGGAAAACAGTTGTATAAACTGCACCTAGGACTTATTTGCTGGTGATTCATTGGCCAGAGACTAATGTATCTTAGCTTCAGAGGGTGAACACCAGAGGTCAGCCTGGAGTAGTACAACTCTATATTTTGTTGAAACTACGCAAAGACAAATTCTGTAGAGTTAAACCCACTTTACAGATTCTATGTGTTATAAACCCATCTGCAAAGGCTGCCAGCGGTACTTCCATTGAAGCTACTAAATTGTGGGAGGTTAATTTTTTCTTATTCCTATATCTTAGAAAATGCCTCTCTGTGACAACCTAAATGGGTGGGATGGGGATGGGGAATGGGAGGGAGTTCCAAGAGGGAGGGGATATAGGTGTACATATAGCTGATTCACTTCATTGTATAGCAGAAACTAACAACATTGTAAAGCAATTATACTCCAATAAAAAAAAAAAATGCCTAGTAACGATTTAAATCACTCTCCTAGGGCTGCCATACTAGAATACCACTGACTGGGTGGATTAAAGAACAGAAATTTATTCTCACAGTTCTGGAGGCTGGAAGTCCAAGATGAAGGTGGCTGCTGATTCTGTTCCTGGTGAGATCTCTCTGCCTGGCTTGCAGATGGCTGCCTTCTCACTGTGTCCTCACATGGTCTTTCCTCTGTGCACAGGAAGAAAAAGACTTCTCCTGTCTCTTTCTCTTCTTGTAAGGACAGTTCTCCTATCAGATTAGAGGCTCAGCCTTATGACCTCATTTAACCTTAATACTTCATTAAAGTCCCTGTGTTCAAATACAATCACATGGGGAACTAGAGTTTTAACATAGGAATTTTTTTGGGGGGTGGGGGACGACACATTTCAATCCATTGCAACACTGAATCGTAATCTCACATTTACCATGTAGCATTTAATCATTCCTGTTATTTCCATCTTTAGAAAGAGGAGAATAACACTCCCTTTGGAAATAACTGGCTCACTAACGAGGGTTGATGATTTAAGTATGGATGAGGGCACAAGGAGGAGTAAATTATAATTGCAATTGCTCAAACAGGCTTTTGGTATACATGAAAATATTCTTGAATAGAAATACATGTCAAAGTGGAAAGATGAAGAGTAATCTTGGCTTTTGATAAAGCATTTAGATGTTATCTACTGCAAAAGAAAAACACTTTTGGAATGTCAAAATATGCAAAGAACACCTAAGTTGATGTGTTTTGCTGACAACAAAATAAACTTACATTCCCTATAACTATTCAGGGACAGAGGTAACTAATCCTTTATTCTGTAGCTCATTATGCATTGTCATGAAATAGATAATACAATTTCCACAAACCTCTTTTGATTTCATGTCAAACAAATTCTCTCAAAGCCATTTAATAAATAAATAGATAGAAAAAGCAAACCTGAAACTGCAAACAATTTGTGTAATCGATTGCTTTGAGTCATCTATTACTCTTTCCACAAAACAGATGTACATTCCTACCCAACTGAGAGACTTTTTCCAAATTGAGGTTTAGATAAATTGCATATTAAGAAAGAAATTAAGACAGCAGACTTCTTTAATATTAAAAAAAATTAAGAATATATTAAATTCTTTCTCATATTGAGAATCAACAACCAATTATTAATTAAAACTCTGCCATTGTTTGCAAAGACACTGGCTCTCTAGCTCCCTATATATAATTTTTTTTCAGAAAAATGTTCTAATAATACATACCATTCTTCAGTTATATAAGTCTCCTTTTGAGTCCTTAATTTTACTTTATGTGTTACTCCTCCTGCCTGCAATGTCCTTTCACATGCAGCTATTTTCTACAGGGCAAACTCCAACTTTTAAGATTTAGCTTAAGGGTGCCTCTTCTGTGAAGACCTTTTGAACCTTCTAACCCTTAGTGATTTGGCACTTCTGCTTTTCCTCTCTTAAGAAATTATTGCTCTCTTTTACTACTATGTGTATCTAGGATACTGCCCCACAGTCAAGACTCATATCAAACTCATCTCTATTGCTCTCTTGCCTAAAATAACCTGTAGTCCAAGGTAAGCATTTAATAAACGTTTGTCAAAGCACAACCAATCATGTAAGAGTACAGGATTTTTATCAGAGAGAATTACATTTGAATTTCAGCCTGTGCCACTTACTGAATTTTTTTTTTCTGAGCCAATTACTTAAAAGTCTCAAAGTTTTAGTTTGTCAAACAGGAGAAATTATGCTATTTATATATTGTGTTATTGTTTGAATTAAATGAGATTAGAGAGAGATAAAGAGATAGAAGGAGAGGGAAAGAGGGAAGGTGAGAAGGGAAGAGAGAAAAAGAAAGAAGGAGAATGAGGTCAAGCTTAACATAATACTGGCATATATGCTAACTTTCTTCTTTTCTATTATTGTTATTATTTCTCTGAAAAGACAAGTTATATGATTTACTATCTGTTTACTACTCACTATTGCCTCAATACAAAACAGAAACTTTAATGCATCTATTTTGACTATGTAGTGAAGTGTATCTCTCAGTTGTGTTTGCTTATATTTACATTATCATAGACTTTATGTTTCAGAAAGGCAAAAGCTAAAAATTGAATAAAACTCTTCTTTTTACTAACTTCATTTAATGCAACTGGACACCAAAATTCTTTTCTATGAAGAGTTTTGCAGAGAAATTGTATGTTTTTAAGCTTTCCAAATATTTTATATATGTGATTGATACTTTTATATGTGACCCTTCAGACTAGATCTCCCTCTATTATACCTATCTAATTGGTAATCACAATTGTAATTAATCAATTATGTGATTTTCTGTTCAATGTCTACTTTTCCCACCAAACTGTAAGTTCTATAAAGGCAGAGACCATATCTATCCTGTTCATTATAGTTGTCTTGAATTTCAGAGACACGGTTGTTCAAAATATGTTTTGAGAATGAGAAAAAAAGAGAAAATAAAACTTAAAATTCTTATAAACAATATTTAGTATATCACAGTCTTTTCAGAAATATAATTTTTGCATAGCATTTCTCACCATAAAATGAAAAATTCTGCCTAAACTTATATTCAGACCAAACGACTTGCTATTATATGGAAAAAATCTCTATAGTAGTAAGAATAGTGAAAATAAATGATTTTTAAACTTTGATAAAGCTGAGGTCAATAGAAGAAAAAAATAAAGAACCACCTTATTAGACAAAAAGTCATTCTTATGTTGTGTAAGAGTAGAGTTAGAGATGATAGGGGCAGATGGATAGTGGGCTAATTATGAGAAGAGTCAATGTTGTAGGTGATGTCTGAACATAAACACCGTCATGGTTAGACAATTGACAAGAGTTAGAATGATGAGCAGCAACTATAGCAACAACAACAAAATTGATTCCAGTTCACTTGTAACAATCAGGGTTGTTCAAAGATAAAATAAGCTTTCTCATGAGGAAATGAGCTTTCCATCCCTAAAGGTCTTCGTATAGGTTGAACATCTATTTGAAAAGAACATATTTTGGAGAACTCAAACATCAGGTTCCTTTTAAGTCAGGAACTTCTTTAATATAGTCTTCTTTTTATTCTGGAGGGAGCAGAAATCTTCTTTCTCAGGAAACTTCTAAGTATGCAGTAAAGTAATGAAAAGAATCTTTATGTCTTCACTGACCATTCATGTTATATAAAGACAACAGAAGTAGTAGCAGATTCCAGAGATTGAAAGAGTAAAGAAATTTTAATCCATGTCCTAATGGTGAAACACTCAGTGAAAAGACATCAGAATAACATTAAACCCATCATTGATTTATTATTGATTTATTATAGGTCATTATCTAGAAAGACTGTAGTTTGCTATTTTTTATTAAATAGTTTAATTTTTTCATTTCATAAATATTAAAAATCATTTCCAGTTATTGTTTTTAAGAGGTCTGTCATTACATTTATGGCTCCATATGCAAAGTTTAGTTACTGACCTGTACCTCAAGCATCACCAGAAACAGGGAACTTAGAAAAAATAAATATCTGCTAAAATTTTAAACTTTGTTAGATTTACTTTACCATGAAAAATCTCCAGACAATGGTAAAATATCTGTTGGATAATGGGAGCTAACAAAATAAAACATCTTTGTATGCTACCCAAAATCCAGCATAACATTAATCTGTACTTAGTTGCAGGTTTTGGGTATCATTGGGATAGAAATAGACATTTTGGAAGATTTGATTTTTTCTGTTTTTGATTTTCATTCAGTTTAGGTTTAAATAACTTTTAAATTGTTTTTTTATTGCTTTAGTAGTGACTAATCCATTGCAGAGACTTAGTTTCTTTTATTTTCCTCAGAAAAGCACTGAAATTCCTTTCAAGAGGCAGTTCAATTTCTGGCTACCACCTTGAGCTTGTGTAAGTTTGCTTTAATATTTTGTTAAGGTAGATTTGTGGAAAGCCCAAGGTATTTACCAATCCTCTAACTTGGCAGGACTCAGAGTGAAAACCCTTCTTTCCCTGTGAATCTGTTTAGATTTGATTTTAGAATTTCTTAGACTAGGACTAGAGTAGACCTTTTTCTGGAACTTGGACATTCCTCCAAAGTTTGATCCTTCTCAGGTGCCAGCTAGATTCCTTGGTACTAATGAAGTCCTTCCATTCTGACTTGGTAAGAATTCTAATACCTCCAGGAACTGCTTGATCTTTAGTACATCTATTCTACTCTTAAGTCTATAAGAACTACTTTCTGGTAAACTTTATATTGTCTCACCCTGAATCTATGTAACCCAGTCCTTAACCAAGCTCTTGCCGAAAATCCCCAATCGGAGTTGAACACTGACCTGCTTCCTTCTCTCTATTGCCATGCTCCAGAGTTTCCATCAGCAGCCTCAGTCTCTGAGCTCATTCTCTTCTGTAATAGGACTGCTGTGGGGTACTTCCTTGTGCCACAGCCAGGAAATTATCTACAGATAGAGACATGGGCCAAATACAGAACTCATAATGTACATTTCCCTTTTGTCCAATGCCTGAAAACAGTTGCAGCATATATTTCATTCAATTTAACAGTTTTTAATGGCAGGGAGACTATAGAGAACCAGTCACAATTCACTGCAGGTAATTTTTAATGCCATTTTTAGGACCATGTTCTAGACTGAGTGAACTTATGAATAGCACAGCTTCATTTTAACAAGTGTAGATAAATTTAGCATACCTCACAATTCAAGTCAGTCCCTTTCCTTAAGGTCAATTTACATGACATTAAATTTTTTGAAGTCCAAATGTACTAGTTAGTAACTCTCAGAAGCCTGAACCATACTGTAATCCTCATATATTTTAGTCACATTTGATTTCTGAAAAGTAACTCCTAATCCATTTTTGTCAACATAATCACACATTTACATTTCAACTGGTATTGGTTATTGAAACAGTTAAATGATAATTCTATTTGAGCATTAAATATAATTGAACTGTAATTAGTTCTGTTTAGTATGACCATGCAAATCAACATAATTACTTTGCCCCAAGAGTTTTCGTCCCTTCACTCAAACTACTTAATAATAGTAAAAAGAAGGATATTACTCCTATCTGTCATAATGCAAAAGGATTAACCAAGTGTCAAGTTCCAAAAAGGGTTTTGGATAAGGTAGTGATGGTTACTTCCTAATGATGATAGAAGGAGAATCCTAGTGGGTATTTTTCCACCAGATATATCAGGTAGCCAATTTATTATGTCCAAGAGTGCTTGAATACGAACACAAGTCATGTTCTGTCAGGATGGGAAACTTCAAAGAGCAGCTGATTCGAAAGGGTTGGACCCATGAAGGACATATAAGATAATTATAGTCATCATATTACACAAATAAAAATAAAATGATCTACTGTGCAAAATCTTACTCATCCCACTTAGCCCTCTCTGGTCATCAAGTGGAGCATCCCCTTACTGTGGAATGTGTGGTGTTTGAGCCATGATATGGACCAACCCATATTGTCTATCCATGTATCTGTTCAGAAAATATTTTTGGTAACCCACTCTGATCTAGACAGAGCAATTCTTGAGGAAGCTGACATAATTCCTATCTACTCTGGCAGGAAACATATCTCAGGTAAGAGCATAGACACTGAAGCCAAAATCCTGTAAAGTTGGGAATGCTAGAGCAGATCTCAGAGAAAATGGCACTATAACCTTAGACAAAATATTTCAGAAACATATTGGGAAACCATAATTCCTTCAGCTGTCCATGTGGGACTTAGAAGTAAATTGATTATGCATTTTCCCTACCAGACAGCTTATAAAAGGAGAGAGAGTTTTGTCAAATGAAATGTTATAATTTTTGCCAGAGTTTTGTTTATTTGGAATTATAAAACATATTATGCTAAAAGAGAATTCAACTTTCAGAACCGCTAGCCCTTGGAACAGGTGGATGGCATGGAAAGAGGGCAAGAGAGTGGATGAGAGAGAGAGAGAGAGAGAGAGAGAACAGTATGTCTTTTCTTAACTTTTAACTTTGTGGAGTAAACTGTTTCCAATTGACTTGTAGTACTCTCTGAAGTTCAAAAAGATCATTTAAAAAAGATACTTGCCCGCAGAGCAACTAAGCCTGTGCTCTGCAACTACTGAGCCTGCACTGTGGAGCCCGTGGGTCACAACTACTGAGCCCACATGCCAGAACTACTGAAACCTGTGCACCTAGAGCCTGTGCTCCACAACAAGAGAAGCCACTGCAATGAGAAGCCTGCACACCACAATGAAGAGTAGCCCCTGCTTGCCGCAAACAGAGAAAGCCCACACGCAGCAACGAAGACCCAACACAGCCAAAAATAAAATGAATAAAATAACTAAATAAAAAGATACTTGCTATAATATAATTCAACTTAGATGAACACATATTTACATTCTCATAACTGCAGTTTCTAGAAATAATGGTAATCTAATTAATTAATTAGTAAATTAATTGAATTAGTAAATTTAAAAAAATAAGGTTTTCCATATAAGAAGTTTTAATCACAATGTGAGATTTACACTGTATTTCTAAAATTTATCAAATTAGATATTCATGAGCTGTACTTCTTGGGCAACTAAGTTTAGTCCCCTCCAGTAAACGTTTTGATGGGATCGTCAGCAAACTGTCAAACAAAAGCTCATAGACAATTTTTGATTGCCAAAGGACATTTTACTTGCAATAATAAAATCTAGTGCAAAGAAATACTACTTTAAATAATAATGAACTCAAAAAGTAAAGAGAGAATATGTGCATATATATATATATAATATGAATTATTATATAACAGTCAAAATTCTGATTGACTAGCTTTGGGGTCAAATTTATAAAAAAACATTTAAAATGTTCTTAGTCTTTGATAACTTGAAGGAGAAAGAGAGACAGGAAGGAAGGAAGGAAGGGAGGGAGGGAGAAAAGAAGGGAGGGAAGAGACAAGGTGAGGAGAAAAGAGACAAATGACAACAAAGACAATAAAATGAATAAAGATGTATAAAATAAATAAGAGTATAGATTATTTCAGGATTTAACTCTTTCAAAAATGTCATGTTATCCTTTGGAGTGCAAGGCTTTTAGGAATATAGATGTTCTGGGATCAATGGTACTTGATATGCTCTAGGTCCAGTAGGGCTAAGACTAATCCATGGGAATATAAAACACCGATTTCACTGTTTCAGTTTTAACTTGAGAAGTAGTTTTCCTATGAAAAGATAGATTAGTATATAAGCTCAGAGACATGAAATGACAGTGTAAGCATTCAAGATTAATTGTTTCTTTCTTAAAAATTAGAATGGCAGTGTTAGAAATAATATTCATATAAGCTGAAAAGAGTTTAAAAAAAGAGATACCTTTGTGTTTATATTTGCTAAATGTTTGTCTTAATTATATATTATCATTTATTAATAAGTATAAAGTAATATCTTACTTGTTGTATGCATATGTCCAAACTCATCAAATTGCATATATTAAATATGTGTAGTGTTTTGTATATCAATTATACCTCAATAAAGTGGTAAAAATATAAGCTTAGTTGTTTCAATAAAAGCACTATATGTTCGGGCTTCCCTGGTGGCGCAGTGGTTGAGAGTCTGCCTGCCGATGCAGGGGACACGGGTTTGTGCCCCGGTCTGGGAAGATCCCACATGCCACGGAGAGGCTGGGCCCGTGAGCCATGGCCGCTGAGCCTGTGCGTCAGGAGCCTGTGCTCCGCAATGGGAGAGGCCACAACAGTGAGAGGCCTGCGTACCGCCCAAAAAAAAAAAAAAAAAGGCACTATACTTTTGACTAAAATAAATCACTGAGTGAGAAAGCATACAAATTCTGTTTCTCAGTTTAACCTGGCTCAAAGGGAAAAAAAAAAGGAGTTTGGACCAGACGGCCATAACCACACCTTGCTACAGGTTACTGTCAATGCAGGCAAATGTCTTCAGAAGAAATAAATGCCTCAGTCTGCATTGATCTTAAAATATCTAAAAAAGTAAGTGATGTCAATCATCATACAGACAGGACAGTAAAAGTTAAATCTGGTTTGAGGGTTTGCCCACTTTAATGCTCTTGGGAAATGAAAGGATTTACCTTTCATTTGAAATCCAATAATATTTTAGAAGTAGTTTTGTAACTTTCCAGGTGAGAAAAAATATTTTAAATACTCAATGACAAGCACCTATGATCATCTTTTAGGATCATTAACTTTTTCTTCCTATAGTATTAAACGTACTTTATCCTTTTATTAATGCATCCATAATGCTACTACAAAGAAAAGAAATTTGATGATAAATAAGCTCAAGAATAAGGACTTGACACTCTCATTTAATGTTTTGCTTGAATTGAAGCACTCCTAACTAGTCACATAGTAATTCGTTATCCTCTACAGAACAGTTCAAGATTAATCCTTATTCCATTTTCTCTGGATTTTAAAGCATTCCATGAATGCCTTGGAAGATTCTGTATATTTGTTTTGAGGGTTTTAATAATTTGAAACAAATCATTTATTTTCTATTTCAGTTTATGTATTTTGAATATTTGCCAGTATTAAAAATCACATGCAAATATGCACAAGCAGGAAAAGATACATTGGAAAGAGAATTGAATGTACTGTATAATATATTATAATTATGTACTATATATCAAACGTATATATGTACTATATATACACATACACAAGCAGAAAAAGAAAAATTGAGAATAGTAAAATATGTTACATATATTTGTGGTTATATGTATATGAACATACAAATATGTATATATAATCATATTTATACATATAATATGTATTCATATGTATTATAAGTATATATTATATGTATTATATGTTCAGCTCTGTTTTTAAGTATCTTTTTCTGTTAATTTTACATTACATTAGAAATGAAATAAATCATAGATTTTATATTTTCATATTGAGTATCATATTTATACATCCATTCAATCTGAAAGTTAAAACGTTCCATTCAGAAAAGAATATATACAAGATTGTATACTTTCCACCTATCTTCAGTAGAGATAGATGCAATAAAAATAAGAATTAGTGACCTGAATAATTACAGTGCATGAATATGGATTATACGTTAAAGTTTCCTTTAAAATTTGAACTTGTCCTCAGTTTTTTTCTTAAGATGAACTTTCTTTCAATTTCTTTCTGCAGTGTTCTAAAATATACTCCATCAGAAATAGAACATCACATATATCAAATTAGTAGTTGTGCACCTGAAATTAATATAATGTCTTATGTCAATTATATCTCAATAAAAATGAAATAGAACATAAAATTATAATATTTTTGTCAAATGACCATGGCAATTATCATGATTATGTCTGAATTTCAACGACATAGGCATAAGCTTTTTTGTGTATTTTTTACATTATTAACACATATACATAACAAGGGATAAAGCATCATTAAGTAATTGTACTGACAGGTGTGGAAGGTAGAATAATGACTCCCCTACAATGCTTGTACCTTAAACCCTGGAACCTGTGAATACATTCTGTTACATGGCAAAGAATTGTGTTAACAGATGGAATTAAGGTGGCTCATTAGCTAACCTTGAGATGGAGAGAGCTGCCTGGATTATCCAGGTGGGCCCAATGTAATCACGAGCATCCTTATAAGTAAAGGAGGGCACAGGAAGTCAGAGGAGCTGCCTCTAGAAGCTAAAAAATGTGAGAAAATGGACTCTCCCCTAGAGCCCCCAGAAAGGAATGCAGCTCTGCTGATACCTTGATTTTAGACCCGTGATGCTCATCTTGGACTTCTGACCTCCAGAACTGTAAGATAATAAATTTCTATTGTTTAAGTTCACTAAATTTGTGGTAATTTTGTATAAAAGCAATAGGATACTAATGTAGCAGGCATTACTCAACTGTGTAGCTTCAAAACTTTCTCCTGCTACGGAGAAGTAGAGCTGAAAAGTCATAAGACTCATGGAAGTTTTCATCACTTATGTTTATGTGAAAAATGTCTAGCAAGATGTTAAATGATGAGAAATTGTACATCATTAACATTTTACTGCATTATAGGTGTGATGCCCCAGACTTGCATTAAAAAAAAATGATGATTTAACAGTAATTTATTTTACCTAATAGTAAAGTAAATATTGACTTAATCTACATTTTGTTTTAAGATATATCACAACGGGAACCATGTTTCACATCCTCGTTGTTTATTTGAGCTCTTTAATGGTATCAAATTCACACGTTTATATTTCTTTATTTGGGGTGTGTGTTCTCAAGTTGTAAGAAATAGTTTCAGGGGTTTCTTTCATTTGTTTCCAGGTGTAATTTCCTTGCCCATCTTCTAATGATGGGAAAGGTGGCAATTTGGAAGGGGCAGGATATGTTAAACATATAGGTTCTATTTAGCATTCACTGCCACAGTAAATAATAGTGCAAATAATAAAGTGCTTAATAAATACTTGATTGCAGGATCCGACTTTAATTTTCTTAGGGGTAAATATAGGCAGGGTTTTATTTTTTTAATAGCATTAAATATTTGGTATAACTCACTGGTAAACTGGTGCAGGTGTTGGGGGGAGGAGTTTTAATAGAAAGCTTTCTGTTGAAATGTATGAGTGCAGGCAAGTGCACACCTCATAAGAATCCAGCTTGGTGAATTGTCAGAAACTGAAAAACCACAGCACAGCTCAAGATACAGAAACTAACACCCCAGAAACCCTCACCTGCTTCTCCTCCTCTGGGCTTTGCTCCCAATGAAATGTAATCACTTTCCTGCCTTCTGAAACCATAGATTGATATTGCCTGTCTTGAACCTGTAGTAATGAAAGCATGCAGTAAAAACTATTTCATCTGGATTATTTTGCTTAATATTATTTTTTGTGAGATTTATCCAAGAAGTTGCTTGTAGTTGTAACTCACTCATTCATATTGCTGTATAGAATCTGCACTGCATGACTGTACCAAACTTCATTTATGTATCCCAATGTTGATGAACATTGAGTAGTCTTCAATTTTCAGCTTTTAAAAATCAAGTTGTTATAAATATTCTAATACAGAGCTTTGAGTGAGTACCTGGGCTCCCATTTCTGACGTAGATTCCTAGGATTGGAATCCTTAAATCATAGGGTAAGCATTTCTTTAGCTTTATTACTTTCACATGGTTTTCCAAAGTGGTTTTTACATGTTTACACACTTCCAGTACTGAGACCAGTTCCAGTTGTTCCCAATGCTGGTGTGGGCCTTTTAATGTCTGTTTTTCTCATTTTTATCATTCTGGTAGTTGTTCAGTGGTATTGCATTGGGTTTTTAGCATTTATTTCTTTTGTAATGAAGCACACATTTAATAACTTCTCATATGTTCAAGTATGTGTAGTGATCAAATGAGCCTTTTGGCCATTTATAAATTTTTTTTCTTAATCATTTGTAGAATTCTGTTAAATATTCTGAGCCCTTTATTATATATTAGAATTATCCTGTCTCAAACACTGGCTTTCCTTTTTCCTCTATTAATAGTTTTTTTTTGATAAATGCAAATTCTTAATTGTAATGTTTAATTTTTTTCCTTCAGGTTAGTGGGGTTTTTTCAATATAAATGTTATAATTAGATTCTTCTGTTTCCTTCTAAACAAATCGTTGTTTCACGGTCTCAGGATAATCTTATGTTAAGGTTTTTACCTTTCCACATATCTGCAATGTACCTTGTGGCATGCATGTAGACACATTAAGACATAGACCTATGTGGGAAGGGGATGGTCATTATGCTACCCCAATGGATAATTATACATACATTTGAGTATAACACAAATGTTAAAATAATTACATACAATGTATAAGATATTTATATGGACATAAGTATCAAAGAATTACTAAATAAGTTAAAAGAGGTTCTCTTGGGGAACAGGACAGGAAAGAGAGCTATGATTTTGAGCTTTTATAGTAAAAGCCCTTTGGAAATATTTTCCTTTTATGCACAATAAAAATTTTAAGAATTAAATGGGCCCAAGGAACCAGTTTTTATCGTTGAAGTGCAGTCCAGTTAAAAATGTCATGAATTTTTATTCACTAAATTGCATACCATTGAGACACATAAAATAAAGCCTGATAAAAATATTCAGCAAACTTAAATACCCTTCTTAGTTTTTAGCTAATTAAGTACACACACACTGCCATACACAATACTTATACGTCACAGGTCAGAATTTTTTTGAAAAAGTAGAACACTAAAATCTCATAAAAGTCGCTTCAATTTACCATTAATTAGGTTACAAGTAAAAATTCAATTACATCTTAAGCATAACAAATTAAAAATAGTACTGGTGACTTCAAATTAAGCACGATGGTTTGGATGTAACTTTTAATCCATATTCCTTCCAGCAAACAAAAAGAAAGGATTCTTACAAAAACTAAGTTCATAATAAAAAAATAGAAAAGGTCAATCAAGCAACCAGAGATGTTAACACATTCTTGAGAGGACAAAAGTGAACAGAAGGACAGTAGTCTTTTATCAAAAAAAAAAAAAAAAAAGAAGAAGATAGATGATACCAAAGTGCCTTACAGGACCAATGGCATAAAATAAGTTGTGCTGTTTTTTCCTGAAAAGATGGAGGGAGGGATGAATTTTGTTGCCTGAAAGGCAAAAGTGAGAGGTGAGACTAAAAAAGGAAGATTATTGGAGCAGGTGACAAGATCTACCTCCCACACACCCATCAGGGAAATGCATGTTCCCTGTGTGAAATTAAACCAGAGTTTACTGCATACCAAGTCACAAGGCAACAGGGATAATGGCTGAGAGCATCCATACCAGAATCAGGTGGGGCATATATTTTCTGTAAGGAGCCAAATAGTTAATACTTTAGGCTTTACAGTTCACGTCGTTTGTTGCAATGAGTTAATTGTGAAGTTGTAGCATGAAAGGAGTCATAGATGATATGTAAACGAATAGGTACTGCTGTGTTTTAATAAAGTTTTATAATAAAAGGCTAGATTTGGCCCACAGGCTGTAGTTTGCTGAGCTTTGCATCAAATTAAAGTCAATACATTTAAGAGTAATATCATTAGCAATCTTTCCCAATTTGGTAATCAAATGTATATTAACCAGACAGAGAAAAATGTATGCTATCCAAGTGAAGACTAGAAAATTCCTCTGAGGATACTAACTATCCATTGGACAAGAACTACTTAAAACTGCTGCTTGGGAGACCCCAAACTATTCCGTCTCCACCTGATCAATCTAAAGTGAAGTCCTACAATGAAAACATGTGTTTAGAGCATCTAGCAAGCTTTTTAATACCTCACTCTTAAGTATTGATGAAGAGAAAGAGCTCATTAGATATTTGAGAAATCTCTAACAGGAGAAAACAAAAATAAGGAATTTGGAGGCAAAAAGATAATATAGTTTAAGCTTTCTGCTCACTTAATTATCAAGAGATATTAATATTTATTCTCTGAGATAGGTATGAAAAATAAAATTTATTAAGCAAGAAGATATACAATTGGACTCATTCGTCCTCTTAATCAACAAAGGTTTATTGACACCTACCATGCTGAAGACTCAGTTTAGGTATTTGAGATACAGCAATAAACAAAACATAAAAATCCCTGCCATCACAGAGTTGCTATTTTGATAATGGAAGATAGAAAATAAACACTATATTAAATGTGACAATAGAATGTAGTAAACGCTATGAAGAAAATACAGAGCATGATAAGTCAGATCGGTTCTTAGAGCTGCAGCCTTAAATAGCATGGTTAGAGAAGCCCCATTGGTAAGGCAATGTTTGAACAATGGTTGAATTAGCTTTAGCCATTGAGGAGTGAGCCCTTTGGACATCTTGAAAGACCGATCTAGGCAGAGGGAGCACCCAGTACAACTTCTAGAGGCAAGGCTAGATTAAAAATATCCTCACAATAAGATAATTTTGCAACTTTTAATTTTGACATTTACACTGATGGTGCAAAGTGAAGTCAGAATTGTGCTGCCTTCCCAGAGGTGGGGAGTGGGGAGAGGGGGAATTGGATGAAGGTGGCCAAAGGTACAAACCTCCAGTTATAAGATAAATAAGTACTAAGGATGTAATATACACCATGGTCAATATAATTAATACTGTTTTATGTTATATGAAAGTTGAGTCTCATCAGAGGGAAAAAATACTTCTTTTACTTTGTATTTCTTTCTATTTTATTTTGTATCTATATGAAGTGATGGATGTTCACTTAACTTCTTGTGGTAATCATTTCATGACATATGTAAGTTAAGTCATTATTCTGTACACTTTAAACTTATACAGTGCTGTATGTCAATTATATCTCAATAAAATGGGAAGAAAAAAACTTGGACAACCTCTAATGTACACTAACCTGAGCCAGTTTACTAGTCAGCCCTTCATTTTGGTTTTCAATAACATTTTTTGCTGACGATAGGAGGATAGGTTAGGGTGATAAATATGAGCTCCCACGGGACCCAGCACTTCTCTTATATTCCCATTTAGCATACTGTATTTTTTTTAATGGGTCCATATCCGAATTTGACTGTAAATTCTATAAAGTCTGGTGGCATGTCTGCCTTGGTCATCACTGTATTCCCAGTATTTAACTACCATTGGGAATACATATTTTAGCATGGTATAGGGAATTTTAACCTGTTTTTTTGAAGTCTCACATTTCATTGATGTAGTGGTATTCATTGCCTCAGAAGGAAAGAAGGCAAGCTATGGAAAAAAAAAGTATCACTCAGCTCTGGTTTATAAATGTATATATTTTAAATTATCATAAAACAGGAGGGTGAAATCCAATGTGCTCTTGATTCTCAAGAGCTAGGCAATTGGGTGAGAATATTTTTGTTTTAAAATGGAGTTCTAATGATCAGGATTCCTTTATCATAAGCTAAACCTGAGAAGCCTAAGAGTTAAGAGTTTATAACCGTGAACTACAGGATCAGGAATAATGTGCAAGTAAATTAGAGCAGTTTGCCTGAAAACAAGAATAAAACAAATCTCTGCTGGGATTAGAAGTTTGAAGGGGATTAGTAAAATAGAATATAGTTTAGATTCTGGCATAGGTGCTGATCTCCTTTCCTCCAACCACCATTAGGGCCCAAACCCTGGCATGGTAGTGGGGATGGCATCTCTTGAAGTCAACAGTTAGGTTTGGAATCTGAAAGAATAAGGGACTTCTGGGCTACTGATCGTCTGACTGCTGGTCATCTGGAACACTTGAAAAGGATACATAAATACAGAAAGCCCTAGGTCAATGTAGCTGCAGTAGAGTAGAAATGGTAATGAGAGTCTGATATAGACCCCCTGCATTCCAAATCTCCCTCAGCTTACATTGAGCAGAGATAACATCCCCAAATTCCTAGGATCCAAGTCTCAGAACTATATACTAACCCAGCTGCCATAAAATTGTTGTGGGGATTATGGATTCCATGGCAGGAGCTATAAAGAGATCAAGAGCCAAGTTTGGGGCAAAGTCATCCAAAGGGATAATTGTGTTATTTCCAGAAGTGTCACCATGCTTTGCCTGTTCATACATTGGATAAAACACAAGCTGGTGGCTTTCATGATGAAGACAAAAGCCAGTTGTCTGTATCAAGTAGTAAAATCTAGACCATAAAGAGGCCAGTGAGGACAGAAGTACTCAAACCATAAGCATTCCTCAATTGGAACTATAAAGACTGATATACTGGAGGTGGTGCAAACCAGCTCATTAGAGCTCATTGTGGCTACCGCTTTCCAACTCTGCATTCAGTGATGACTGGTTGGACATTCAAGACTGGCCATCGTGAGGGCATTTACACCATGAACTTGGAAACTTGACAGATCGGGGCTTTTCCCCACTTCCCTCTAGAGAGTCAGTTGTTAAACATTTACCAGCACACCACAGATGATATGTAAGCCTACTGTGCATTTAGATTAGCTTGGGAAGAAAGAAAATAAAGGGAGTAGATCATCAGACACTACCTTGAATTGAGAAAAATAGTTTTCCAGCCCTGCAAAATTAATACCTAAGAGCTCAATGAACTTCAACTATATAGAAAAATAACATTGATTTTATTTTTGTCAGAGTATAAAATTATGAAAACAATTTACCTGTTAGGTTAATATTGAGGATGCCATTATGTTATTAATTCATTCAACTATCAGAATTTCAGGCAAATATAATACCCTATTTCTATTCAATTTATTCATAGTTACCCAGGTCTTTCTTTTTCCCTACTGAGAAAGCTTTCTGCAGCAGAAATGCTTTCGTTTTAAATATGTGATTTAGCCATCCAGATGGTGAAATGCAGCCTTCCCCGTGGTTAATACATGGCTTATTTTCCATTGTACTGAAGTACTGTGCTTCCTAAGATATCAATGTTGTCAATGCCATCAGCAAGATTAGAAAAAAAAGAAAAAAACAATTTATAGATTGGTGCCAAAGTGGCTTACGTATTGGTATAGATTACTAGCTTGTCATAGTGGTTTCTAGAAGAAAGCAACACAAAAGCAAAGGCCTTTACCAAAGGCCTTTGGTAAAGTCTGGAGTTTTTCTAGATGGTAACTTTGCCCTGGTATATGCTATGTGTGATTTTCCCTGGACTGTCAGAAAGCAAACTTGAATTAGTTTGAGAAACATACAGGGAGGGAACACCTTAGTTTTGAGCTGACCAGTCCCTTGGAAATGCTCTCTACCAATTCACCTGTCGGCTTGTTATAAACATAAAATTACTGGAAGTCTTTCCTGATTCATCAAGTCTAAGTATTGCCTTAAATTATGTTTTTAAAGGATAGCAATATTTCAATCAAAATATTTATATTTATAATTTGCATTCATTTTCAGTGATTATTTAATTAATAACCACCTCTGCCCCACAGGCTGTAGGCTCAGTGAGAGTGAGAGCTTGTTAGCTTTCCCTATCTGTTGTTCAATGTCACTAGGACACTGTGTAGCTTATAGTGAATGCTAATATGTGTTTGTGAAATAAATAATCAGAGAAGTTGTAACAATTTAATGTTTTTATATATTTCTAAACAAATCTTACAGATTCAAACCATTAGTAGGAGTATGTAATTCAACAGTGATTAATAAATAGAAATGAGAAACAAATATCTGCAGAGAAGAACTTGGCATCACTATTAATCAACAAATATTAATTCAAACCAGCCTTTAAATAAGTCAAATTAAATACTACTAAGTGGTAGTGAACTTTTAATAAGCAGGTACTCAAATTCCCAAATGAAAGGAATAGAATTTGATGTAAATTTTCTTGTAATTCATTAATACCAATAAAAATGCATACTTCTACCCAACAATTCAATTTTGTTGGTATTGTCCTCAGGAAATATATGCAAAGATGTATGAAAGCTGTTCATTAAAGCATTATTTATAATAGAAATAATTTAAACATTCAAAAATACAGGATTAATACAATAATTTATAGTTATGAAAATATTAAATGCCATTAAAGTGACGTAGGACATATCAATTGATTTAACTATCTGTTGACAATATATATAAGTGAAATTGATGAGGAGGAGATTCAAATGTTTTACATATCACATTCCAGAAGGATATTCACAAAAGTATTATGCTAATCTTTGATGTTATGAATCTTCAGGCATTTCAATTTTTTTTCTCTTTTTGAGTTTCTATATTTTAGATTGTTATCTACCTTGATAATGCATTACTTGAATAAATTATTGAGATTATTAAAAGAAGTGGTGGTAAAGCACGAAATCATTTTCACAGGCCACTGAAATTGGCTTAAAGATAAATGTTTTAAAAGAGAATTAGTTTTGAATATCGAATAAGGGATTTGAAACAGAATTTTATGGATAGGAATGTAATACTTCTGCATCAGTTATCTCAACTTTAGTCTTCTGATGTATCAGAAATATTATCTTAGTGTATTCTTAAGAGACAGAGATAGTTGGTCAAATGCTAAGGTCAAAGTTTCAAGCAAATTTACTTATGCTATTTTTACTTTGGGTAATAGAAAGGACAGGATGGTTTTTCCCCCAGGTAGTAAGCAGCAGCAAATGACTTTTGCTTTCTACAGGTCTGTCTTTTTCCTTTTTTTTAACTGTCAGGGCAGGAACACGTTAAGTTCACATAAATGGAGAGCACCCGCTGTGGAAAATATCTCTTTTGACTTAAAAAGGAGCATTAAAGTCTCTGTCACTTCAGTGAATCGACGATTAAAAGAGCAAATGTGAAGTATTTAGATATCCAGGTTATAAAAGTTACAAGTTAGAAAAGTTTAAGTTTTGCTGTTTTTTGTGGGGCAGTGGTTATTTCTGACCAGTCACATCTGTTCTGGTCAGGATAGTCAGTTCTCCTGGCTAGCCAGCAAACAAAATATGTCCATAAAGATTCTTCCTTCATTATGTCAGCTTCCAGGAAATGCTGATGGAAGAATGAAAGGCCATCCTTTCCCCTTTAAGAGCAAACTTCTAGGACTCCCCATTAGCACACTGCTAGATAGAATTTGGCTACCTCTTTTCATTGCACAATTCTCTAATTTCCACATTTAAGAAAATGCTTTAAAAATGCTGATGCAGGTTCTTTCTTCAATATTCTAATTCATGGTTGTCTGTCAAATGTTGTAAGCTCCAAAAAGTTTTGTTCTATTAAACCATGTACAGCAGCTAAGAGAAGATAGAAAAACATTTGGAATATAACTTTGGTTTTGATCATACAAATATGTCTAGAATAAAGTTTCCCAACTTGGAACCTTTGACATTTTAGATTGTCAAATGTTTTGTTGTAGGAAGTTATCCTGTGTATTGCAGGATGTTTTGCAGTATCCTGGCTACTGTAGTCTACCCACTAAATTGTTTGTTTACTAGGTTGCAGTAGCACCCTGTCCCCAGTTGTGACGATCAAAAATGTTTGTAAACATTGCTCAATGTCCCCTGAGAGGCAAAATATCCCCTGGTTGTAAACTATTGATCTAGAAAAATTAGATAATTTAATCCACAAAAATTAATTTACTGTGTGTTTAAAAAAAAAAATCATTCACAGTAAATTTGAGTGTGTCATAACTAAAATGTTTTTGTTTGAAGATATCAGTTCATAATCAGTAATCACTCTATTAAATCTTCATGTAGATATCAGTTATGAAAGGTTGATTTTCTAACTAAATACATGGTAAAGGACAGGAAGAAATCTCATAGTTGTCAGTTTTAAATGAGCCACTCCATCACAGATCTCATTGTTTGTCCTTATGTGTGACATACTGCTGTGATGCTGTGATACACAACCAGCCATACGTATATGTGCCAGGAAAAATGCTGCCCCAGTGCCTCGGGGCAGGATTGAACCAAATCAGAGGGCTCTATGTGCACTGTGTTCTCCAACGTGCTTTAGTTTGCCCTCAACACAAATGACAAATCCAAATTTTACTTAACATATGGAAAGAATCTTGCAGAATTAAGAATGAAAAGACTTAAATTTAACAATTATTAGAAGCATGCTAAGAGTTACATTTATGGTAGTATAGGAAGAACATGGATTTCAGAGTAAGAAATCCTTGAGTTAAATCTTTCTGAACACTAGTTGTGTAATGTCCGGCAAGTTGTTTTGTTTTAGTTGTTATATTTCCAGCTTTTTTTCATCAATAAAATGGGCATAATAATAGTTTATAAGATTATTGTGAGAACCAGATTTTAAAAAGACAATTTTCTAGCATAATTAAGCATAATATATATTCAAAAAATGCTTGTCAAGTGATGGAGTAACATGATTAAAATGATTCTCAAGAACTTAGAAATTTATCAACTATATATATATATACTTTCTTTACCTTCTATTCTTAAAATTTGTTTCAGAAAGAAAAGCAGGGAGATAAAAAGAAGAAAAAATATTCAGTATATTTCCCATCCCCGCCCCCTTGGTTTAAAATGTTGGTAAGAACAGTACTTCAGTGCAGCCACTAGTTTATGTACCATGGAACTTCAAATATCTTTCAGAAGAAAGCCACCTATATTCATGTCATGTTCAAAATATTAAATCAATTCCAAGTTGGCAAAGATAAAAATAAAACCTTCAGTATGCTTTAGTCAGGTACCTCCCAAACAGTGCATTGGATTTTTTTTTTAAATCAGATTGGTTATTTAGATAGGAACCCCACAAAAATAGTTGCCTGTGGCCTGACACACCCTAGGGGTGGACCTGGTGGAGAAAGTGTGCAAAATTTATAAGACCTGGTCTCTGCTTACAGATAGCTTTGAATCAGGCTACACATATGTAATCTAAACTTTTGCAATTCATCTCCATCAGGAAGCCTTCTCTTCTTTTATTTTTTTATACTTGTTACTTTACTTTTTGTTACTAAATAGAAAAGCATTTTTATGCAACTTCCAAGTATTCTTGCATGTGGTATACTATTTCTTTCTTCACTGGACTTCTTAAATTCTGTGCACGTAACACCCTCTAACTGCCAATAACGTTCGTATAAGAACTTTAATTTTCCCACTTACTTTGTATTGCAGCATGCATTTTAAGGTCTTCAGCATGTTATTGGGAACAGTTTGAATTATCTGGAAGGAAACGTTTTGTACTGGGCAGGCAGAGAGTGAGTTTGCCTTTAACATATCCTATAGAAGTAATAATTTATTATGATGTACACTCAGCTATAAGATTACAAAACTCAGCTAGTCTTAACAATTTGTGGATCAAACATTTCTAAAGTACCTTTTAAATAACACCGTAGTAGAAACCAAAGTTAAAAAAACCACAGGGCAGAACTTCCAAATGCTACCAGTTTCCTGAAAGGAAAAAACAAACAAACAAGGAATTGCTGCCTGGCATGATAAAAGCTACAATGCAGGTAAGCAGCTAGGGAATCTATGGAAGGACAGAAAAATGACTTTATCTTTAGGTAGGCTATCCTAATCAACTAAGAGAACTGTGTTTTCTGGGGTATAATATGTCAGTATTTATTAGTTCCTAAAACTTTTGAAAGGATTTGAGAGGGAAACAATAGAACGTCAACCAAAGTTCTCAAATTTGTACCTTAGAACCACTAGGAGATCTGAAACTCCTGATATCCTGGCCAAAACTCCATCCATTAAATTAGAATCACTGGAGCTGGAACCTAGGAAGCAGTTTAATCATCCTCAGATGATTTCAATGGACAGCCAAGTTTGAGAATCACTGATCTAAAAGGAGCAGAGGGAATCTGCGTCCTGGTATCTGAAGAGAGTCAGCATTTTCACTGGCCACTGAATTTGATTACTAATTATGTGACTGAGACAAAACTAAGGTTAACGTTGACTTTTATTATAGTTTTTTACAAAATCCAGCCTGTGAATTTGCCAGGGGGAAAAAGTGCATTTTTTCCCCTTTACACTAAACTTTGCTAAATAGTAGTATATTTTATTTGTAAATATGGTTAAACAAAATTGGCCATATTATCCTTGTTTTTGGTTATTTCAGATCATGGTAGTGATGGTTTGCCAGTTAACCTGTTGTCCAATCCAGGTAATTGAGAATCTTTCCCAAGACTTTGGCTAAGGTTGTGGGAAATTTTTCTACAGCAAGTTTCCAATAGTCTTGACCAGTTGCTAAATTGTGGATTGAATCTTCCAGTGTTCACATCTGTTTCCTTATGAGAAGAGTTTATCTGAAAGTGAGGAAAGAAGAGGGGAAAAGCTGGTGGTGGGAGATTCTGGCTTTCATTGAGTACC
The DNA here is from genome assembly GCF_003031525.2 of Neophocaena asiaeorientalis asiaeorientalis. NCBI lineage: Eukaryota > Metazoa > Chordata > Mammalia > Artiodactyla > Phocoenidae > Neophocaena > Neophocaena asiaeorientalis. The sequence goes on from NW_020175529.1 coordinate 227,993, forward strand.
TGAATCCACTGTGCAGGACTTATTCTAAGGAACTTTCCAGTAATATAGAAAAAGTCCCTTTTTTGCCTAAGGCCCAGTTGAGATGAATTTCTAGCTCTTGCAGTTAAAAGCATGCCAATAATAGACATGAATATCTTAAAGTATTTAAAAGTATGATTCCTGTATTTTTCTGTAATTGATTAGGTTATAAGGTTAAATAAATTAATTAAAGGTAATCTAAGTGAGGGGAGATTGAAGTGAGGGAAAAATCCAAGATAATTGTAATCCAGGTATTTTAATTTCTTATGCCACTAACATATGCCACGGGAAATGAATAGACAAAGGGAAGTATTATCTTATTGATGTCATTTTTTATTAGGGGAGGATATTTGTTTTGGGGCGGGATGACAGAAATGAGGCTAAAACCAGTAGTAATTACTGATAGTTCAGTGTTCCATATAGGATACTAAGGTATGGAAAAGAAGATAAGCAAGCACATTGTAGTACTAAGACTGATACAAGAGCAAAGATACTCTTAATACAATCAATATCAAATGAAAAGAGAAACTCTACAGCTATAGGTTATTATCCCCTTTTGACCAATATGAAAATATTATCATGTAATGCTGTTAGACCTATCTCAAGGAATGCTTTTATGCATACCAAAAATAAGGCTTGATGCACATAGTTGTCAAGAATGTCCTACAAGATGAATGAGATTATGTCCACAATTTCATAGGTAGAGGTATGATGATCTATTTCTGAAGAAAGTATCATGGTGTTTTTTAATATTTTTAAACTAAAATAACTTGGAGGAAGATGAACATGAGAATAAACTGAGAATTTCTGTTAAAAATAAATATGTGACTCTAATAAGTGCAGCTTCTCTTTATGCTGTCTCAAATCCTTTAACAAGAAGATTAGCTTAAATGTATTCTTAGGTTTATTTATTGTTTGGGGGCCAACGTATGATATACATTTTGTAATAAGAGAAAGTTACCTTTTGTGATGGATTATTCACAGACAGGATTCCTACAAGGTGAATTTACAATAAAAGAATTGACTTTTCTACAGTGAAAGAACAGAATTTTTCATTTATACATAAAAACAAAGCTTTTTTTCTAATTTCATCCCCCTTATCACCAAGAAGAAGTCTGAGAATTTCAACTTCTTCCTCTTCATGTTATGTACCATTATATCGATACTTTTCACTCTTTCAGCCAGTGGAAGGACCACAGGCTTTAGTGTCCAGCAGATCTTGGCTTCAAAGTTAATTTGCCAATGGCAGGACTTTTGACCTTGGGAGATTACATAAAGAGGCAGAACCTCAATTTCCTCATTTGTAAAATAGAAATAATAGCAAGTCTTAAATAAATGGCAACTATTTTAATTTGCTTAGGTTGAAACTTATGTAAAGTAGGTTGTCTCATAATTAGGCAATCAATTTATTAGGCTATCATATAGGTTAAACTGTCATTCTAGTCTAGCACTGTTATGTATAATAAAAACTTTTCTACTTTAACAAGTAAATCTATCCTCAATCCTTAACTCTGCTTCTTTTGGGTTCACATGTAGACAAGTCACCTGCAGACTGATTTTTGTTTATTCTCAAAATTAACGTGCCCAAAATTAGCTTATCAAATGGCCTTTCCATTTCTTCCCTCCTTCTGAAATATCCCATCTCTTACTATACCAGTAACTATTTTGTAACTTTCGCAGGTGAGATTATTGGCCATTTTTTGTTCTTCCTTCCCCATATGTTATATCACCTGTCATCAATGTTGCTACAACTTCTTCCTCTAAAAAACATGCCTATAATTTTTTACTTCTTTTTTTTTTTTTTTTTTTTTTTTTTTTGACTGCACCACCAGGGAAGCCCAAACATGCCTATAATTTTGTCTTCCTGTCACTTTCATTGTCATTTTAGTCCAGGTCTTCATCAGCTTATTTCCTGTCTCTTTATATCCATGATGAGATTTAATTAATGAAACAATGATATACATATAAAAATAAATTTGGAGGATATATATAATATGTTCTGAGAGTTGAAAGTCTAATTAGAAGCATAGTTTAAAATAGTAAGAGTTTCAAGTCTGACTAGTCTTCTTTCACATTAATTTAAATCATCTTAAATTGATTTGGTTAGATCAATGAAAAAACTCTTTTTACCCTTTACTCAGTTTTTAAAAACTTTTATTTAAACCAGTCTATGCACTTGTTAATTGTTGAGCTATCTTCCCTGACGCTTTTATCTACTTTGTCTCATGCCTCACTATTCATATTTTCCTAGGATTGTGACTTTCACTGCTTTTTCTGTATTTTGTGTGCTCTTCAAATGTAGACAGGTCCAGGGTTTCCACCTAGACTTTTTAATCTTCCCACATACCCCTTTCTTTCTTTTCCTATCTCATTTATACTATCTCCCAGGAAATATCTACTGCCCCCAGTACATCACCTATTATTTCTGTGTGTGAACCTTTGAGTGTGGCCTATTTCCTGGGTTCTAATCTCATTATCCTGCTGCACAGCACTAGGAAGTACTCACAGCATTTCCTGTTAGCCTTTTAACCTTTTCCTGTTAACTTTTTAACCTTTTCCTGTTAACCTTTTCTTTTGACAGATATTCAGAAATTCTAGATCCAGATGTAAAATTTTAAGGTACTCTCTAATAGAGTAAGAATTAATTGAGCATAGCCTTTAGTATATAACCACATTTGCATAGACAGGTGGACTTTTTTAAAAAAAAATTTCCACCTGAAGCATTTTTGTTTGTCACAACACCTGGTAGGTAAAGCAAATATTTTGATTCCCATTTTATGAATGAGGAGGCTACGAACGAGCATCTTTAGGAAACTTGCCCAGTCTTTTGAATTGCATGATGATGTTTCCCACTATTTTATCCTGCTTTTCTTATCTTAAAATAAACTCTTCAAATTAAACAATAATGATTCTATTCTATTCTAGCTTTTGGTTCTCTATCATTGTTGACAATGCTATATTTTAACTTACCAAACTAAAACTACTGACCCTTATTTATAAGACTTATAAGAAAGTGTAGACATAATCATGACTTGCATAAGCATTACATTTTGTTTTAAACAGTTTTTTTTTTAGTTTTTTAGTTTTGTTTTTGTTTTTGTTTTTATTTTGCGGTACGCAGGCCTCTCACTGTTGTGACCTCTCCCATTGCAGAGCACAGGCTCCGGACGCGCAGGCTCAGTAGCCATGGCTCACGGGCCCAGCCGCTCCGCGGCATGTGGGGTCTTCCCGGACCAGGGCACGAACCCATGTTCCCTGCATCGGCAGGCGGACTCTCAACCACTGTGCCACCAGGGAAGCCTTATTTTTTTTAGTTTTTTAAAGTCCTATAATGTAATGAGTTTAATCATCTGTAATCATTTCTATTTCCCTTATCCATTCCCCCACTGATTTATGTATTCCTTGAAGGCAGGGACAAGATTTTGAAAATATTATTCTTCTTCCTCACTTCGTCGGTACAATATGATGTTGTTGACTGTGTTACCACTCCACCCTCGCCAAATTTCATGTCGGGACCCTAATCCCCAGTATGCATGTATTTGAAAATAGGTCCTATCAGAAGGTGACAAAAGTTAATTAAGGTCATGGGGTGAGCCCCTGATCTCATGGGACTGGTGCCCTTATAAGTAGAAGAGATACCAGGGCTCCCACTCCTCCATCTGGGACACAGTGACAAGGCAGATGACCCTCTGCAAACAAAGTAGAGTGCTCTCTCCACGAACCAAATCCATTAGTACCTTCATCCTGGATTTTCCAGCCTCCAGAACTACGAGAATATATATTTCTGTTTAAGCCATCCAGTCTTTGTATTTTGTTATGGCAGCCAAGCAGACTGAAACACTCAACAAATTGACAGTTTCCTTTTTTAATTGGAGAATTATTAATGTGGGGCAGGAAAGGGAGGAAAATACCATAGCCAACAAAATATTCTAGTTTTATGTTTTTAAAGTGTATATCAGAGTTGAACTCATAGTTTAAACTAAATGTTACCCTGAAGTTACATTTTCTAAAACTATCTTTGCCCACTGAATCAATGAAATGTATCTTAAATGTAAAGATTCTATATATAAGCATATGATTTAAATGTGGCATATTAGAAATATCTAATGAAAATATGAGTTGTTATAAGACTTGCACTTATGAAAGTGATGAGAAAAAAGAAAACATTTCTTTGAAATATATTTAAGGACTAATATGGATTCCAAGAGGATAAAACCATAGATAATATAGGTAATATATTATTGGCTACCTATGTTTTAAATATTTTAAAAGAAAATGGATCACAAAAAACTTGTGTATAGTAGGGTTCCAAGATCTATAAAATGGATAACAAAGAGTAGAGTGTGTTGGGGGGCGAGGGGGACACAGAGAATTGCCTTTTTCCCCATCTAATCATGGTTAGATCAGAATACAAAACCATTACTTTAATCTTTACCTAAATCAAAGAATCTACAGTATCTGTTCTTTAACTTCAAATATATTAATTTTCATATCTTTCCTAAATGGTCTTTAAAATGTGTTTATGAAGATTAATTATATATTTAAGAGAATTCATGATGTGTTTTCAAGTGAAAGAAACTTAAGAATAAAAATCAATATTGGTATATACCTCAAGGAAGCTGAATTTTAATAACACACCTTTTTGCTTAGTCCCTTTTTTGGGGTGTATATGAATCTTCTCTCCGAAATAAATGTTTCATAACATCTCAATTTGCTAGCTAATGGGCCCCTTTGATCTCATTTGGGAAACTGCAAATTCTCTGTCTTTTCCTATTTAGGACTTAAGGCAAAAATTAAGTCTCAAAATTGTTAATGCAAGAAGTATATTTGTAGGTCAAATGTTTTATATGCAAATTATGAAAAGAGTCTTGGACTTAAAGAAAAATATTATATCAAAATATTCTGTTTTGACTTTTAGAGATTTCAGTTGTCTTTAATAGCATAGGCATTATTTAAAAATTTTAGAAAGTCCTTCTTACTGGAATTTCACTTACCTAAAACTTCACTTTTTAAATTTGATCCTTTTGGAAGATCAAAACAAAGATTACCACTTTACCAGCTAGTAATAAATTTTTTTAAGTTAAATTGAATATGACTTAAAATGTTGCCATAGAGAATCAAAATTGAATATTTATTTTTTAAATCTAATTTTTTTTTGTTTTAAACATCTTTATTGGAGTATAATTACTTTACAGTGGTGTGTTAGTTTCTGCTTTATAACAAAGTGAATCAGCTATACATATACATATATCCCCATATCTCCTCCCTCTTGCATCTCCTTCCCATCATCCCTATCCCACCCCTCTAGGTGGTCACAAAGCGCTGAGCTGATCTCCCTGTGCTATGTGGCTGCTTCCCACTAGCTATCTGTTTTACAGCTGGTAGTATATATAAATCCATACCACTCACTCACTTCATCCCTGATCTGATTCTTTATATGAGGAAGGTTTTGTTTAAAGTTTTCTTAACAATTTTTCCCTGATGTAGTGGGTTGAATGGTGCGCCCCCTCTGGAAATTGTGAATGTGACCTTAATTGGAAAGAGAGCCTTTGCATATGTAATAAAGAATCTCTGGGGACTTCCCTGGTGGCACAGTTGTTAAGAATCTGCCTGCCAATGCAGGGGACACAGGTTTTAGCCCTGTTCCTGGAAGATCCCACATGCTGTGGAGCAACTAAGCTAGTGTGCTACAACTACTGAGCCTGTGCTCTAGAGCCCGCGAGCCACAACTACTGAGCCCGTGCTCCACAACAAGAGAAGTCACCACAATGAGAAGCCCATGCATCACAACGAAAAGTAGCCCCCACTTGCTGCAACTAGAGGAAGCCCGCATGCAGCAATGAAGACCCAGTGCAGCCAACAATAAATGAATTAAAAAAAAAATTCTCTGGATGATATCATAGTGGATTATCAGGGTGGGCCCTAAATCAAATGACAAATGCCCTTATAAGAGACACAGAGTAGAGACTCAAAGAGAAGGCCACATGAAGGGGAAAGACATTGAAGTAATACAGCCACCAGCCAAGGAATGCCTAGAGCTACCAGAAGTTGGAAGAAGTAAAGGATTCTTCCTTAGATCCTTTAGAGTGAACATGGTCATGCCAAACCTTGATTTTTGAACTTCTGACCTCCAAAACAGAGTGAGAATAAATAGCTGTTTGTTGAAGCCATCATGTTTGTGGTAATTTTTACAGAAGGCCTGGGAAACATATATACTTGGTGAGTTCCCAGTTTTGATAGTTCTCTTCTTTATATTACTGGTCTAAAACAAAGTTAGAAAATGTTATAATGATGCTTGCAAATCCTATTGAATCTCCATTTCATATCTATTCTTTTGATTAGAATCCTGTTCAAAGGGCAGAAAAAGTAAGTCGAGTTATGTGATTATAAATCCCTAGACATTTGCAAGCAAAAAACCTTGCAAATAACAATGCAATCACTTAATATTGTAAAGGAAATTAACTTGAGAAACCCAATGACCTGCTACAGCTCACAAACCTACACTGAACGCCAGCTTTTGTATGAACCCATTTGCAATGTAAGCAAATGTCCCTACTACTCACAGCTGATGTTACAGATTACTGCTTTTAGTATTCTAGGGCTGCCATAACAAAACAGCACAGACTGAGTAGCTTAAACAACAGACATTTATTTTCTCGCAGTTTTGGAGCCTGGAAGTCCATGATCATGCTGAGAGTTCTCGTTTGTCAATAGTCGATTTCTCACTATGTCCCCACCTGAACTCTCCTCTGTGTTTGCATGGAAAAAGGGGCTGTGCTCTGGCCTCCTTTTTTTCTTTTCATTTTTTTTTTTTTCGTTTGGCTGTGCCATTTGGCCACATGCCCCTGCAGTGGAAGCCTGGAGTCCTAACCGCTGGACAGCCAGGGAATTCCCTGGTCTCCCTTCTTACAAGGACACTAATCCTACTGGATTAGGGCCCCACCCTTATGGCCTAGTTTAATCTTAATTAACTCCTTGTAGACCCTATCTCCAAATATGGGTCTTACAGGGTCACACTGGGGGGGTTAGTGTTGCAAAATATGAATTTTGGGGAAACAATTCAGTTAATAATACCCCTTTTACTGTGTTTAGGTAAAAGCACATCATAGTGCTTCATTAATTTTGAAAGTGGGAGAACTGAAACAATTAATTGGATATAAGTTCTGTCTCTTTATCAAAACCTTTTAGATGGACCTGACTTAAAATCTAAGTCATGCCCAAAGAAGACCTAATTATCTTTATTCATAGGAATCATCTTTGAAGTAGTTATCAAAAACAAAGGCAAACTCCAAAACTTTTCAGTTGTGACTATAATTTTCAGTCAAAATAATAAACTGTTGTTCTGTATAATTGCATTTATAAGACATGCATATAGGAATTCCATAGTAGATATGAAAGGAAGAGAAGCTAAAGGGGACGGGAAAAATATGAACATTTTTAGCTCATTTAAGTGCTAGTTCCTCTTGATGTGTTTTACTGCTGTACTCACCCTAATTTTTTTTCTTTTGTCATCATGAATTGTGCTCAGTCTTCTGAAAACTCTGCCTGATTGAGGATTTTTATATAGGCAGGGAAGGTCAGTTATGGATATTTTCACCCTTTTTGCCAGAAAGAACAGAAAAGAATCTTCAAAATTTATAATAAACAGAGAGGCCTTTGGGGATCAAAACAGTCTCTTAGATTCAATGACAGGTGTCTTTCCCAATCTTAGCTTCACAACTTCCACAGTCACATCAGCTACTTACTCTGAGCAGGGAGTCACTGTTCCTGCTGTCAGAGTGTCTAGGAAAAAAGAAAAATGGCATAGCTCCTACAGGCATATGCTGTACCTGCCAATTTAACAAAATGAAAATGAGGATGATATGTAGCGTCCACAGGGTATTAAGTTATTTTTTTTCTCTCTCCTTTCTCTATTTTTTGTCTGAATACCTTATATTCCCTTTTCTCCCTCAATATATTTTCTCTGAGCCCTTGTCCTCTCTTGTCACTCAGATAGGTGTATCAGAATCAGAACTGGAGAGTCCCAAATCAACACCTTTGGTATTTCAGCAGAAAAGGAAGTACTGATAATAACTTCAGTAAAGTGCCCTGTTCCTTATTGCATGAAATTCGAACAAACATCAGTCCATGAGATGAGCTGCTTCAATTTGTTGTAATGTGAAATAGAAGATGGTCAGGCCATCTTAGGTAGAATGGAAGCAAGAGGAATTGTACTTCTTCTGAACTCACTGAAATTTATTGTTTAATCACTTTACTCGAAGGAGTGTACACAAGGTGTTTGCAGTTTCATTTGAACAAAAGGCTTACTGACCTGAAGTTTGAAAATCCAGACTTGGTTTGAGTGCCCATGAGCTCAATGAAATATATAAGCCTATCTCATAAAGATGTAATTACTTGTGTTTTTAAGGTAATATCTTAAATACACATATCTAAAATAAGGTATTTTGTATAAGGTATAGAAGTTACACATTTTTAAATGATGGGAAATTAAAAAAACATTTGTAGTCATACTAATAAAACAAGTTAACTAATGAGTTAAAAAAATTTATTGGATTTTCTTCCAAATATAAGTATTCATTCTGAAAAGCAAAATAATACATGCACGGAAAGGAATTGTCTTACCTGTTCTAAGCACACCTAATGAAGTTGCCTTAAAAACATACGCAAGAATATGACCTTAAAGTCCATCTATGGGAATGGTGGAATTAATTATACATGCACAGTATTTCTCAGATCTTTAAAAATAATGGATCAGCTTTTAGACTTTGAAAAAAAACTCTACTGCACTATTCTTAGGATATACTTGATAAGTAATCATACATTCTTTGTCTAGGTAATATAGTCTCTGGTAGGTAGTTTAATACATTTTAGGTTGTCAATCAAAATAATGAAACATTAACAAATTATGCTCTTGAGTTATATATTATAAATGTGATTACTAACAACAATATACACTATTATGTGTGTTACAACTGTATGGGAAAAAAAATGAGAAAAAAATCTCCCTTTGTAGACAGCTCATTCCATCTTCAAATATCGAGATAGGCCTTCCTGAAAAACAGAAAAGTTCATTTCTTCTTTGATCAAGACATAAGATTCTCAAAGGAGTATGTGCATATGTGTGTGAGAGAGAGAGATTCAATGACTTAAATGTTTTGTTTCTTCCATAAGCTCACTAATTAAACTTAGTATTTGCATTGCTCTTAATTGTTAAGAAGTAATCAACATATATTTTGCTTTGGAAGGATCCCACCTATTTATCGAAACAAGACAGATTTGGTCATTGTTAATGTATTCAACCAATGATTACTTTCATCATTTAATATGTAAGTTATGCTAAATGTTGCTGTGATATATATATATAGCAGAACCTCTGATGACCCTCTCCTAAAAATGGTAAATTGGTAGAGGACAATATGATATGGGATAATTACAAATTATGGTTGCATGTAATGTGTACTGTATGAGTAATAGTATGTAGAAGCATATAGTTATTGAGCATTATTAGTCAATGTGCTGAATGGGAAAATATAGGTCAAACCTTCTCTCTCCACATGCATATACTTAACATACCTACAAATTTTTAG